>NC_056732.1:1749201948-1749264091 GCF_019279795.1 Protopterus annectens | reverse complement strand
CATGAAACTCTTCCCAGCTTGGGATTAACTCATACATTACTAGATGGGTAGCAAACTGTCCCACTGACAGAATGCACACTGTCAAAGTTGGGGAGTCCACCTCTATTAGTAGACCAGTTAACAATTGAGTACCACAAGGATATTTGCTAGGCTCTCTACTGTTTGGCATCTATTTCTCTGATGTCCAGGTGAAGGTAGATGGCCTGTGGCCTACCAACTTTGCAGATGACTGTAAACTGGGAGTAGTCGAGACATGGAGTCCCCTAATGATGTTAACATATTACATAAAGAGCTGACCCAGACAAATGATTGATGCCAAATTCATGCACTAAAACTTAACACAAAAAAATGCCTCATTATCCCCTTTGACAAAGAAATAGCCTCTGCTAATTATGATATAGACAGCACCCCTCCAAGCACAAACTCAATGGTATGAGATTTGGGAATACAGGTTGATGCCATGTGTTCATAGTGGTAAGAAAATAATTCTACACTGACCATCTCATAAATAAGGGTATGGCATACAAGACCAGGAAGGTTATGGTTCTGCTGTACTCGACCCTTATCAGGCTGCTAATTTAATACATTAATTTATTTTATTTTACATTTGTTGACTGGGATAGTCCAACTGGATACATGTCCATTTAGAGTGGAGGCCCTGGGAGAAAAGCTCCAGACATACATACAAAGACTATCACATATAAGATGTAAAAACATTTGTGAAGATCACAGCTTTTCAGTGCTTCTGTGGATCCCTGGTGATATCTGCATTGCTTACTGTACTTATTTCCTTGTTTCACTTGAAAGAAAGTTACTGTTTGTCGTTTTTGCATTTAAGTTACCTGTAACACATTGCATTTAAGTTACCTGGCACTTGTTCACTAAAAGCAATTATATAAGTCAGCACTAAAAAATTAAAAGCACTACACCCTCACAAACTCCCCTTGAGTACCTTGTTCCCCATTGGCCCTTTTTTTCAATTATAACGGAATTCTCAATACTATTCTAGCATGCCCAAAGGTCAGTTGTCAATCTCCTGTCCGGTCCAGCTGGTGAATCTGGGAATCTTGAGGCAATGTTACAACTGCCTCATGTACACAGACAACCCTCTCCTCTTCCCAACAAATTCCAACACGTGAGAGATGCAACCATATAGCCAAACTGGAGGCTAAGCTCTCTCAACTCAGTACTGGCATAACCAGTCAGGAGGAGAAGGAAACCACACTCACTACAATTCCAGTCTCACTTAGACCTACCATGACAGCAAACCAAACACATAAACAAACAAAAACATACTCGGAGGCTCTAAATAAAAATCTGCCTAAGCAGCAGAGACCTCCAAAGCAGACACCCAAGCAACCGCTACCCCAAAACAAAACAGGTGCAACACATAGCTCACAAAGCCAGTGTGCCAAACAGTCACAGCCCTTAAGGCTAAGCAACACACCTGATACACTTGTAATAGGTGACTCTATCGTCAGGCACACTGACGTCCCGCTCACCAGGCTGAACAAGGAGAAGGTCACAGCGAGCTGCCTGTCGGGTGCTAGGATCCACCACATAACACAAGCACTCAGGTCACTCCAAGGCAAGTACAAATATGACTCAGTCATTGTCCATGCTGGTGTGAATGACCTGAGATGTACCTCCTTGGACTACATGAAAAGAGACATAGAGGAGCTCTCTGAGCATGTAGCCCAGGCCGGTATGACCCTGACCTTGAGTAGCATCTTACCCTCACCAAGAATGATGCCACAATATGAAGACAAGATGATCAATTTCAAAAATTGGCTTAAGTATTGGTGTCATTCAAAGGGGATCCAATGCCTGTCAGCCTGGGATGACATGCTCGACAAGCCACGATGCTTCACTAGGGACAGCTTGCACCTGTCACCCCTGGGCTTTCGGATATTGGCAAAGACTCTTACTACCCCATACTGCCTTTTTTTAGGCAAGGCTCAAAAGACAAACCCACCTCCATAGGTATCACAAGAGATAAGAAACTAAGAGTAATGATACTCAATGCCAGAAGTCTAAACCTCAAGATGCACTCACTCGAAACTCTCCTTAGCATGGAGAACATCGATATCTGTGCAGTAACAGAAACCTGGTTCAAGGCTCCCGAGAGCACCCCAGCACTACCAGGTTATACCTCATACCATGCTTTTCAGCCCCAAAACTTGGACCGAACCACAAAAGGAGGGGGGGGTATCAATATTCGTCAAAGATACCCACACCTCGAGGTTGGTGGCACAGCACGAAGCATCAGAGACTATCCATGTGCAACTAACAGTGGGTAAAACTGCCTTCCAGTTTATAGCCTGCTACAGACCGCCCTCCCAAACCAAGGAACCCCACTCGGCCTTCCTGAGAACACTGGAAAATATGAAGGTCTCTCCAAACACCATTATATTGGGCGATTTCAACTACCCAAACATAGACTGGGAGCATTACTCTAGCTCCAACACCCTAGCCCAAAGGTTCCTAGAATTTATAAACAAAAATGCTATGGAGCAACTTGTTACCACTCCCACAAGAGGGGAAAACATACTGGACCTGATCATCACCAACATGGGGACTCTATGCTCCAGACCATAAATGTATCCCTCACTGGTAAGATCAGACCATAAACTAATCTCACTGGATATTCACATCCCGACCCCACCCCCTGCCCAGAAAACCACAGTGAAAAACTTCTCTAAAGCAAATTTCACACTCCTCAAAACTGAGGTGGAATCCTTCAAAGCCCCCGGGCCTGTGGAAAATACGGCCCAGACCGCAGAATCCTTTATAAACGCATTCTATGCACACCTTCAGGAATGCATGGATTATGCAATCCCAAATAAAACCAAGACCCAATCCTCCAAAGGCAGACGTCCTGTCTGGTGGACCCCAGCCATAAACAAACTATACAATAGAAGGAGGAAGCTACTACATGATAGATCAAAATCCCAAAAAGGGAAGGCATCTCTGATCAGTATTAGCAAAAAACTACGGGCACTCATAAAATCGTCTAAGGCCAGCTTTGAGAAAAAAATTGCACAGGACATTAAGGATAATCACAAGACTTTCTTTAGTTATGTTAGGAACCTGGGTGGGAATTCCCAGATATGCTCAGAATTAGTCCAAAATGACAAAAAATACACTAAACCCACAGACATTGCCAACATCCCAGCTGACAGGTTCAGCGCAAACTTCTCCCCCCTTCCCCACCAAAAGGGCAAATATCTATCCCAGCAGAGTGCTGCCCCTCTGACATCTCAGATGCTCAGGTAAGAGCCGCCCTCTCCAAAGCAAAAAACACAGCATCAATGGGACCAGACGGTGTCCCGGGCTGCATCCTACATGAACTCCAAGAAGAGCTAAACCCAAACATAAAACTACTGTTCAATCTCAGCCTTACTACAGGATATGTACCCAAAGAGTGTTGTACAGCAACAGTGGTCCCTCTCCACAAAGGTGGTGCCTCAACGGATCCTGGAAACTATTGCCCCATAAGCCTGACTAGCTTGGTCTGCAAAGCTATGGAAAGATCATCATGGACCTCATAAATAAAGATATTGGGGACCTACAGACACTGGATCCTACTCAGTTCGGCTTTGTTAAGGGCAGATCCTGCCTCTTAAACCTGGTTGATTTCTTTGAAACAGTCACCAAGGCCATTGACGAGGGGAAGGTGGTCCACACAGCCTACCTGGACTTCGCAAAAGCAAATACAATACCCCACTCAGGCATTATAGATAAGCTCACCAGCTTAAATATAAACCCCTATGTCACTAGATGGGTTGCAAACTGGCTCAAGGACAGAACCCACATGGTTAGAATTGCTGGAGCCATTTCAGACTCCAAACCAGTTACAAGTGGCATCCCACAAGGCTCAGTCCTGGGACCTCTCTTGTTCGGTATATATTTCTCAGAGATACAGGCCAACATGGAAGGACTGTGGCTGACCAAGTTCACAGATGACTGCAAACTGGGCGCCATAATCAACTCTCTGGCCGACACAAGCATCCTCCAAAAGGGCCTCATAGAAACAGACAACTGGTGCCAGAGCCATGGCCTCAAGCGAAACGCCAAAAAGTAATCCACCAAAAAAGTAGCAAGCAGGCAGACCTGGAACAACCACCAGGAAGTGCAATGGCCAAACCTCACAATAGGTACAATGTACTCAAAAGTAAGCACCAAAAAATAACTCCAGGAATAAGGTCCAAAGGCAGCTGGGCTCCACAAGGTAATCCAAAGCTTTATTTTAACGCCACATATACAACCACGTTTTCGTCAACAATGCAACTTCATCAGATAAAATTCTCATTACATACCCCTAAATTTATACACAGATAAATTAGTTAATTAAATAATTGTTTAGGTTAACAGCGCGTTCTTAAAGCTGTAGTTGAAAAATAAAATACTATAAATAACTGTTGCTAAAACAAATGCTCACGTTTACAATCAAGTAAATGCAACTAATAATAAATCAAATGAACAAATAAAGTATTCCCATAATACATAAATACATAGCAAATAATTTCAATAAAAAGTATATATACAATATTTGTAAACTGTTGCAAGAAAGTCAATATATTATGTGAATAAAATTAAGAATGTGTGTATATATATTTATTGGTGAAAAACAATAAATAATAATATAATAAATAATCAACTGCTAAAAAATATACACATAATTGAATTATGTTATCATAAATTTACTATTGAATGCATAAACCAACCTGTTAAACAGATAAACAAACTTCCACCTTACAATCTGTCTGCCTTAAGTTTCAGATAAGGCATGATGGAAATAGAATCGTTCAAACCCGGAGGTTTGTTAGATTCCAAAAGGATCTGCCAGCACGTTTCTCTATGGGACAAGCGTGCTGCCCAATTTCCTCCCCTTGTACACCTAGGAACTGCTTCCAAAACAAAAAACATAAAAACTGCTGCTTCACATAAAATTGTATGCCTATAAAGTGCATTGGTATTACATTGCTTCTGTACATCATAACAATGTTCATAAATGCGTCTCCTGAGCTGCCTTTCGGTCTTGCCAATGTAAAACGCTTGGCAGCACCGGCAGACAGCCAGGTAGACTACTCCAAATAAGTTACAATTATCAAAACAGTGGGACGAAATCCTCCTATTCCTACTCTCCAAATAAACGTGTTCCTGATTTATAACATGTTTACACTGAGAACATCGTCCACAACGAAATGTACCTTTCCTATGATTATTAGGGGGTCCATGATTAGTATTTTGCTCCAGGACTCTCTTGATATTAAAACCCCTCTTATATACAAATTTACAAGTTATACCTTTTAAATTACTCAAGTCTGTAAAATCCTGAAAGGAATTCAATTCCTTTTGAATAATTTTCCTAATATGTCCCACATCCTCACTATGTTCTATAACAAACATGTGATCGATACCAAGTGAAGTGGGATGACTATGGGTGGAGCCAATTTGATTATTCATACAGCTCTTCCCTAAGATAGGGCAAAATCTAGAGCCCCTAGCTAACTTTACCTCTTCCCGGACCGTGTTGATCAAAGTAATAGGATATCCCCTGTCTAAAAAGAGGGAGCTCAACTTGTCGCCCTCAACCTGAAATTGAAGGTCATCCGATGTCATACGTGAAACTCTAACAAATTGACCCTTAAGTATTGACCTTTTTTGAAATTTAGGGTGTGAACTATTGTAATGTAAGTAACTATTGGAAAAGGAAGGCTTCCTGTAAATACATGAACTAAAACCACAAGCTTCCTTGGAAAGTGTGACGTCCAAATAATTGACTTGATCTACTGATATATTGTATGTAAACTTCAAAAATGTAGTTGTAGAATGCAAATAGGTTACAAACTCATCTATACAGTGGCTGGGTCCTGTCCAAAAGATACAGATGTCATCCAAGAACCTAGAATAGTGAATCCAATATTTGGAAAATTCACTATGAAAAACAAACCTTTTCTCCCATACTGACAAAATTATGTCAGCATAGGTGGGAGCACAATTTGCTCCCATGGATACACCTGATATCTGCTGGAAATATTCGCCACAAAAATATATATAATTGTTTCGCAAAACAAGCTCTAAAAATTGGAGAATCAAATGTACATCATTATTTGTAACCCCCATACATTCCCAAAGAGCCTCTTCCATCCAAACCAGGCCAATCTCGTGTGGGATCACAGAAAACAGATCTACCACATTGATGGTAACAAACAAAAGGTTGGTCCTGTGTAGATCGTTAGTAATACTACGTAAAAATTCCCAGGAATCTTTCAGTAAATGTTCCTGTTTCCCCCATAACTGTTTCAATTTCCAATCCAGGAATTTTGAAATATTGTGAGTTTTAGACCCCTGGGCCGCCACGATTGGTCTAAGTGGGGGATCCTGTACGTTTTTTATGTATCTTGGGCACACCGAAGATAATAGGTACTTTAGGATTAGGGTTGTCCAAATATGAAAAAAGGTCAATTTCTATAATTTCTTGATCTAAAAGATCTTTAATAGCCAGATCAATTTTTTTATATGAAATATGAACCTCATTTAAAGAAGCAGTTGTATATTTTGTAGTATCCTGTAACAAATTGTACATTTTAGCTTCATATAACATTTGATCCATGATGACTGTACCACCACCCTTGTCAGGTTCCATGACTCTGACCAAAGGGTTGTTACTCAATTCAGTCAAGAGGGTAGTTTCTTCCTGGTTAAGATTGGAAACTTGTTTAACCTTGCCCAATTTACTACGTATCTTATGCTCAATTCTATTTTCCAAATTCTTAATTTGTGGGTGCAAAGGGGGGTTATACGTACTAGATTTCTTGAGCGATAAAACAGGGCCCATTGTAGTTGAACCAAATAAGTTCTGTAAGTTGAGTTTGCGTATAAACAACTTGACATCTAAAATAGTGTTCACTAAGTTGCTACCTCTGCTAGGAACAAATTTAAAACCTTTAGTAAAAAAGAAAACCAGGTCTCAGAAATAGCCACATCACTATCGTTATATATATGATACCCGTCCAGTGTGTACATATGATAATCACCAATACTGGTTACATCAATAGGACCAGAATTTACCAGTCCTGTTTCTTGTTCCTCCTCCACCCTCTTGATTGCACCTCACCCCCCTGCCGAGGGGGTTGGGGTCCTGGATAAGAATGGTTCACAGGCTGATTGTATGATTGATTGCGGAGGCGTTCTGATCTCCTGGGTAAAAAATCATTGGCCTCATCTGCAGAATGATAGGGTGGTGAACAAGGAGGGTGATCCTGAACAGGGGACTGAAATTCATTGACAATAGGAATATCCCTGGGGGCATGTTGAAAAAGAGAAGAAGAACCACCTCTAAACAAGGGTGGATTAGGATACTGCCTACCCTCCTGATATTCCTTGAGATCCCTGTTACGTTTCCTGTATTTATGATTAAGTACAGTGTCACATTGTTTGTCAATTTGTTTCCTTAAATCATAATATTTTTGTTTTTCAACATCTATAGTAAACATCAAATCAGAAGTAACATTTTCATTAAACTTAAAAATATCCATTTGTAAAGCCTTGATTTCGGAATCATTTTTCTTAATAATAGCCTTCACTATACCAAAGCCACATTCATCAAAGACTTTAAGCAAATCTAAATGAAAATCACTGCCACTAATAACATTGTTCGGGTATTTATGTACCCGTAAACCTTTAGGAACAATGTGCTTGTGAAGGCATTCATTTAAATATAAGTTATCAAGTTCTAAAGTCTTATACCTGTATAAGGCATTTTCAAGTGACCGCATACTTTCAGAAAAGGAAGAAATTTCGTCAGGATTGTTCACGTTGTGTTCAACAAACTGAAAAATGGGTTTACAATTAACCCAGTCTTTAAAAGTAGAAACGGGTGGTAGCATGGAACCATTTTCGTTGTGGCTAGAAACAATAGGGCCACCCTCAGCAAAGTCCCGAAGTACAGCTGGAGTTTTAAAAATCGGTAGTTTCCAAACTGCCTTGAGCTTCCGAGGAATGGACCAGTCCATTCGGACAATCTCGAACAGGTGCATTCATTGTCCTCCTGGTAAGCGCTTTGAGAATTTCTCGTTGTTCTAAAATAACAGATTGAAGACCTTGTCCCAACGGGGTGAGCAAATTAACTAATTGGGTAAGTTGCCCCGTGAGTTGGCGTGTGTCAGTTGAAACTGACTGAACACCATCCTCCGTACAAACACCAGGAGCGGAATGCCCCGAGCCTGCCTCCATAACACAGCTGAACCAAAAAAGAAGAAAGCTGAAAAACTAATCTACCAAAAAAGTAGCAAGCAGGCAGACCTGGAACAACCACCAGGAAGTGCGACGGCCAAACCTCACAATAAGGTACAACGTACACAAAAGTAACTCAAACGCCAAAAAGTGTATAGTCATCCCCTTTTGCAAAAACAAAGTGCCCACAAATTACCACATAGGTGGAAATCCATTAAGTACAGAAGAAGTAATTAGGGACCTGGGGACCCAAGTTGATAGCAATCTCTCATTTGACAACCACGTGGCCAAAGTGGTTAGAAAAACATTTTATATAGCCCACCTAATCATGAAGGGATTCACATCTAGATCAGGGGAAGTCATCGTACCTCTTTACTCATCCCTCATCAGGCCCATAATTGAGTACAATGCCCCTTTTGGGATGTACCTTACTAGAAACCTGCAGCAACTGGAAAGACCCCAAAAGTACCTCATCAAGAGGATCAAAGGGCTCAAACAGATGCCATATGCTGCCCGATTAAAGAAACTCTAGCTCTACTCAGTGGCATACCGCCTGCTCAGAGGCGATCTGTGCCTGATGTATAAAGCCATGTCCAACTCGGAATTAATGGACATGCTGCACCTCAGAAAATCCAAATCCAATCGAGTTACGCGCTTGAGAGACTTGAACCTCAGCATAAATAGGACATGCTGGAGGGACAGATTCATAACCTAGAGGCTCCCTTCACTCTGGAATAAGATCCCAGTCCAGGTTAGGCAGAGTCCGTCATTGACTCTCTTCAAGAGGAATCTTGATGAGTGGATGGGAGATCGTAGGTTTACCCCGGGTATCACTTCTGTGTCATGGTTAGACAGAGGCACAGTATACTAACCTCGAAAAAGGGCATAGCAAAATTAATTTAAAATGGGTGGCGAAAGCCAAACATACTCTGGCTAGGCTTATAAATGCCCTAGGGCAGATAGCCTAGTATGAACCTATGAACCTATAGCAGTATATGATACAAACATACATAGATTCATACTCCATCAGTCTAACAATATAAAACATTGTTATAAGGTTATAGACATACACTTAGGATGGAGTCAGAGTGGAGGAAGACGTCCTGTTTTAGCACCTGAGTATTTGGTATTAATTAATCTGGATTGGTGCATGGGAAAAGCCAGTGCAGTTTGAAGTACTGTATTAGATTTTTCTTGAATTGTGTTAGATAGAGTTCTGAAGTAAGGTCAACAGGAAGAGAGTTCCAGGTTTCGCCCAAGGAGTTGGCAAACAGTGATTCTCCAGCTACGTTGTTAGCTTTGAAAGTTTGACTGAAGAGTTTGTAAGATGAGCGTAGTGCCCTAAGGTTACTGTAAGGAGTGATAAGGTTAATGAGTACGGGCGTAGTGCCCTAAGGTTACTGTAAGGAGTGATAAGGTTAATGAGTACGGGCGTAGTGCCCTAAGGTTACTGTAAGGAGTGATAAGGTTAATGAGTATGGGCGTAGTGCCCTAAGGTTACTGTAAGGAGTGATAAGGTTAATGAGTACGGGCGTAGTGCCCTAAGGTTACTGTAAGGAGTGATAAGGTTAATGAGTACGGGCGTAGTGCCCTAAGGTTACTGTAAGGAGTGATAAGGTTAATGAGTACAGGCGTAGTGCCCTAAGGTTACTGTAAGGAGTGATAAGGTTAATGAGTACGGGCATAGTGCCCTAAGGTTACTGTAAGGAGTGATAAGGTTAATGAGTACGGGTGTAGTGCCCTAAGGTTACTGTAAGGAGTGATAAGGTTAATGAGTACGGGCGTAGTGCCCTAAGGTTACTGTAAGGAGTGATAAGGTTAATGAGTACGGGCGTAGTGCCCTAAGGTTACTGTAAGGAGTGATAAGGTTAATGAGTACGGGCGTAGTGCCCTAAGGTTACTGTAAGGAGTGATAAGGTTAATGAGTACGGGTGTAGTGCCCTAAGGTTACTGTAAGGAGTGATAAGGTTAATGAGTATGGGCGTAGTGCCCTAAGGTTACTGTAAGGAGTGATAAGGTTAATGAGTACGGGCGTAGTGCCCTAAGGTTACTGTAAGGAGTGAAAAGGTTAATGAGTGCGGGCGTAGTGCCCTAAGGTTACTGTAAGGAGTGATAAGGATAATGAGTACAGGCGTAGTGCCCTAAGGTTACTGTAAGGAGTGATAAGGTTAATGAGTACGGGCGTCGAGTTTGTCGGTTGAGCGTAGTGCCCTAAGGTTACTGTAAGGAGTGATAAGGTTAATGAGTACGGGCGTAGTGCCCTAAGGTTACTGTAAGGAGTGATAAGGTTAATGAGTACGGGCGTAGTGCCCTAAGGTTACTGTAAGGAGTGATAAGGTTAATGAGTACGGGTGTATTTGCAGGCTGATAGAGAATCTTGTGAGCTACTATTAGTTGACTGACCTGAAGTAGATTATGTAATTCAAGCCACCCTAGAGAGTTTAGGTTAATGCAGTGATGGGTTCTGTAAGCTGTACCAGTGGTGAATCTGGCAGTGTTATTATAGCAACTAGATAGTTTGTTAAGGTTAGTCTTATGCCAGTTTGTAAATAAAGGGGTAGCATAGAGGAGGGTGGAGAGAAGGTGTATTCGGGCAATGACAGTTCTAGCAAATGGAATTAGGTAGGGTTTAATCCTATAGAGTGATCAAAGTTTTTTATTGACAGTTTTAATAGTTTGATTAATGTGTAAATCAAACTTGAGGTTACTGTCAACTATTACTCCTAAGAGTTTGGTAGAGAGGTCAGGAGAAATGACGGTCCCATTGTTAGATCTTATAGTAAAGGCTGGTGAGGGGTGTCTACTGTTGGGGTAGAAAAGCAATAGCTTTGTTTTGATCTAATTTAATATGAGCCACCTATTAAGGAGCCAGTTTTCTACTGTGTTAAAAGTGGCTTGGAAAACTATCTGAAGGTCCCTAGGGGAGGTGGCCGAGCATATTAAAGTCAAATCATCTGCGTATTCAACAAAGAATGCATCTGGAATGATCTTGTGCAAGTCATTAATAAAAATAGAAAATAGGAGAGGTCCTAATATAGATCCCTGGGGGACTCCAAGGGTGATAGGTAGTAGGGTAGATAATTTGTCCCTCCATAAGACAGCTTGGTGTCTACCATTCAGATATAATTGGAACCACTTGAAAGACTGATTGTCAAGGGAGATGGTTTTTAGTGTTAGTATGAGGAGTTGGTGGCTAACCATGTCGAAGGCCTTGGAAAGATCCAGAAAGAGGGCAGAGGAAAGTTTGTTATTGTTCCGATTTTGGTTAATGACATTAGCAAAGGAGAGGAGGGATGAAGTAGTGCTATGGAATGGCCTAAAACCATGCTGAGTGTTAGTCAGGAGATTGTTCTTGATAAGGTAGCTCATGAGTCGTGCTACGGAATGGCCTAAAACCATGCTGAGTGTTAGTCAGGAGATTGTTCTTGATAAGGTAGCTCATGAGTCGTGCTATGGAATGCCCTAAAACCATGCTGAGAGTTAGTCAGGAGATTGTTTTTGGTAAGGTAGCTCATGAGTTGTGCTATGGAATGGTCTAAAACCATGCTGAGTGGTAGTCAGGAGATTGTTCTTGGTAAGGTAGCTCACGAGTCATGCTATGGAATGGTCTAAAACCATGCTGAGTATTAGTCAGGAGATTGTTCTTGGTAAGGTAGCTCATGAGTCGTGCTATGGAATAGCCTAAAACCATGCTGAGTGTTAGTCAGGAGATTGTTCTTGGTAAGGTAGCTCATGTGTCATGCTATGGCATGGTCTAAAACCATGCTGAGTGTTAGTCAGGAGATTATTCTTGATAAGGTAGCTCATGAGTTGTTTGTGGATACATTTTTCCATTATTTTTGCTAGGGATGACATGATAGCTATGGGTCTATAGTTTCATAATTCAGTGGAGCTGCTCCCTTTATGGAGAGGGATTACATGGGAAGTCTTCCAGACGGAGGGGGTGGTAGCCTCAGATATAGTTCCATTAATCAGGATGGTGACTGGATAAGCTATGACTTCTGCAGCTTTTTGAAGATACTCAGCTGGGAGGAAATCTGTGGATAGGGTGGTTGGTTTTAATTTCTTGAGTAGTGTAGTGATAAGTGAGGTAGGAACTGGTTGGAAGTTAAAGGAGAGTTGGAAGCAAGGAAAGGCATCAGTAGGGCTTGGGCAACCGGGAGATAGTTGGCTAGCTAGCTGTTGGATGGTTTCTGTAAAGAAGCTATTAAAGGTGTTGGCTACTAATTCTGGAGGTTTTTGTTTAGTAGCTGAGGGGGAAGGAGTAGAGGATTGACCTGGATGTAGGAGTTTGTTTACACCTGCCCAAAATTTTTGAGGATTGTTTTGGTGCTTCTGTTGTAGATGGGAGTAATTTTTTTCATCTATTATAATGGATTTTTGAGTCATTCCTTCACTGTCTATATCTGAATTGATCTGAGGGGGCTTTTCTGGAATGCCATGTTATCCAGGCTTTGTTTCTTAGTGACATTTTTTGTCTGGTTTCTTTAGAAAGCCATGGGGTGACTTTTGTTTTTGTTCTAATCATGTATGTCAAGGATGGCTAGGAATTTGGTGTTAAAGTAGGTTACAGCCTCTTCCAGAGGAAGATGCTTAGGAACTGACCAATTGCATGATTTGAGTTCATTTTTAAAACTAGCGAGGTTTAATTTATTGCCGTTCCTTATTTTTTTGTAAGTGGGTTGGTTAGGGACATCGGCTTTGTGCCTGATTATATAGGTAAGAACGTGATCACTTATGTCATCAGGCAGGGTCCCAGCCTTATACATGTAGTGATCACCATTAATGCTCCCTTCTGTAAGTACCTCACCAGACACTGCAACAACTGGAGAGGTCAAAGAAGTTTCTAACCAAGAGAATCCAGGGCCTCCAAATCATGACATAAGCACTTTTGTCCGAGACAATCAAGGACTTCATCAGAATGAATTATGCAGTTGAGTCTAGATTTTACTTAAAAATAGTTTGACATCATCAAAGTAATAGATCAATTAATTAATTGACAATAGGACACATTAAATACAATAATTTCCTAAGTACAGGTATTTACAGCTGTTTTAAAGTAAAATTTTAAAAGCCTCTTATACTTCATCTTGAAATTAAAACAACTTGAATTATAAGATGATTTTAAAATTGACTTTTGTCAATTAATTAATTTCTCAATTACTTTGATGATATCATGCCATTTTCTGATAAAGTCCTTAATTGTCTTGGATAAAAGCACTTAATTTTACTTGCTTGCAGAGTTTTAATAAATATTGAAGCATTTTTAGATTTGTACGTTTGGCCATCTGTGTCTGGGAAGTGTTTTATCTGTGGATATATTTTCTGTGACCTGGTTCTGAGCCTACATTTTGGTTTCCAAATATAGATTTATGCCTGAAACTGATGACAGTAGTACACTGGCAAGAGATGAGTGCATGGTTATAGTTTAAGGCTGTTTATGAATGATTAGAGTGAAAGAGATTAGTCTGCATGTGTGTTTGCATGCATGTTTATCTAAAATGGTGGAGATATTTAAATCCATTTTTGCTGTTAGCCAATGGTTGTCTGATGGTCATTGGCAGTAATATGTGACACCAGCCATCACTTTCTGACTTGAAACTGATGATCATAAATCACTTTACATTAAGCCTTAATGGCAGTGGTCATTATCAGCCATGAACAATGCATCCTTTCCACATTCCTGGAAATGGAGTAAATGAAAAGGAAGAGAAGTTGGAGCATTGTCTTAAAACTGTTCTATGAAGGTGAGTGGGCAGGGAGGCATGTGGGATGCTGTGACAAGAATGAAGAAAACATAATACAACAGTGATGAAACAGGCCAAAGGTCATCACTGTGGAATATACATGCTGAAGATGAGTGGATACTGCAACATCATCAGCACTGTTGTTATTATCTTCATCAGTGCAGCTTTCTTTCATTGGTTTACTCCACCACAAATCTGGGAAATTTATAGTTCTGAGTAGTGCCTAGTTACCTTTCAGAAACTATACATGCTGAAGCATTTGATATATTTATTTATTAGCATTTGTTTACCAGGATAGTCCACTGGACTATTAAGAGTCCATTCTTAGTGGAGGCCCTGAGAGAAAAGCTCCAAAAAAGAAAACACAGAATTAACAATATGAAAAGTTACACAAATAAAATTTTACAAAAAAATAACTATATAGAATTTACATAAAAAGTATATAGTTCAAGCAAAACTACCTAAAAATATAACATTTACAGAAAAATGAACTAAGTAAAATTGCATGACAATAAATGCAAGGTAGACATAAAGATTTGGTATGAGCAGATTAAATGCAATCTTAGGGATACAGAAAAATTAAATGAAAAGTGAAAAAGGGTATATTATGGAAGTGTAGTTATGGTACCCATAAAAATAAACTATTTTCATTTCCTTTTTCCATTCTTCTTTACTCAAATGTGCAACATTTAATAAGAACAGCAGATAGATTATTGCAACATATTCAAAGCAGCATAATCAAAAAAATACACGTGAAACATAGCTATCAGCATGGATCATCTAAACCAGTCTTGCAGCTGAACAAGTCTTGCATCAGACTAGACTGCCTGGTATCCTGAACTTCACATATTTTATCCTTTTTTCTAGTACTTTTCCTCTGTAAACTACATTTATGCCCCTAACCTTGTCTTTCAGGCTATATCTTCTTTTGTAGCTTCACAGATGCCTTATCTTTTAAGGAATTCTTCCCTTGAAAAAGGAATAAAATAAAAGCTGTCTGCCAATTTTCCCTTGAAGAAGGAACATAGCAAGAACTATCTGCAATCTTCGCTTAGCCAACAAGGTCAATATTGAGTGGAAAATTCTTTGTTTCTGCTTTTCTAAAATGTATGCATAAATGAAGTACCATTTCTTAGTTAGCAAGGTCAACATTCAGTCAAATATTCTTTGTTTCTACTTTTCTACAATGTATGCATAAATGAAACACCATTTCTAGGCCTATTTTATTCTTCATGCCTGCCTAATGCCTAATAACTACTGTGCAATGAAAAACACTGACCTGACATTGGCCCTGAGGTCCCTGATGAAAGTCTATAGGGACCTACTTCTGTAGTTACTTCACAAATGTATCATGTCTGTATGATGAACCACGTTTGAACATATGGACTTCATACTACCTGCCACTAGAAACTTGGCAAGACAAAGTCTGCAGAGTGATATTATAATGCTTAATGCTATTAAAATCAAGATGACTACTAGAAGATATTTTAAAACTGTCCCACTCCACCCCTGGAATAGGCTTGCAAAACAGTCCATCCATGAGGTGTCACCAATACTTTGTACCTTAGTCATTACTTCACTCAGAATCTGCAAATGTGTTTGAATAGATTTGCTTTTATCTGCTTAATCAATTGATTGCTACCCAAGTAAAAAAAAAAATGTTATTTTTTTTAGATACTTATGTGAATATTGCCTTACTGCCAGAAAAAATTAGAAATTGTTCATCTCTGCTAACTATGTTCAAATATATTCACAGTTCTTTTATTTGGTACTGTTTTGTATCTACATTTGTGTTTGGAGTCACCTGCACTCAATTGAATTCATATATGTATCTTATATGTGTATTATTATGTTTCCTTATATGCTACTGTTTTGTCTCTATGGAATTGTATTGTTTGCTTGGAGCTTTTCTCCCTGGGCCTCCTCTGAATATGGACCTGTGTCCAGCCGGACATTCCCGGTTAACAAATGTAAAAAAATAAAATAAAATAAAAATATATAACTACAGCATTCCATCCTGATCAACCCACAAGTCCCATGATGGGATGCCAGCAGGTAATCAAGGACCATACAGTTCTGGAGGACCACCATACACATCATGGTCATTTCCAAAGTGATGTCCTTTATGCTTTCAAAGGTACTATTGGCCAAAACCTCCAGTAACTTGGCTAACTTGCGCAGTTCCCAAATGGCTTTAACAGCTCCATATGCAGGAAATATACCTGCTCCCGCTATTACCCCATCACCTAGATCCATACCTTTCAGAGTCTTTAAATCCAAATTCTGATGGATATGCAATGTATCTAAAACCTGTACCTTATTCTGAAAATCAGTATCCAGGTCTCTCTTGACTGTGATTTCTGAAACTTATTGAACCCAGTAGTTCTTTAAAATGTCTTATGGCTGGTATTACATATCCTATATAACACGAGCCATACCAACTTGGTGGTAGCCATTTATAGGCTCTGTTCCCACACACATAATACATGTGCCTTAATGCATAGTTAGAATGCCAACCCTGTTGTTCCAGAAGTAGCATGAAAAAATGCCATAAACAGTTTCAACTTCTTTCTGTGAGTCTTCAGTCAAATTAGACAAAGTATAAACTGTTAATCCTGCATATTTTCCTTCCCCATATATAAATGCTGTAATAGTAAAATAACACTGATTATTACCTTTGTTCTCTACCTTAGGAGTTGGTACATCATAGATTCATAGGTTTATAGGTAGGTACTTGGCTGTTGGCCCTAGGGCCTATATAAGCCTAGCCAAAAAGATACCCTGGCTTTTGCCACCCAAGAAAATTATTTTCCTGTGCCCCTGTCGAGCAGAGCCACAGAGGTGATCCCTGGGGTGAATTTCCTATTTCCCATCCAATCATTAAGATTTGTTTTTTTCTTGAAGAGTGCTAATGAGGAGCTTTGTTTGATATTTGGTGTGAATTTCCACACCAGAAAACTCTCTCCAAAAGCTCCCCCCATTCATCACAAGCCTAAGGAATACCTCCTGCCAATACCCCTGACTTTTCTCTGGAAGTTGCTGGCTATTGTTGGACTAAAGAAGTACTAATGAAGACTGCCCCTGAGTAACTTTTGTGAATTTCCACTCCAGAAAACTCTCTCCAGAAGCTCCCCCCATTCATCACAAGCCTAAGGAATACCTCCCGCCAATACCCCTGACTCTTCTCTGGAAGTTGCTGGCTATTGTTGGACTAAAGAAGTACTACTGAAGACTGCCCCTGAGTAACTTTTGTGAATGTAGGTAGCCTAAAACCACCTACTGTCTTTGCAAACTACCTACTTAACGTTTGTATTTTCCTATAACTTCCCTTGTAAGTGAGCCAGCAGCCTACCGTAGACCACAAGACCTTACTCCCCTCCTCTGGTCATCTGAGTCCTACATATTTTCCCTCCGTACAGGTTAAGTGTCCTCCACCTCCTTTTCAGCCTGCCTATCTCTATTTCACCACTAGGTGGCAGCACCTACCATCCATAGGGCAATATATCTTTTATTTTTATTTGGCTCCCTTCCTAAGTAGCTGCCTAGGTATCTCTCGAGCCATTGTTCTCCAACTATATCCTGGTTCTTCCACCCCTGAACAGATAACCATAGATAACTTGCCCCTCTGTTTCTCTTCTGATAGTTATCTTACCTTTTTATTTACATACTCTACCTGCTTATATTGCTTTCACAGCTGCAGTGGCTGATACTTTTTCTGCTGCTGGTTCTTCCTTCTGTTCTTCCCCGCTCCGTTCGCCCTTCGGGCTCACTCCGCTCCCCTACCCTACCCCCAAATTCCACCCACCCCCACCACATCCATACTTATACCCACATAACCACACCTACTTCCTCTCCCACAACTCCTCCCCTTCCTCCTTTATTTCCCTCCCCTGCACAACTTTCCTCCACCACAAATCCCATCAACCCCTTTCTCTATACACCACACATCCCTAATCTCTCTAACTACTAACCATAAATATCCCATAAAAACCCAAACATGCATCCAAAGTATACACTCTTCTCCATTCAAATACTTCTCTTACTTTACCTAACCTTCATCTACTACCTTACCCAGCCTAACAAGCTATCTTACTCCCCATTCTATCACACAACCTCCTCTCTCCACTTACTCCACCCCTACTCAATCATACCAATATCTCCTACACTTTACCCTATCAAACCCAATCTCTGCTTTCACTTCAAACTTATTTCACTAAAAACTACTACCCACACCCTACCAAACATATCTCCTACAACCTCTACTATTTATGACAAAAAACACAAAAACCCATACTACACAATACAAATTCTAACATCTCTACTTTTAGCTGGGGATATACATCCTAACCCAGGCCCAAACACCTCCCCCCCTTCTTCAAAATCCATTCAATTTGCATCCCTGAACGCACAAAGCTTAGCGAACAAAGCTCCAACCCTTCAAGCCTGGTTACACTATAATAAACCAGATATCTTAGGCATATCTGAAACCTGGTTAAAACCACATATAAAAGATATGGAGATAATTCCTGCCAACTACTCCATTATCAGAGCAGACAGAACCCAGCGAAAAGGAGGTGGTGTAGCTCTACTATACTCATCCTCCCTATCCATTACTCCTTACAATAAAGTTATTCCTCAATTCAACAATGCAGAATTAATAATAGGCCTACTTCGATTAAATAAACACAAAAATATATGCATAGCCTCACTCTACATTCCCCCAGGCGACAATATCCCCACACTGGAAGATATCCTCTCCTGGTTCTCTTCCAATATTTCTAACGAAACCATCATCATGGGAGACACTAACATCAATTGGTCTACCATTCAATCCCATACCCCCTCCATTAACATCAACCTGTATAACTTCACTCAACTCATCAACTCCACTACTAGGCCCTCTAAAGACTTCTCTTCTGGCAGTACTTTAGATTGGATATTAGTCTCTCACCCCCACAATTACCCTGATAGTGGAATTCTTCCTGTCTCCCTAAGCGACCACCTTCCCATCTCTGCCACACGCCTCTCTTCTTCCCTACAAGTTTCTCATAACTATATCACTTTCAGAGACCAAAAAAACTTCAACCCAGAAGCCTTCTCTAACTCCCTAAAATGCCTTAACTGGTACCCACTAAAAACTCTTCCTCTGGAAAGTGCTATCACTCACTTTAATTCCACTTCCTTAAACCTGTTAAATGCACATGCTCCCTTAAAAACCAGAAGAATAAAAAACAAAACTACCCCTTGGCTAACTAAAAATACACTAACAACCATGCGATTAAGAGATAAAGCCTGGGCACACTATCTGAAGAACAAATCTCCCACTACTCTTAATGACTACAAAACTCTTCGTAACTCAGTAAAAAAGCTTATCACTGCAGGCCAACACAACTATTACTCTTCTCTTCAAAGTAAATACAAAAATGACCCACAAAACTTCTGTAGAGGTATATCCTCTCTCTTAAAACCCGGTACAACTGAAAACCCAAACCCCAACCCAAGCGTACAAGATAATGTCCTTGCCACCAAGTTTAACTCCTTTTTCACTGACTGCATTTCCAAACTAACCTCTTCCTTCTCCTCCAACCATCCACCTCCAACTTCCTCCCCCCCTACTCCTCCCCCTGCTCCACTCTGTCATCCTACTACCTCCCAACCACTTAAATTCTCCCTGGAACCAATCCCTACTTCCACTATCAAAAAACTCCTGAAAAAGCTAAAACCTTGCACAAATACCCCCGATAACATCCCCTCACACTTCCTCAGTATAGCTGCAGATGCTATCGCCCTGCCAATTAGTATCCTAATCAACCACTCCATCCAAGAAAGTCACGTTCCTAAAATCTGGAAAAAGGCTTGTATAATTCCCTGCCATAAAGGAGGAAATAATACTAGCATTACCAACTTTCGCCCCATTGCTATCCTCTCTCCTATTTCAAAAATTCTAGAGAAATGTATTCACCTTCAACTCCTCCCCTACTTACGAGACAAGAACCTACTAACTTCTACTCAACACGACTTCTGTCCTAATCACAGCACTATGACAGCCCTCCTATCATTCCTCGAAAATGTGAACAAGGCTAGAGATTCTGGCCTCACTGTATCTACCATTCTACTTGAGCTCTCCAAAGCTTTTGACACTATCTCCCATAACTTACTTCTAACTAAACTCTCCAAGCTAAACCTTTCACCTTCTGCTCTAAATTGGTTCACCAGCCATCTCTCAGACCGGCATCAAGCTGTTAAGTGGAAAAAATCCATCTCCTCTTTCCTTAAGAGCCCTACAGGTGTTCCACAAGGTTCCATATTAGGACCCCTTCTCTTTAATATCTTTGTAAATGACTACTATCACTCTATCCCCTATGCTAATATCATCCAATATGCAGATGATTCTACAATCATCTGTGCTTCATCTTCCATTTCAACTCTCCAAAAGCTGACTCAAGATGCCTTCTCCACCACAGAACAGTGGATGAAAGACAACCATCTTGCACTTAATGCAGCTAAATCAAAACTAATGATATTCACCCCCTCTAAAACCAACACACTGGATCAACAACCATTCTCCATCACCCGTCAAAATAATAACCCACTTGAATTGGTAACTGAAGCCAAGCTTCTAGGAGTCCAAATTGATAATAACCTTACTTTCAAGTCCCATCTACTGCAAAACATTAAAAAAACACCAAAAACTAGGCCTGCTGTATCGTCACAAACAATTCCTCTCACCTACTACCAAACTCACTCTCTCTACCACATTTCTCTTACCCTCCCTCCTTTATGGTGCCCCTCTTTTAACTAATCTACAATCAACTCTCAAAACAAAACTTTCAACCTATTATAATAAAATAGCCAAATTTGCCACTAGCAATAAATCTTCAACCCATCACTGTGTACCACTCCACAAACTAAATTGGCTTGAACTTCCCAACTACCTCTCCTACATTCAACTAACATATGCACACAAACTCATTTTTCAACCATCCCTCTGTCCCTCCCTGTCCACTACCTTTAAAATTCACCATACTCAAAGACTTCTTAGATCTACTAATCAAAACATAATAGAAGTCTATAGACCCCATCACCCCCCAGGACAAAACCTCCTCTCCTATTCACTAGCACACCTATGGAACTCCCTCCCACCCTCCATTCGTACCATCACTAGCCTTCCTACCTTTAAAAAATCACTCCACTCCTACCTATCATCCACATGGGAATGCTCCTGCTCCCACCCCACATAATCTTTCTATACTCTCTACTGTACTCCACCTTTTACTCTCTCTACCTCAGACAGTAATCTATTCCTTAATAGTTCCTATCCTCCTGAAAGCCTTATGCACCTATCTACTCACTTCCTTATCCTTGTGCCTATGATATAATTTGATTTCAACTTTAATATGTTTTATTATTTGATTGTATTAATGCTTAACTCTACTCATTGTAATCACTGTTCCTCGTGATGTCATGTACAATAATTTGGATGTAAATCTCTATAATATGTAAACTGCATATAACTCTCTATAATATGTAATCTGTAATGGAGCTTTTTTCCCCAGGACTCCATTGAAAACGGGTTCTCTTGGCCCAATGGACTATCCTGGTTAACCAACAGCAAATAAATAAAATAAATAAATATAGATAGGTAGTTTGTTCCAGAGTATTGGAAGTGTCTGGGACAGGAATCTATCCCTCCAGCATGTTCTGATTATTGTGATGACAAGGTTTAGGCCACTAGAGCATGTAGCTTGGAAGGATTGTGATTTCCAACAACTCTGGGTTTGACATAGCTTTGTATGTTAGGCAGAGATCACCTCTAAGTAGGTGATATGCGACAGAGTAAAGCTGGAGTTTTTTGAAACGGTCTGCATAGGGGATCTGTTTGAGGCAGGTAATCATCTTTGTGAGGTATTTCTGTGGCATTTCCAGTGGTTGTAGATGTCTTGTGAGGTACATAGCAAAAAAGGTGTTGTACTCTATAATGGGTCTAATGAGTGATGAGTAGAGGGGAACAATGGCCTCTTTTTTTCCTGGATGAGAAACCTTTTGTGATGAGGTGTGTCATGTAGAAGGATTTTCCTACTGTGGCGATGTGATTATCAAAGGAGAGACTACTGTCCACCTGTGTCCCAAGGTCTCTAATCACACTTTCAGTGTCAAGTAGACTACCACCTATGTAGTAGCTCAGGGGTACAGAGTTTTTATCAAAGGAGATGACAATGCACTTTTTGGCATTGAGCTAGAGGCCATGGCTTTGACACCAGGCATCTGTCTCAGTGAGGCCCTTTTGTAGGATGTCCACATCGTTAGGAGTTTTGATTATGGCTCCTTGTTTGCAGTCAGTGAACTTCATTAGCCAAAGACCTTGTGTACAAATTCAACTTCACTACAAACTAGAAGCACAAAAATAACTGGTAACCAAGAAGCTCCGCAGACCTACGTAGGTAGAACACTAGATCCAGAAATATGTCAAGAACATGAAATGATTAACGTCTGACAAGTTTATTTTAAACAGACAATGTTTTCGTTGCTAACAAGGCAACTTCTTCAGAAAAAACGATATAAATAGCATTAACATTTTTCGCGCCATTCCTTTGATTTAAAAGCACAATTGATGACGTTGAACCAATCAATAGTAAGACTATGCAAGTAGTCTCATTAATATTTAAATAGTCATCACATTAAAATGCTTACATTAATTCGGCCAAATAGTACCAATTCACACTAAAACTGAATTGTACAAGTTAGCCATTGAACTCATACACATAATCTTTAAAAATGTTTAAATATTCCTGATTCAAGTATACGTATGCTTTAAATAAGACACTTAAAATTACTAAAAATGCAACTAATGTAAACAAATACTGATGTGCCAAAATAAAAACATAGACCATATACGTACAAGTCATATGTATGAAACTTTAAACTATAATCTAGCTATAAGGTACTATTACCTCAAATGACTTTTTAATTTTAACCAACAAGAGATGTTACAGTGTTCGTTTAAGCCGGGATACATGAATGTGTTTAATTTTAATTGCCATATCAATTCACAACATTCTAATAAAAGCAGTGGCAGCTGGTGACTTCAAATCAAAGGGGGGCTGCAGGAGCCAGCTGAATGGGTGGGGTCAAGGGGAAGGGGTGTGGCCAACCAGAAAGGGGAGGAGTTATGCTCAAAACCGCAAAAACTAACTTTAATAAAATACACTCCCCTGGGTGGCATGGCAAACCATCATTATGAGAGTCCAATCAAGACAAAAATAAGTGTAGAAGAATACAAATATTTCAATGCATTGGCTGCATGACAGCTTACTTAATATCTAGATGGAAACAAAAGGTTGTGAGGCATGAAAAAATAAATTACTTTTTAAATACATTACTGGAATGCCAGTCAAAATCAAGTACAAGCAAAACCAGAAGCACTCAACTCAAACCACTTCTCCTTGCACTGCAGTTCTAATTATAATTTATATTCAGCTTTATTAAAGTGCCAAGTAACATGCTGAAAGTAGAAATCTCTGTGATGCCCCACTTGTAAAAATGTTTCTTATCCAAAAAGACCTGCTGCCTGACAACTATCTACTTGTTTCATGGGAAAACATGTAAGTAAAAATGAAAAGCAAACAAGAAACAAGCTCAAGATACATTGCTTAAAGGATTACTGTACAGGTTATGGACCACACATGATTGGCATTCTGTTTAGTTTACGGGTAAAGTCTGTAGAGATGACTGGAAGTCTCCAACAAGTGTAATGAGCTTTTTAAAATAATGGAATCCTGTCCTTTAATACCCAAGGCTTATACATTATCTAGTCAAGTATTCTCTGCATGGCAACAACAGAAAGGCTTTCAATGTTGGCAATTCTTTAACAGTATGCTTATTAAAGCTTACTTGCATCTTATGATCTCAGACAAGCTTACATTATGGTCATTAAAGCATTGCTGCTTAAACACAGAGCAACAGGCACTTTGAGTAATAAGCATAAATCAACAGTACAAAAATATGACAGAAATCAGACCTTTCTGCAAAATCAAGGACAGATGAAAAGCCACTGTAGTACTTGTGTCTACCTTGGATGGGGGGGGGGGACACACTGCACATTTACACTGCATAACTACTCCTTGCCTTGCTTGGACACATCCAGAGTCCATACATGGTGGAGTGGGGTGCAACAAGTATGTCACAATTTGAAATGTCTCTGGCTGACTGTGATGGCCCTGACACATGTGTCATACCTCTCAACCTCAGAGCAAGAAATCTGGACAAAGCCATACACAGAAGTGGGACAAATGCCCACTAATAAGGACAATTTTTAAATATTGCTCTAATAAACTTAGAAAGATAATAGAATAGGTCTTGCATTAGTATGACTTTTCTGAAGGGTATAAAATCTGAAACTCAAATGTCTGCCATTATTTTCTAACTTCCGTCTTTAGTGATTTGTCACTAATTTGCCAAAAAACACAATTTTATGAAAAATGGACCAAATGTGATGCAAAAATATAAAATAGCCACACAATACAACTGGGAACCTGTCAAAGAAGGGACACTTTAATATTAGTACTGCTAACTTGAGCAGCTGACAAAATAAAAGGATCTACATGCATTTCAAGTAATCTATAACTTTGATTATTACAGTTATTTCTTAATTGTAAACCCTCCATGTTTTCTTCCAAAATTGCTATTTTGCGGAGGGATTATTAGGGGGAAGAGCAACATTTTAAGCCAAAATCGGAGACAGTTGAGAGGTTGGCTATGCCTAATTCTATAAAGCAATTTATTTGCATGTACCTCTCAACCTGTTAATGCAGTAAATCTGAACAAGGCCAAATATACTGGGGGAACATATAAACTGTACTAAAAATTGCTCCTGTATAAATTGAGACAGTTGATAGAATAACAGTTCTTACTTTAGCATGCATTTTTCTGAAGGTTATGAAGTCTGAAATTCAGTGTATCATTATTTAGTGACTTAATTTCTAAATGATTTGCCAGAAAACTACAAATTTTATGAAGAACAAACCAAAAATAAGAAGCAAAAATCTATTTATTCTTTGAAAATCTGGACAGTTGGGAGGTATAGTTCAGCTGGGCCTGTCTGAGTTTGCTGCCCTTCCCCCCTGACAAAATCATGGTTGAATGGAGCCTCTGCAGCCATTCCAATGAACCATTACTTAGCTATTTCACTCCATTTACCATAAACCCTAATGTGCATACTGCTTTACTTCTATGATGAGTTGGACTTCATTTGAAAGTTTTATTTTGTATTTTACAGCACAAACACTAAGTCATCTACTAAACAAAGCAATGCAGTCTCACAATGAAAACTTAGCATTAAAACTTCTCTGCTCTTGAAACTCACATTCATTGAAACAGCATTGAAACCCACATTCAAAGAAAATACATTTTGCCAGTGGCAGATAAAGATTACTTTTGGGCTGTTTTCAAATCATAGGCCCCTTGCATATGAAACATACATGTGCTCTTTGATACACCTTCCTCATTGTACTAAATTATATTCCTTGTACAATATATTACAGTTGTTAGAGGGCGTTTTAAATTTGTTTTGAGCATTTTTCCAGCAAACAATGAAACAAAATGCATGCACCCATAATGACAAAACTGCCCAGTTCAGAACATTTATCATAAAAGTCTACTCAGACTTCCGCAGTCCACCATTATCAGTAAATATGCACAATTCTACAGTCCATTATCAGTAAATATGCACAATTCTACAGTCCATTATCAGTAAATATGCACTATTCTACAGTCCATTATCAGTAAATATGCACTATCTCTGAAGAAGTAAAAGTCATCTAAATAATTCCACATTAAAGAAATCTGTAACTAATGAAGAGGTTGCTGCTAGCAAACACCTTTATATTTCATGGTTTCATCGAAAAATAAAGTGCCTGTTGCCCCTCAGGAAAAAATTGCCTATATTACATTAAAAAAATGATAAGCTAGTAATATTGCAAGAGGAAATGGATGGCAAACTGATAACGAACTCATAGTCAGTATCTTCACCAAGGAGAACATTCTCAGTACAGTAGCATCCACCCCTTGTGGGAGTAGAACCCACAGCCTTCTGCATCAAAGACAAGTACACAACTTGTTGTGCTATATTAACAAGGGAAACCAACTTCACTTAAGCAGCACTAAACTTCTGTTCACCTGCAGCTCTCAGCTCCTTGTAAAATCTACTCAATACTCAACTTTGCAGCACAGGAAAACTGGAAAAAGCCAAAATGTATTGGGGGGGGTCAAAAGCCCAAAAAACAGGGACACAAACATTGCTTATATAATCTTGGAAAGTTGCTAGAACCATACATTTTACTGCCAAGCTCCCTGTGCAAAACAGAGCAACATACCACTACACCAAATCAGCTGCTTTGTAAAAGAGGAAAACTGAAACTTAAATGGCTATCATTTAGTGAATTCAGTTCTCACCATAGCTGTCAACCTCTTAGTACAAAACACCTGGACAAACCCAGTAATGAGGGAATACAGCCCTCAAACATTCAGTGAATTCAGTTCTTGCCATAGCTGTCAACCTTAGCACAAAAGACCTGGACGAAGCCAATAATGAGGGAATGCAGTCCCAAAAATAGGGACAAATTTCAAATATTCATCTTATAAACTTAGAAAATTGCTAGAATAAAAGGTTGTGTTACTATGTATTTTCTGAAGAACATGAAGTCTGAAATTCAAATGCCTGTCATTTTTACTGCTGACAGAATAAAAACAATTTTCAGCAGAGGCCCAGGGAGAAATACTGCAGACACGTCTTTGTAAAATGACAGGGCACCAGAGCAAATCCACACAAACACAGGGAGGAGATGCAGACTCCACACAGAAGGCACCCCAGCCAAGAATCAAACCAGAAAACCTATAGCTGTGAGGCAACAATACTACCACTGCACCATCAAATATGCAAAGACTTAAACATTCAGAAACCTGAAGTCTGAAATTCAAATGCCTGTCAATTTTATTTAACATTTGTTAATCAGGACAGTCTGACTTGGAACAAAAAAAAATCAGCAGAGGCCCAGGAAAAAATAATGCAGACATGTCTTTGTAACATGGGAGGATACAAAAGCAAACCTATACAAACACAGGGAGAAGATTAAGACCCCACAAAGAAGGCACCCCAGCCAAGAAGCAAACTTGAGAACCTGCAGCTGTGAGGCAACAATGCTACAACTGCCCCATCAAATATCAAGCATTACAATATTTACAAACCACAGATATTATGAGGAACAGATCAGATCAAACATGAGGCAAAAATCTGCAGTTTTTTTTTCACAAATGGTGGTGGGTAGGGAATTAAGGTCTTTAAAACCTGCATGCAAGGTACAGGATTCAAGCCTGAGGTATTCCCTACCACACACACAAACACCTGTAGTAGCAAACCACAAAAACTAAATATACTGCATTGGGTGCCAAACAGTTGTCATGAGAGTCCAATCAAGACAAAATGAAGTGTAGAAGAATAAAAATATTTCAATGCATTGGCTGCATGACAGCTTAATATCTAGATGGAAACAAAAAAGGTTGTGAGGCAAGAAGAAATAAATTACTTTTTTAAATACATTAATGAAATGCCAGTCAAAATCAAGTATAAGAAAAACAAGCAGCACTCAACTCAAACCACTTCTTGCACTGCAGTTCTAATTATAATTTATATTCAGCTTTATTAAAGTAACATGCTGAAAGTAGAAATCTCTGATGCCCCACTTGTAAAAATGTTCCTTATCCAAAAAGACCTGCTGCCTAACAACTACTTGTTTCATGGGGAAAACATGATCAAAGTAAAAAATGAAAAGCAAACAAGAAATAAGCTCAAGATACATTGCTTAAAAGGATTACTGTATAGGTTATAGACCACACGATTGGCATTCGGTTTATGGTTAAAGCCTGCAGAGATGACTGTAAGTCTCCAAGAGTGTAATGAGACTCTTAAAATAATGTAATTCTGTCATTTATTACAAATACTGGCATATGCATTTCAATACCCAAGGCTTATACATTATCTAGTTAAGTATTCTCTACATGGCAACAGAAAGGCCTTCAGTGTTGGCAATTCTTTAACAGTATGCGTATTAAAGCTTACTTGCATCTTGCAATCTCAGCCAAGCTTACCTGATGGTCATTAAAGTATTGCTACTTAAACACAGAGCAACATGCACTTTGAGTAATAAGCATAAATCAACAGTACAAAAAATATGACAGAAACCAGACCATTCTGCAAAAATCAAGGACAGATGAAAAGCCACTCTAGTACTTGTGTCTACCTTGGATGGGTGGGATTTTCTGCACATTTACACTGCATAACTACTCCTTGCCTGAGTCACTACATGGGGGAGTGGGGTGTAACAAGTATGTCACAGTTTGAAATGTCTCTGGCTGACTTGTGATGGCCCTGACAAATTTGTCATACCTCTCAACCTCAGAGCAAGAAATCTGGACAAAGCCATACAAAGAAATGGGACAAAAGCCCAAAAATAAGGAACATTTTTAAAATATCACTCTTATAACCTTAGAAAGCTAATAGAGGTCTTGCATTAGTATGAATTTTCTTTTTTTTTAAAAAACAAGTTTATTGTTTTTAACATACAAAATAAATATCATAACAATTTTATACAAGCAATTAAAATAGAAATAGTTATAACATTCAATAAAATAACCAAAGTATTTACAAAGACATCCACTACAAATCAAATCAATTGATTAAACTATAATGTCATGCTATTGAAACTAAGATTTTTTTAACAGGTTTTGTAAAGTATCCCATATAATATAATAAGATGTTTTTCTAGTAGTTCTTGATTTTATTGTCATCAATTCCATATGACACACTTCAGTCATAACATTTTTAAATTAATTAAATGAAGGAGGGGTATCTGAAATACAATTTCTGGTTATTATTTTTCTAGCCACTGCTAGAATAGACCATAATAAGGAAAGTTTAACTTTTTTAACACTTTTAGGAACAGGTGTGTTAATAATATAAGTGATTTAGAAACAATGAAATTATCTGTGAAAAGGGCCTGCAAAAAATCATTGATTAACTTCCAATATTCCTTCAATTTTATACAGTCATAAAACATATGTGCCCAATCAGCATTTATTTCTACATTACATCTTTTACATAAGTTGTCTTTATTATTTATTTTATTCATCATTAAAGGTGTGTAGAAGGATCTATGTAAAAATTTCCAAGTAAAAAGTCTCCAATTAATGGAAAAAGTAGTTTTATAAGCAGATTTCAATATATATTGTTTATCTTGTTGTTTTGGTGATTCACCATTAATGGAAATGAAATAATTCCAATAGGTATCTGAACTGTAATGAGTTTCTTCTCTGATAATTTTATGTATGTATGAGAGCTTACCTTTATCAGAAACTCTATGTTGTAAATTTAATATCAAGTAATCAATCAGTATTGGAACAGATTCTTTAACTGTTAAATACATTAAATCAATTTTATTAATAAGATGCTGTCTAAAAGTCTGAATTTCTAACCAACATGTTTCTTTCAAATCAAATTCTTGCTTTAAGAAGTCTAAATTTTTTACTTTATTATCAGACAGCAACTGATACCAATACTTTAGATCATTCTCTGTGACTAAAAGAGTTCTTTCAGAGGTGGTTGACAAAAGCATACCTTGTGTATACATTATAGGGAATAGAATAAAATTCCATTCCTTATACTTAGGATGCATGAATATAAAATTATGATAACTGATAATAATGTTTAATGGGTAACTAACTATATATTTTGGTGAAATGGATGAAGTACAAAATTCTTTTAGTAACCATAACATGGGGTTATTTACAATAATATTTTTATGTATTAAAGAGATTTTCATGAAGTGAATGCTAATTAATTCCCAGTAATCTTTCCATCTTGCAACATATGACTGATCTATTAACAAAGTAATAACTTTTATAATAGAAGAGATAGTATATAAATTAAAGTCTGGAAATGAAATGCCCCCTTGAGACCAGCTATTAGTATGTTTCTTTAATGCAATCCTAGGTCTATTAGGTGCCCATAAGAAGTTTAACATTAGTGAATTCAATTTCTTAATAATTATTTTTGTAGGTGGGAGTATTATTGATTGTATTAAGTATAATATCTTAGGGAATACTATCATTTTAATAATTGTGAGTCTCTCTTCCATGGTAAAAACATATTGTTCCAGCTATTGAAAAGATTTTGTATATTAAGAAGACAGGTACTATAATTATTATGTATAATAGATTTGATATCTTTAGTTAATATTATACCTAAGTAAGTTATCTGACCTGAGTTGGGTATATATTTGTTAAAATCATTAATGAGGACATTTTTCGTGTGTAGATAGGTAAAATTTTAGTTATATCTTCATTGAATATTAAACCAGAGATATTTTTAAAATCCATCATTATATCAAATAAGGACTGCATAGAAGAGTTAGATCCTGCTGATGTAATTAGAACATCATCTGCAAAAAGTTGAATTTTAGATATTGTATTTTCATCTATATCAAATCCTTCTATATCAGTACTATTTCTGATCAAATTAGCCCAAGGCTCCATTATTAAAGTAAATAATAGTGGAGAGAGTGGACACCCTTGTTTTGTACCTTTTAAAATGGGTATTTTTGTGAGACATATGTTCCTATCTTAATGTAAGCCAATGCTCCTTTATATAGATGTTCAATTAGATTTACAAATGCATCTGAGAAGTTTGTGCACTTCAGTAAGATAAACAAGTAGTCCCAACTTACTGAATCAAATGCTGAACTTATATCGAGACTAATAAGTGTTAAATCTTTCTTTTCCTATTTGCAAAATCAATTAACGTTAAAGTTCTCCTTATATTATCAAAAGTATTTCTATTTACAATAAAGCCTGTCTGGTCTATATCTATAATGCCTGGGATGATTGTCTTTAATCTATCAGCAAAAATACTCATAAACATTTTATAGTCAACATTAAGTAATGAAATAGGTCTATATGAAGTGCATCTGGTTGGGTCTTTATTGGGTTTTAAAATTGGTGAAATAAATGTGTATTGCCAAGATGGGGGAGTTGTTAACTCATTTTGGGCCAAAATAAAAACCTTATTTATTAATGAGTAAGTACTTTTGGGAAGAATTTTATAGATCTCTGGTATAATACCATCATTACCTGGTGCTTTGATTTAAGCTTGTTTATTTGTGTAATAACCTCTGTATATGAAATATTTTTATCCATTAGTTTAGTCTGTTGTTTATTAAGTTTTTTGTTCGTGTTTGTAGTTATAAATTTCTTTATTTTATCTTTAGGCTCCATGTTAATGTTATTATGATTAATTTTGTGAAAGTGATTTCTAAATTCATCTAATATTTCTGGTAAACTAGAAACATTCTTCTTTTTCCTTGGAGAGAAAATTTCTTTGATATGATTTTGTTTATTCAACCTTTTTGTTTTATTTTTAAGTCTGTCAAGTATTTGGGACTGATTGAGTAAGACAAAAACTTATATTTCTCTAATGTTATTTTAACTTTATGAGTTAAAATTTCTTTGTATTTCTCATTTAATTTATTTATTTATTCAATGACTTTTTTGTCCATAATATTTTCTTTATTATTATGTTTGTATGAGTCTAATTTGCTTTGAATATCTATTAATTCCTTGTCCCAAGATTTCCTTTTATTATTATACCATCTGATACTTTGTCCATATAAATATGATTTTAAAGCATCCCAAACATAAACAATGGAGACTTCAGGTGTATTGTTTAAGTCTAAAAAATGTTGCACTTCTGAAAGTATATAATCTTTATAGTCTTTTAGTTGAGTTAAGTATGCTGGTATCCTTTTGATCTGAACATTGTAAGTACTTTTTATCATAAACTCAAAGACAATTGAATTATGATCTGATATAGGACACGAAATGATTTTAGAATTAATTAAGTCTGTTACCATCTGGTTAGAAATAAAGACTTTATCTATTTTTGAATAAGTTTTATATCTGTTAGAAAAAAAAGTGTATGGTAATGATTTTGAATATATCTGATTATTAATATCATTCAAATGATATAAATTAACAAAATCCTTTAAATGTTTTGCATTAGATGTAAATTTCCTTTTTCCTATAGTAGTAGTATCTTTTTCATGTAGAACACAATTAAAGTCACCTGCTAAAATAATATCTCCTATAGAAAATGATATGATCTTATTGAGATGGTGTTTCACTGTATTAATGCCAATTCCTGGTATCCAATATACATTGATTAATGTATATGTCTTTCCATTAATCTGTATTGTAACCATACAAAACATTCCTTTATCATCTTTATAAGACTTAATAGTTTTAGGTATGGGCATACTTTTATTCCATAAAATAGCCACTCCTCTTTTTTTCTGAGTGTGTTCTGAACTAACCAAGACTGTATATTTATTAGTGGCTAATTTATCAATATCCTTTTTCAGGAGATGTGTTCCTTGATGGAATACTAAGTTGGCCCTATGCAAATTAATGTATCTCATTAAACTTGCCCTTTTACATGGGTTATTCAGTCCATTAATGTTTAAAGAAATTCCTTTTAGAGAAAACATTTAGCTTTTATAAACATATAAAACATATAATCAGAATAACAATTAACAAAATAAATGATATTATACCTCCTCCTTTAGGTGTACCATTAATTATAGCTGTATTTATTGAAAATCTTATGGGATTTTGTATAAGCTTCACTTTTATTTGTAGTGACAATGAGTTTATAAAATGTGTTGTGGATGTCAGAACTATATACAAACAACAATAAACAGGTGAAAATAATATTAGGATTAAACATTGCACCCAGCCTGGAGTTAAGAACTCCAACTTTGAGTAGCACATACCACTCAAGTTATCCCCCTATCCTAAGCAGCAGTACCTCAGCTGCCACCATATCAATTCAATACTAACTATTATTAACTAACGTTAACCTCGTTTAATTAGATTATCTAGTAAGACAAAGCTAAACAATTTATAAATCAGCTTCATATAAACAAATAAGAACATTTAGAAACAGCTCATATTACTATGTATATCTATTTTGTATAATACACTCATAATCAAAATAGCATTCTAATAAACTTGATAATGGGAACTGAGAAGAGAGAGAGAGAAAGGAAGAGAGAGAGAGAGAAAAAAAAGGGGGGCATATCTATATATTAGTTTATTAAAAGTTTGTAAAAATAAGTTCTTATGTTCATTTGGATTCAATAACTTAGGCTATTATGGTTCAGACATTACATATATTAGGGTATTCCTACTTTCTGCCATAGAAATGCAGTTAACAGTTTTAAAATCTTTAAATTACTTGCACCAAAGCATTCTTCTCATACTTATTATTGCCAGTAAATAAAATATTATACTCATACATATGTTTACAAATCATACTGCACAGCAATGTAAATTCCTAGTTATACATAAATCATTGTGAAGAAAGCCATCTGTATTTTATATATCTGAACTGCTGCTTTAAAATATGTCACATGACAGTTTCTTCTAAGATATAATCATAATGATACTTGTGCTTGTCAATTAGATAAGTCAAATGATTTATAACATTATATATGTTTAAATCATAAGTATTTATATACAATAATATGTTGCAGTCATGTAAGCTTTCAAAAACATGTGTATATATGTTTTACCTTCTATGCCTTCTAAAATATCTCACTTGCTTACTATGGCATACTGAATCATTTAAAATCATTATAACTTTCATATTTTATAAATTACATCTTAAATAAGTAAGTTGTTATAAAGAATAACTCACATTTAGATGTCATAAAGTTAGTTTTTCATCACAAAGTCGCATTTACAGTAGTTCTACTTCCTGGAACAGTGTTCTTCTTGAATCTGCGATGTGTCAGTGTGAAATCAGGGGTCAAAGTTCAAAATGACTGCATTCAGCTTCTCTGCATGTATTCTGAGTGTTGAAGCTTTTAAAACAACTCGAGGACACTATTCACGAGGTAACCCACATCCCAAATTGTCTCCCTTAACATTCTGGCGGGAATTTTAGTAAATACAAGTGACTGACATTCATTTAGTAATACAAATGAAACTAAACAGTGCAAAACCTTTGCAAAGTATTTTACAAGTCATTACAGTCTCTATGACAGTGAAACCAAGCCTACAGTTATTTAACATATTATACAACTTATTTTTATATGCCCCATTTCATTTTCTCATACAAATCTTATTATATACATATATCAGTATTATCAGAAGCATATAACTGTACTTATAAGAGAGAAAGAGAGAGAGAGAAAAAAAAGAAAAGGAAGAGAGTAGAGAAAAAAAGAAAGAGAGAGAGAGAGAAGAAAGAAAAAAGGAAGCTACAGAGAGTATCTACAAAGAAATATTACTTGCTGTTTGTAGTAATAACGTTAAACATGAAACATATTACTTACAACTATTTTAGTTCTAATTATTTGCAATTATATCGTGACATATTATTTGTAATCATGTATAAGCAATAAAGTCATGGTATAATATTTAGCAACAGTGTTTAAACAGCATATATAGTTTTAAAGAACTAATAAGTTATTATTTCACTTTTTCCATATTTTTCATCATACTTCTCTCCTTGCCCTCCCCCACCCCTCACTAAATGCATAGTTTAAAAAGAATGCCATTATTTAAAACAAGAAGAGAAAGAAAATGTATCAAATTACTAACCTTAGGTCTCTTTATCATAAAGAGAAACAAGTTGATTGATAGCATGTTATTTGTTCCTCAGAGAGTTTGACTATTTATGAAACAAAAACAGTTCTTTGCACACAGAAAAATAACTTTGAATAAATCTTTAAAATATTTGTGGCTTTCTGGAGATGCAGTAACTGTATTTGAAGAGATTAAGAGAGAAGGAAAAAGAAAAAAATATATAGAACATGTAATTTGTTTTTTAGTCTTTTTTGCTTCTCTGAAGTCTTCCAAGAAGTTCCTGTTGCCATCCTCTTTAAAGAAGGACTTGCCCATTCCATATCTTCTATTTTATCTAATATCTTATTTTTTTTAATATACAGCAAAGCAGAGTCCAAGTCTTCAAAAATTCTAGGGCCATCAGGTAAAAAGATTTTTAGTTTGGCAGGAAATAAAAGGTAAGTTTTGAACTGTGCTTTCTTAAGCTCTCTTATTAATGGCAAAAAAACTTTTCTTTTAGTTATTACCAAGGAAGAATAGTCATTGTCAAAACACACAGTTGCCTCATTAATTTTAATAGGTGCTTTAGCCCATGCAGATTTTAATACCATCTCCTTGCCATAAGATGATAAAAATCTTACTATAACTGATCTAGGATACTTTTTGTTAGAGTTAAAATTAGATAAGGACCTATGGGCTCTTTCAATACCAAAAGAAAATGCTTCTGACAAGTCTAAAGTTTTGGGAAGCCAAGTATTTAAAAAGGAAGTAATATTCTATATTTTCTGGCAGTCCAAAAATCCTAATATTATTGCGTCTAGATCTGTTTTCCAGGTCATCAAGTTTGGATTGTAGGTGTGTGTTCTGCTTCAGCAAAAACTCAATGTTAATTTCGTCTTCCTGGATTCTGTTCTCCATATCATTAACAGTCTCTTCTATGCCTGTAATCTGAGCCTTCTGTTGTTGCAAGTCTTGATGTAACAAATCCATTTGTTTTGTAGTTTTTTCTATGAAGTTATCAATTTTAGTATCCAGTTTGTCCATTTTGGTTGTTAGTTGCTGAATAGTAGATATCAGAGACTGAAGCTCTTTCTTGATGCTGGAATCCTGACTGTTTGCCTTACTGGAACTCATTTTGAACAGAGGTGATGAAAGAGAAATTTCCAAGATGATTTCTGACAGGAAAATTATTGAAATTTTCTTTCTTTTTTACATATTATTCAAGAAACTGATATTCCAAACGTATTTAGAAAGAAAATTATTTCATTAGTTGATTTTTAAAGTAATTATTTCCTGTCAGTGCAGTTAAGTTGGTGGAGCTGAAGAAATCTGCTGCTATCCTGTGTTCATCCTTGGCCACGCCCCCAGTATGAATTTTCTGAATGGTATGAAATCTGAAACTCAAATGTCTGTCATTATTTTCTAACTTCAGTCTTTAATTATTTGTCACTAATTTGCCAAAAAAACACAATTTTATGAAACATGGACCAAAAAATGTGATGTAAAATATAAAATAGCAACACAATACAGCTGGGAACCTGTCAAAGAAGGGACACTTTAATATTAGTACTGCTAACTTGAGCAGCTGACAAAATAAAATAATCTACATGCATTTCTGAAATAAAAGTAATCTGATTATTACAGTTATTTCTTAATTATAAACCCTCCATGTTTTCTTCCAAAATTGCTATTTTATGGAGGGATCATTAGGGAAGAGCAACATTTTGAGTCAAAATCAGGGACAGTTCAGAGGTTTGGCTATGCCTAATTCTATAAAGCAATTTATTTGCATGTACCTCTCAACCTGTTAATGCAATAAATCTGGACAAGGCCAGATATATTGGGGGAACATATAAACAGTACTAAAAATTGCTCTTGTATAAACTGGGACATAAATATGGACAAGGCCAAATATATTGCGGGGAACATATAAACAGTACTAAAAAAAGCTCTTTTATAAACTGGGACAGTTGATAGAACAGGTCTTACTTTAGCATGCATTTTTCTGAAGGTTATGAAGTCTGAAACTAGGTGTGTCATTATTTAGTGACTTAATTCCTAAATGATTTGCCAGAAAACCACAAATTTTATGAGGAATAAATCAAAAATAAGAAGCAAAACATCTATTCATTCTTTGAAAATCTGGACAGTTGGGAGGTATGGTTCAGCTGGGGCTGTCTAAGTTTGCTGCCCTTCCCCCTCACAAAACCCTGGTCAAATGGAGCCTCCCTGCAGCCATTCCAATGATCCATTAATTTGCTATTTCACTCCATTTACCATAAACACTAATGTGCATACTGATTTACTTCTATGATGATTTGAACTTCATTTGAAAGTTTTATTTTTGCATTTTACAGCACAAACACTAAGACATAACAAACTTGGCATTAAACCTTCTCTGCCCTTGAAACTCACATTCACTGAAACAACATTAAACTCCACATTCAAAGAAAATACATTTTACTCGTGGCAGATCAAAATGAATTCTGGGCTGTTTTCAAATCAGAGGCCCCTTGCATATGAAACATACATGTGCTCTTTGATACACCTTCCTATTGCTTTGAACATTTTTCCAGTAAACAATGAAACAAAACTGTCCAATTCAGAACATTTCCATCATAAAAGTCTACTCAAACTTGTACAGTCCACTATTAGCAGTAAATATGCATAATTCTACAGTCCACCATTATCAGTAAATATGCACAATCTCTGTAGTAGTAAAAAAGTCATCTAAATAATTCCACGTTAAATAAATCTGTAATGAAGAGGTTGGTGCTAGCAATCACCTTTACATTTCATGGTTTCATCAAACAATAAAGTGTCTGATGCCCGTGTGGAATAAATTGCCTAAATTACATTAAAAATAAGCTAGTAATATTGCAATAGGAAATGGATGGCAAACTGATAACAGGCTCATAATTAGTATCTTAACTTTCAGCATTCACCCCTTATGGGAGTAGAACCAACAACCTTTTGCCACAAAAGCAAGCACACAGCCTGTTGTGCTATTAGCACTAAACTTCTCTTCCCTTGCAGCTCTCAGCTCCTTGTAAAATCTGCTCAATACTCAACTGCATCTCAACTTCACAGCACAAGAAGTCTGGAAAAAGCAAAATTTATTGGGGTGGGTCAAAAGGACAAAAACCAGGGACACATTAAACATTGCTTGTATAATCTTGGAAAGCTGCTAGAATAAAATGCTGTGTTACCACGGTACCACCATACATTTTACTGCCAAAGTCCCTGTGCAAAAAAGAGGCAGAACATACCATTATGCCAAATCACCTGCTTTGTGAAAGAAAAATGCTGTGTTACCATCGTAATTTTACAGACAAGGTCCCTGTGCAAAACAGTCAAGAGCAACATACCACTACGCCAAATCAGCTGTTTTGTGAACGAGAGGAAGACTGAAACTTAAATGGCTATCATTTAATTAATTCAGTTCTCACCATAGCTGTCAACCCCTTAGCACAAAACACCTGGACAAACCCAGTAATGAGGGAATACAGCCCTCAAACATATTCAGTGAATTCAGTTCTTGCCATAGCTGTCAACCTTAGCACAAAAAGCCTGGACAAAGCCACTAACAGGGTATTACAGTCCCAAAAATAAGGAAAAATTTCAAATAGTCATTTTATAAACATAAAAAATTGCTATAATAAAAGGTTGTGTTACTATATATTTATTGCTAGAATAAAAAGTTGTTTTACTATGTATTTTCTGAAGACTATGAATTCTGAAATTCAAATGCCTGTCAATTTTACTTCTGAAGGAACAAAAACAATTTTCAGCTGAGGCCCAGGGAGAAATACTGTAGACACGTCTTTGTAAAATGGCAGGATACCAGAGCAAATCCGCACAAACACAGAGATAAGATGGAGACGTCACAAAGAAGGCACCACAGCCAAAAATCAAACCACAAATCCTGTAGCTATGAGGCAACAATACTGCCACTGCACCATCAAATATGTAAGAAATTAAACATTCAGAAACCTGAAGTTTGAAATTCAAATGCCTGTCAATTTTATTTAACATTTGTTAATCAGGACAGTCTGACTTGGAACAAAAAAAACAATTTTCAGCAGAGGCCCAGGAAGAAATAATGCAGACATGTCTTCGTAACATGGGAGGACACAAAAGCAAACCCACACAAACACAGGGAGAAGATACAGACCCCACAAAGAAGGAACCCTAGCCAAGAATCAAACCTGAGAAGCTGCAGCTGTGAGGCAACAATGCTACTACTACACCATCAAATATCAAGCAAGCAGACCCCACAAAGAAGGAACCCCCAACACTGCTACTACTACACCATCAAATATCAAGCAAACGACCCAACAACAAAGAAGGAACCCCAGCCAAGAATCAAACCTGAGAACCTGCAGCTGTGAGGCAACAATGCTACTACTACACCATCAAATATCAAGCACGGGAACATTTACAAACCACAGATATTATGAGGAACAGATCAGATCAAATATGAGGCAAAAATCTGCAATTTTTTTACAAATGGTGGTGGGTAGGGAACTCAAGTCTTTAACACCTGCATACAGGGTACAGGGTTCAAGCCTGAGGTATTCCCTACCACACCACCATGAGCACCTGGGGCATTTTTACACACACACACCAGTCCATTCACATAGGCTTCCCTACTAAACAATAAACACACACCAGTCCATTCACATAGGCTTCCCTAATAAACAATAAACACACACCAGTCCATTCAATTAGGCATATATTCATTCACACACTTCCCTACCATTCTAGACTAAAGTAATTAACACACTTACCTGTCCTTGCTGCCCATTCTCCATAATGTTAATCCAAATGCCCGCGCAATACTCCATAGTCCCGCGAGATTCCCGCGATCCAAACCCTAATCCACAGTCCCGATGCTGACTGCTGCTGTTGCAGTCCGGCCCTGACGTGTTTTCCCAGTGAGTCTGTGCACTTTAAAAGTGCACAGATGTTTCCCTACCTGGACTGCCGTGAGCATGCGCAGTAGACTCGCAGTAGTCTGGACTACTGCACATGCGCGAAGTCCGCAAATTTTAAAAGTTTTTTTTTCTTTTTTTTTCTTTTTTTTTGGTTGAGGGGGCTGCAGTCCGGCAGCCCGATAGCATGGGCCGCCCCTGAATAAAGGTTAAGTTGGACCACCTCTGATGTTCTCTGTTATTTGGTCAATACCAGTAAATGTAAATGAATGACCAGGAAACTCAGAAGTATGTCTCGCTAAAGCGTTTTCTTTTTTATTTTTAGAGATGGCGTACGAATGCTCGTACACCCTATCTCTAAATCTATGATCAGTTTTGCCTATATAATAGGCTGGACAAGAATTACAAAGAGCTATATAAACAATACTTTTGGAATTACAATCTAGTCTTTGTCTGATCGTAAATCTTGTATTAATCTTATGAACTGAAAAACTGTTCATAGGTTTGATGTTTTTGCACATGCTGCAGACTCCACATTGAAAACAACCTTTAGTTTTGTTAGTAAAAGATAAAGTTTTGTTTTCTAATAACTTCTTCAAATTAATACCCCTCTTGAATGTAATATGGAACCTAAATCCGATTTTTGCTAAAAGAGTAGGGTCTTTACCAATAAGTTGCCAGTTGTTGTATAGAATTGATACAATCGAGTCACTATCTTTGTTAAATACTGTTATGAAACTCGTATTGTACTCTTTACTGTGTAAAGTGACCTCGTCTGTTCCACTTAAAGTTACCACATCCGTCCCAGCTATTGTTGTTGTACTACATTCCTGATAAGTGTCATTGTTTCTACATTCGATCGAGTTAGTTGATTCTTTGTGTTGTAAGATAGCTGTTAAGGTCCCACTTGTACGTTTGTGTTTAATTTCCGAGATTAAGTCTATTATTGGTGGTTTAGGGTACCCACGATTCAAAAACATATTCTTCAAGTTTTTACATTCACTGTCAAAGTCAACATCAAGTGTACATAGTCTTGATGCTCTCACAAGTTGTCCTTTGACAATCGAACGTTTCTGTTTAAGAGGGTGGGCACTTGAAAAATGTAAATACGAATGTCAAAGGAATGGCACGAAAAATGTTAATGTTATTTATATCATTTTTTTCTGAAGAAGTTGCCTTGTTAGCAATGAAAACGTTGTCTGTTTAAAATAAACTTGTCAGACGTTAAACATTTCAGGTTCTTGACATATTTCTGGATCTAGTGTTCTACCTACGTAGGTCTGCAAAGACCTTCTGTGTTAGCCTGTACTTCAGAAAAGTAGATACCAAACAGGAGAAGACCCAGGACTGAACCCTGTGGTACTCCACTTGTCACTGGTCTGAAGTCAGATTTGGAATCTGCTACTTTCACAGTGTGGGTTCTGTCAGTGAGCCAGTTGGCAACCCATCTTGTGACACAGGGATTTATAGGTTCATAGGTTCATAAGTAGGTACTAGGCTATTGGCCCTAGGGCCTATATAAGCCTAGCCAAATGGTACCCTGGCTTTCACCACCCAAGAAAATTATTTTCCTGTGCCCCTGTCAAGCAGAGCCACAGAAGTGATCCCTGGGGTGAATTTCCTATCTCCCATTCAATCATAAAGATTTTTCTTGAAGAATGCTAATGAGGAGCTTTGTTTGACATAGATGGGTAGTTTGTTCCAGAGTATGGGAAGTCACTGGGACAGGAATCAATCCCTCCAGCATGTTATGTTTATTGTGGTGACAAGGTTTAGGTCCCTAGAGCATGTAGCTTGGAGGGATTGGGATTTCTTTAGGTGGAGCATGTCCAACAGCTCTGGGTTTGACATAGCTTTGTATGTTAGGCAGAGGTCACCTCTGAGTAGGCGATATGCGATGGAGTAAAGATGAAGTTTTTTGAGACTGTCTGCATAGGGCATCTGTTTGAGGCTAGTAATCCTCTTTGTGGGGTATTTCTGTGGCCTTTTCAGTTGTTGTAGATGTATTGAGAGGTACATACCAAAAGGGGCATTGTACTCTATAATGGGTCTAATGAGTGATGAGTAGAGGGGAATAATTAACTATTTTTTCCTGGATGAGAAACCTTTTGTGATGAGGTGTGCCACGTAGAAGGATTTCCTGACTACTGTGGCAATGTGGTTATCAAAGGAGAGACTACTGTCCACCTGTGTCCCAAGGTCTCTTATCACACTTTTGGTGTTAAGTAGACTACCGCCTATGTGGTAGTTCATGGGTACAGAGTTTTTACCAAAAGGGATGACAATGCACTTTTTGGCATTGAGCTTGAGGCCATGGCTTTGACACCTGGCATCTGTCTCAGTGAGGTCCTTTTTTAGGATGTCCACATCATTAGGAGTTTTGATTATGGCTCCTAGTTTGCAGTCATCTGCAAACTTTGTTAGTCAAAGACCTTCTGTGTTAGCCTGTACTTCAGAGAAGTAGATACCAAACAGGAGGGGACCCAGGACTGAACTCTGTGGTACTCCACTTTTCACTGGTATGAATTTGGATTTAGAGTCTGCTACTTTCACAGTGTGGGTTCTGTCAGTGAGCCAGTTGGCAACCCATCTTGTGACATAAGGATTTATACCTAGTTTAGTGAGTTTATCTATAATTCCATAGTGGGGGATGATGCTGAAAGCCTTGGCAAGATCTAGATAGGCTGTGTGAACCACCTTACCCTCATCTACAGTCTTGGTGACCACTTCAAAGAAGTCTCTCAGGTTTAGGAGACATGCTCTGCCTTTTACAAACCCAAACTGGATAGGGTGTAGAGTTTGGAGATTGTCAATGTAATTGTTTATAAGTTCCATGATGCTACATTCCATAGCCTTGCAGACCAGGCTCATCAGTCTAATGGGGCGGTAGTTCCCGGGGTCCATGGTGGCTCCCCCTTTGTGGAGTGGGATAACCATTGCTGTGCCCCATTCAGTGGACACAAAGCCTGTGGTGAGGCTATAAATGACCATGGTACTTAGGTGGAGTGCCAGTTCATTCTGTAGTTCATGTAGAATGCAGCCTGGGATGTTGTCAGGTCCCAGAGATGCTGTGTTCTTTGCTTTGGAGAGTGTGTTTTTTACCTGTGCAGACATGATTTCAGGAACTTTGCATTCTTCCGGTATAGAGATGGGCCCATTAGGGGGTGAGAGAGGGTAAAGTTAGCACTGTAAATATCTGCCAGGATGTTAGCAATATCAGTTGGTTTTATATATTTAGTGCCATTGTGCTGTAACTCAGAGCTGATTTGAGTGTTGCCATTGAGATTCTTGACATAACTATAGAATTCTTTGTGGTTGTCTTTAGAATCAGTGGTGATTTTGTTTTCATAACTAGCTTTATGATGGATCTCAGCTTCTTACTGAGGTTGACCAGGGAGTTCCTCCAATCCTGGGATTTTACTCTTTTTTTTCAACAGTTTCTTTCTTCTGTTGTAGAGCTTGTTTATGGCAGGGGACCACCAGATTGCCTCCCTTTTTTTGGAGGATAGCATCTTGGTTCTGTTAGTGATTGCATGATCTATGCACTCATGTAAGTGCTTATAAAGTGCATTTGTATAGGATTCTATTGTCCATCAGCATGGGTGTCGTGAAGTTTGCCACTTCTGTCTTGAGAAGCGTGAAGTTGGCTTTGGAGAATTTTTTTTATGGTGGTTTCCGTAATGCGGGGTGGGGGTGGGATGTGGATGTCTAGGGTGATTAGCTTGTGGTCATATCTGACCAACAAGGAATTGACCTCTGGTGTGGAACACCAGTTGCCCATGTTGGTAATGACCAGGTCTAGGATATTGCTGTCCCTGGTCGTTGTGTGGATAAGTTGATCCAAAGCATTGGAATTTATGAATTCCAGAAAACCTTGAACAGAAGAGTTGGTACATGAGTAGTTTTCCCACTTAATGGTGAGGCAGTTGAAATCGCTCATTATTAGGGTGTTAGGTTGTACCCTAATATTGTCCAGTGTATCAAAATGAGGAGTGGGAATCCTCAGTTATGGTCGGGGATCTGTAGCAAGCTACAATTTGGATTGCGGCCTTGCCCAGAGTAAGTTGCACTTGGATAATCTCGGATGTATTATGCTGAGCAACTAGCCTGGAGGTGTGGATATTCTTATTGAATATGGACACACCTCCACCTTTAGTGGTTCAGTCCAGGTTAGGTGGCCAAAAGGTGTTGTATTAATTATAGCCTGGCAATGCAGGGGTGCTCTCTGGAGCCTTGAACCAGATCTCTGTCACTGCACAGATGTCGATGTTCTCCATTCTAAGGAGTGCCTCGAGTGAGTGCATTTTGAGGTTTAGATTTCTAGGATTAAGTAGCATTACCCTCAGATTTTGCTTGTTTGTACCTGTTATGGTGGCGAATTTGTCATTTGAACCTTGCCTTAAAAAGGCACTATAGTAGTGGCAAGAGCCTTAGCCAGTATCCAGAATCCCAAGGGCGACAAGTGCAGGCCATCTCTGGCAAAACATCATGGTTTGTCGATCATGTCATCCCAGACAGACAGATACTGGATCCCCTTAGAATGACACCAGAAGCTTAGCCAATTGTTGAAGTCAGTCATTTTGTCCTTGTACTGTGGTATCATTCTCGGTGATGGCAGGGTGCTACTCAGGGCTAGGGTCATCCCTGCCTCCTGAGCTACCTAGTTTATTGAGTTTATCTATAATTCCAGAGTGGGAGTTGGTGTCAAAAGCCTTGGCGACATCTAGGCTGTGTGAACCACCTTACCCTCATCTACGGCTTTGGTGACTCCTTCAAAGAACTCTATCAGGATTAGGAGACATGATCTGCCTTTTACAAACCCAAACTGGGTATGGTCCAGAGTTTGGAGATTACCAAGGTCTTTATAAATTCCATGATGATACCTTCCATGGCCTTGCAGACCAGGCTCATTAGGCTAATGGGGCGGTAGTTCCCGGCTCCATGGTGCCCCCCCCCTTTGTAGAGTGGGATAACTGTCACTGTGCACCATTCAGTGGGCACAAAGCCTGAGGTGAGGCTATGTTTGAACATGGTGCTTAGATGGGGTGCCAGTTCATTCTGTAGTTCATGGAGAATGCAGTCTGGGATGTGTTCAGGTCCCATGGATGCTGTGTCCTTGGCTTTGGAGAGTGTGTTTTTTTACCTGTACAGCTGTGATTACAGGAACTTGGCATTCTTCCGGTATAGAAATGGGCCCTTTAGGGGGTGAGTGGGGGGTAAAGTTAGCACTGAACCTGTCTGCTAGGATGATGGCAACAGCATTTGGTTCTGTATATTTAGTGCCATTGTGCTGTAACCCAGAGCAGATCTGAGTGTTGCCATTGCGATTCTTGACATAGCTATAGAATGCTTTGTGCTTGTCTTTAGAATCAGTGGCGATTTTGTTCTCATAACTAGCTTTGGAGGATTTTATGAGGGATCTCAGCTCCTTACTGAGGCTGACCAAGGAGTTCTTCCAATCATTGTACCATGATTCCTCTCTCTTATATCAAACAAACCCTTTTCCTGTTGACCACAGAGTTAAATATTGGGGTACTATTAACACTGATTTCCTCAAATATTGTACTGTTCAGTTCATTTCCTTTTTCATTATACAGCCTGTCTGGCATAATGGCTATTGCTTGAACAGTAATCTAAACTGGTATTAGAGGGTTACCTTTCCTGCCACTGGCACATGCACACAAATCCAAAATTGAGATAAATTAAAAACATGTGCATAGGTAAACAGAAGCTTAGTAAATGTATTATAAGGTGGATACCAGTCTTCCCATTGTAGCACTTCCCTCTTTGCCCGTTGCTGCTCTGGCAATATAACGTGAACCCAATACTCATCTTTTAAAACTTGATATTCTAATGTCACTAACTTGCATGAATACAAACATGCAACTAACTTATACACTTGTGTCAGTTTTAAAGAAAATATGCCTTCAGAAGTTTGAGACAAATCAATGAATACCTCATATTTTATTCATTTTTATTCATGTATTTTAGAATGTTTGGTTATGTGATCTTATACCATCACTGATAACATCATTTTCACTTTCATGAGACTGAGTTTTCCTGTAAATATTTTCTGTGAATGATTATTGGAGATTTGTTTTTCAGTCTATGTAATTAAACAGTGCACATAAGACTGGACTATAGCCCTTCCAAAGTACTACAACTGACATCTCATACAGAGGGCATGGTTAATTACACATAGGTTCTTGGGGTTATGTTACAGTGTAGGCAAAGCACTGTGGACTATTGTGACAAGGTCTGGGCATCTTCATGAGAAGGAATCCAGAGCGAGATACTTTAAAGAAAAGTATCTGAATGCTTTGGTCTTTTATTCCTGCTTCTTACCAACACAAAAAGGAAGGACTGAACTAGTTTGTAACTACTGCCTTGTTTGTGGACTCTGTGAGGTTTGAAGAAATAGAAGTATATGTGTTTTTTTCCCCATTTTTTCATAAACTTATTTTGGTACCACAAGTCGGGAAATCAACTTTATTATGCACATAGTACATGAAAATGTGAAAGTGTGATAGCACCATAAATAAAAATGTGCATTCTGAAATGGGACACATTGACTAAGTATACCAGAGTAGCTAAATATTTTAAGATAAGTGCATGTGTGCACACAGGTCTATATTACCAGATCAAATGTTTAGGTATTTGAATACCTAAACATCAAACTGGTAATATCGAAATCCAAAAAACCCGAACGGCCACTTTCACGCACGGAAAGAATTCCCTTGGCCGTAAAATCTTTTAAAACCAAATGAAGTGGGACACTTTGCCCACCTACACCCCCTGATGTAGGGGGCTGTGCCCCCCACACCCCCCCTAACTAAATATACCAACTCTGAGATGGCTCTACATTGGACAAAAGGACAAAATCAGCATAATGGCAAAGGGAATTTTTTTCCCCTGCATGAAAACGGCCATTCACGGTTTTTGATTTTGATGTTACCAGTTCAATGTTTAAGTATTTGAAAACCTAAAGTTTCGATCTGGTAATATAGACCCTGTGCACACAAACACACATACTCACACAATACAGCACCTGCTTTCAGTCATATGCTTATGTAACATCTCTTGTATTATTACCCGAATTTTGCAGGTACATTGTGTAGAGAGGTGAAGCCTTGACTATGACCCAGGTGACCCAAGTTTGAGCAGTGCCTTGGGTAGTTGTTAAAGCTGAAAAACACACCAAAAGCCAGCACCAAAAGTTCCAAATCCCAATATTTATTGAAGGTTAACTAGTGCTACATAAGCACTAAAATAACAGCTCAGTCCTCATACTAGTTTCGGAAAAAACCTTCTTCAGTGAGGAAGAAAGACAAAATGACAACTCCCTGATAAGCATAGATGCTTATAAATGACCCGGGACCAATGAAAAACAGGAGCACATAATTTATGTGCATACATAATGAATAACAAAAGGTTACAAAACAAAATGCATCTCCATAAGCAATATATATCATTTGAGTGCAATCAAAGGCATAAATGCCATAAAGTATGAGAAAATATAAAAGTAAACACTGTCAATTGAGCTTCCATATCTATAACTGCGAAATATAACAAAACAGTGTCTCATACTTGTTGGAAATATATGATACATGACCAAAAACACTATGACAGATATATAAACTGTCTATAATGTGTCTGACAACATATGACAAACAATATCTCATGCTTGCTGCACATGTGTAATACATGACCCCAAAACACTATGACCAGTATATACACTGTCTCTGGCATGTTTGAGGAAAAAATTATCTAGCATACAATGTATATAATATGTTATATAAAAAATTTTTTATATAAAAAATTTTATATAAAAAAATATTTATGTGGGTTCCATAATAGTCAAAGGGCAGGCACAATAACCAGTGTAATAATGCAGTAGACCTTTGTGAAACTGATAGTTGGCAAAGGTCAAAAGCTGATACCAATCAAGAATAACCAGCTCTTATAATAATCCTGAAATGTATGATGTCTTAGCCAATTACAAAACACAAAAATAAAAAAATGATGCATGCTATGGGTATCATATGAACCACATAATAGCGGAGCCTAAATTAAGTCTTAAATTGACCCATACCCTATATAAATACCAGTACCTGAGCAGTATGGTATAAAAAATGAAGTTAGGTCATATGTTGGCAATAATGTAAGCACCAGACACTATAAACAGAAAGGGGTAGTGTACAACATAACTCCAATTTCTGATATGATATGATATACAAATACAAAATGTATCTTGGTGTCTATACTGAGTGGCCAACTACAAAACACAAAAATGATACATACTATTGGTATCGTATGATCCACATAATTATGGAGCCAAAGTTCAGTCTTAAATTGACCCATGCCATATATCTGAACAATCTGGTGTAAAAAATGAAGTTAGGTCATATGCTGGCAATAATTTAAGCACCTTATATTATATACAGACTGGGGTAGTGTATAGCATAACCCCAATTTCTGATCAAATATGGTATACCACTACAAAATGTATCTTGGTATCTATATAAAGTGGTTATCTTCTAATAATAAAGAAAACCATCATGCGGGTATATACATGTGATAACAATGATAATGCCCAATAATAGATGACCAATAAAATAGATCTATATATTGACAGCATAGACAAGGAATGTTCATTCTTTTAACCCAAATGTTCATTTAGACCAGGTGGAAATAGTGCTCCTAAATGGATAATCCAATATTTCTCTTTGTGGCTGAGTATGCTTTGCCAACCTAATTGGTTGTGTCTATTACCCATAACTTTATCAATAATCATAAACATGAAATTGGATGTTTTGTGTTTGATTGAATGTTGATATAGAGCATTAGTAGTTTTTTTATTGCATATTTCGCTCCTATGTTCACTTATCCTGATTCTGAGTGGGCGGGAAGTTTTGCCCACATAAAAAGCATTGCATTGACATGTTGCTAGATAAATGACCCAACTAGATGAACAATTGCCAAATATACGTACATCATACACTTTACTTGTATTGGCTCTAGTAAATTGTTTAAGTTTATTCACCTGGCTACACGAGCTACAATGGCCACAAGGGAAAGTGCCTAACAGTTCGTCCCCTGTAATGGTGAGTTGTTTGTAGTGGGCACCACCACTCTCCTGATGTTTGAAATGTGAAAACAGTGTACCCAAGGTTTTTCCTCTCCTGTAAGTGATTGAGCACTGATTGCCCAGAATCTGTCGTAAATGGTCATTAGCTAACAGGATGTTCCAGTTTTGGTTCAAGATTTCCCTAACTATCTGATGGTTCCTGCCATAAGTGGTGATAAATCTTATGGTGTCATCTTTTGTGCAATCATCTCTGTTCTTATATTGTAATAATGAATCTCTATTCTGTCTATCAGTCCAGATCCTGGCAGATTCAATATCAAAATCTGAGTAACCCCTGTCCAAAAACCTATGTCTCAAATCATGTTTAGCTGTATCATAATCGGTTTTGGAGGAATTGATACGTTTCATTCTTAAGAATTGAGATTTAGGGATGTTGCGGATGGTGTGACGTCGATGCATACTAGATGCATGGAGTAATGAATTGAATTGTGGATACTTGCGATGTGTTTTGGTGTTAAGGGTATGGTCACTGTTACGATAGATCGTAACATCCAAAAAATCGATCTTATCTTTATCAGATGTGATTGAAAATTCAATACCCCATATATTATTGTTTAAGTATTCCACAAATTCCAAAAGATATTCAGTATCCGCATGCCACACCATCCAGCAATCATCCAGGTATCTCCTCCAAATGTCCATCTCCACAAGGTAAATGTTATGTAAAGGATTGTAAATCACATATTCTTCTAAATATGCCATGAAGAGATCGGCATATATGGGTGCAAAAGAAGCACCCATAGCTGTGCCTCTCAATTGCCAATAACATTCACCTTGGAAATAAAAAACATTTTTATTAAGGACGTGTTCACACATACATATAAGCAATGTGTTGAACCCAGGTGGATATATTTCAGATTTGGTCAGCCAAAATTCCAAAGCCTGTAGACCTCCCCAATGAGGTATGCTAGTATAGAGAGATTTTACATCCAAAGTGCACATGATCCAATTTGGATCCAGCTGGGTATCCTGAATAATATTCAAAAACTGTGTTGTGTCCTGAATTCTAGCTCTGACATGTATCAATAAAGGTTTTAAATACTGAGTTAGAAACTCAGACAGTGGTTCAGTCAATGAGCCATGACCAGAAACTATTGGTCTACCCGGAGGACGAATGATAGATTTATGAATTTTTGGTAGCAAATATAGAATCTGCTTAGAAGGGTCCTTAACCTGGAGATGTTGAAGAGTCTTAGGACTAATAATGCCCTCATCCACTGCCAAATTGAGGACGATATCAATCTCTTCCTTAAATTTTTTGGTTGGATCAACACCCATATGCTGATAACATTTAGTGTCCGAAAGTTGTCGGAGACCTTCCTGAATATAGTCATGCATATTTTGAATGACCACAGCTCCTCCCTTGTCAGCTTGTAGAATGGCAATAGTATGGTTATTTCTAAGCTCCAAAAGTGCCTGTTTCTCTTCTGATGTCATATTATCTGGGGCAATATTACATTCCAAATGTGGAAAATGTAGATCTTTGAGCACTGCTTGTTGAAAAATGCCAACATTCTTGTTCATAGGTGGCTGAAATGTGGATTTTTTGAACGTAAACTCAGAAGATCTTTGAGATGTAATAGTGTCCTGTTCAGAAAAAAATATCTTAAGGTTAAGTTTTCTACAGTATTCCATAACATCCAAAGAAGTGAGATAATGATCAGAGAAGAAGCTTGGAACAAAACCCAAACCTTTATTCAGGATATTATGTTGTGCATCAGTAAGTACAACATCTGACAAATTTAAAACATTTTCAAATGATGTAGTCAATGTCTCAATAGGGCTTGAATCAAACCTGGCATGGATTCTGTTCTTAATTCTATGGGTGTGTTTCCTCCCCCCTTTGGATTTCCTACCCTGTCTAAAGGGAGGTGCGGATTGATAGTCTTCTTTTTTAATGGAGAATTGGTAGAAATTCCTCCCTCACTATCTGTGTACGATGACTCCTCCCCTGATGTGCTCGTGAAAGTTTGGTCTCTGTGTTTCAATATGGATCTCAGTCTCTTCCTGGACCTGCCCCTGATCATTCCTGTTTGTGTGTCCTGAAACCTGACAGTTCTCTGTGTTTGAAAGGGTTGTCCCTTTGCATAATCAGTCACATCTCTGTTAAATTTTTTAACCTTTCGGTCCTTGATCAATTTATCATAATTAGTCAATTCTTTGGACAGCCTATCCAATAGTTGGTGATAGTTGTGATTGGATTGAAATTTTTTGCATTCAACACTTAATTCTTTTATTTCTGAAACACATACATCAATCATCCTCTCATAATAGGAGGCTAAGATTTTTACAAAAACCATAGAGCCATTTCTTAGTGCCTCATCCCATTCATCTGTCAGCCTCTGTTCAGATCTGCCGACTAGTGGACAGAGTTTTATTCTCAATCCTCTTGGCGCCAAGTTCTTGTATAAGTATGCTTTAAACAGTCTCAGATGCCAAATGTTGGCTCTGAGACTTTTTAAACCTTTCTCCAGATTACGGAATGCAGTTTCACAATTATCACCCCCATCTGAGTTATTTTCACTCTGGTTGTTGCTTGAGATCTGGCCAAGACCGAATATGCCAATATCCTCTCTATCAGCACACCAACCATCCAATAATTTGTCCAATTCCATGACCAGTATCAATTTGGATATACTGTCCAAGAATCGAATATGAAAGATCAAAAACTGTCAAGAATCTGAATAATAGCTCAGGAATGAGGGACAGGGCCAGTCAGAAACCCAGTTAGTTGTTAAAGCTGCCAGAATGAAATGAAGAATTATGAAACTTAAGCCTGCTCACCTCTCTTTGGGGCAGGGGAATGTGCTTGTTGTCACAGTTGGCATGCTAGAATGCCTGGATTTGAACAGGAATTATACTGAGGTGCAGGTTAACAGTTGGGCAGAGCTAATTAACAACACCCCATGGAGATGTATGCAACACAAGGGCACATTGCACGCCAGTGCCTTGAATACTAATGAGCACGCATGAGGCATCAGGGCTGCAACTAAACACTCAGAAAGATGTCACCTCTCCTAGCACACTTAATCATTTTATTGTCATCCACAGGGAAAGAATAAGCCATGGGCCTCCTGCCCAGAGCGAGTGACCTGCAAAACAGAGCAAGTTATAAGGAAAGCTCGATAACCAGTGGGGGACTGGAATAAAAATATTATCTCATCTTGTCTGTTTGATTACCTGCTGCTAGACTTAAATTTATACTTTTATGCTGCAGGAGATCAGAAAATATCCAGAATATAAAAATTGTTATTAAAGTTAAATTGTGTCTTACTTTATCATTAGGTTTTGGTGGCAGTTTTGGTAGGCGTCGTGGTAGAGCTGTTGGTGGCGGTAAGTATTTCTTTTTTGTTGTTGTTTATTTCATCATTTACCATTTACGTAATTTATTTAATTCTAGTTATTATGGGACAATTAGTAAAACCCTAAAACAGATTTCAGTACATACTAGTCAAAGGGACTGTGCTACCAAATTTTTAGAGGCAGTACCTTTATGCAAAAATAATAACATAAACAAATATCCAAATATAGAAGAATTAAAATACATAAATATAAAATAACTGATAACTTAGCTGTTCTCTATTATAAAACCTGAGTTTAGAAAACTGATTTGGCAAATAAGGAAATATACCTAATTTTAATTATTTTATCTTGGGTCTATATCACTTTGATGAAACAGCAGAAGTTCGAACACCATATGTTCGAACTTCTAACCTCGAAGAGCAAAACCATTGAAGACTTAGAACAGCGATTTTTTCCCAGGGAAATGAAAATCGCTGTTCCAAGAAACACACACACAACATAAGCACATCAAAAAGACAACAATCCACACACATACACTTAAAATCCTACATCTAACCCTAAACTAAACAGTACATACACTACTATCTATCCACTTACCTTAACCCAAACCCTAACCCTAAGGTCCATTACTATTGCACACTCACCTGACCCATGCCCTAACCCTAACTCACCTATCCCACCCTAACCCTAAAGTCTGTCACTATCGCACACCCACCTCACCCGCGCCCTAACCCTAACTCACCTAACCCGTGCCCTAACCCTAACGTCTACACAATCACACACTTACCTGAACCCGACTCGTAACTTTCCACCACAGTGCTGAAAATGGCAAAGCCACAGAAACAGCTTCACGATAATCAGTTTTTGAACTTCACAGTTTGAACATATGGTGTTAGAACTGCTAGAGTTTCGACGAACTGACAGGAACCCTTTTATCTCTATATACAGTGCTGAAATTTAGAGCAGGTAAGTTATGTTATTTTTACTTGTTAAATTTTCTTCATTTTTATTCATGTATTTTTGTATATGTGGTTATTGATCTTATAGCATCAATGATTACATCATGTTCATTTTCATGAGACTGAGTTTTACTATAAATATTTTCTGTGAATGATTATTGGTGATTTGTTTTTCAGTCCATGTAATTAAACAGTGCATTAATGACTGGGCTGTACCCCTACCACCTGCAAAAGTATTGTGGTTGACCTCTCATACTGAGGGGATGTTTGCCTAAAACAGGGTATTGAAGTTATGTTACAGTGTAGATAAATGACTGTGGAATATTCTGATAACTGGCTTACTGATAGAACCCACACTGTAAAAGTAGCTAACTCCAAATCCAGCTCCAGACAAGTGACAAGTGGAGTACCTCAGGGTTCAGTCCTGGGACTGCTCTTGTTTGGCATCTACTTCTCTGATGTACAGGCCAACACTAAGGGACACTGGCTAATTAAGTTCGCAGATGACTGCAAACTGGGAGCCATTATTGAATCCCCAAGTGATGTGGATACTCTACAAAAGGGCCTTACAGAAACAGATGCTTGGTGCCAGAGCCATGGGCTCAAGCTCAATGCCAAGAAATGTATAGTTATCCCCTTTGGGAAAAAACATGCATTTGTGAAGTACCATATAGGTGGCAGTACATTAAACACCAAAAGTGTGATAAGAGACTTAGGGACATAGGAGGACAGTTGTCTCACCCTCGATAATCACTTCGCCACAACAGTCAGGAAATCCTTCTATGTGGCACACCTCATCACTAAGGGCTTTTCATCCAGAAAAAAGGAGGTCATTGTCCCACTGTACTCATCCCTCATTAAACCCATTATAGAATACAATGCCCCATTTGGTATGTACCTCTCAAGACATCTGCAACAACTGGAAAGGCCGCAGAAATACCTCACTAAAAGAATCACAGGCCTAAAGCAGATGCCCTATGCTGACCGCTTTAAAAAACTCCAGCTATACTCTGTCGCATATCATCTACTCAGAGGCGATCTCTGCTTAACATACAAGGCCATGTCAAACCCAGAGCTGCTAGACATGCTACACTTAAAGGAATCCCAATCCATCAGAGCCACACGTTCCAGGGATCTAAACCTTGTCATCACAATAAACAAAACATGCTGGAGGGATAGGTTCCTGACCCAGAGACTCCCCAGACTCTGGAATAGATTGCCCATACATGTCAAGCAGAGTGCTTCTTTGGCCCTCTTCAAAAGGAACCTTGATGGTTGGATGGGAGAGAGGAAATTCACCCCAGGGATCATGTCAGTCACCCTGCTAGACAGGGGTCCAGGGAAGTAAATAGTGTGGGAAGAAATAGCCAGGGAATTGTTATGGCTAGGCTTGTATAGGCCCTAGGGCTGATAGCCTAGTACCAACCTATGAACCTATGAACCTATAAGACCTGGGCATCTTCCTGAGAAGGAATAAAGACTGGCATACTTTAAAGGACTTTTATTCTTGCTTCTTTCCAGAATATAAAAGAAGGATTGGACTGTTTTGTAAGTAACTGCTGCCTTGTTTGTTAGACTTTGTGAGGTTTGATAAAATGGAAGGCTGTGTGTACTTTTTTCCATTTTTTTCATAAACATAATCAAGTCTATTACACATGTAGGATATGAAAATGTGAAAATGTGATAGCATCATTAATAAAAGCATGTGCATTCAGAAATGAGACACATTAACTTACTATGCCATGGTATCTAAATATTTTCAGATAACTGCATGTGTGCAGAAAACACACACACAATAAAGTACCTGCTTTCCTTCATAAGCAAATACATCATCTTTACCATTATTACCTGAATTTGACAGCTGCATATCATAGAGACAAGGCAGAGGAATTTGTGTTAAAACTGTTTAACTTCTCTTATGTTTGAGACCCCCATTTGTACATAGCTGTGCACCACACTGCAGGTTTAGTACTGCTGTGTATAGATGCAAATACTTAGAAACATAATTTTCCCTTGATATCTACTAGAGTACCATCCTTAGCTCCAATGCCTCTTGGTTGGCAACCCACTTGTGCATTGTTACCTAGCCAGCAACTCAGTTACACATTCAGAGGCACTGACACAGTCTTCTACTCTTAGCCCTCCACAGAATAGACTCCTTTGTTAGTCTCACAAGCAAACCCTGGTCCATCTAGCCCATCCCAGTAGTTACTACAATATATGTACCTCTCATAATGGTGGGACAGTTTCCCACCATTTCTCCAGACAGCTTGATTGACATGAGCATCCTGAGGCAATGTAGTAATTGCCTGAAGTATACTGACAACCGCTTGCTCCTAAAACCAACAAACAAACACAACATATGAGACATGTAACCATATCATGAAATTAGAATCAGTTCTTTCATATAACAATATACAAGACCAACAGCAGGTTGTCAGCCCACACATCTCCCCTTTCACACAAGATAAGATCAAGACAAATAAACCCACATATGCGGAGGTACTCACTAACAGCCTACAAAAGACCAGAGACCTCCCAAGAGCAAACAACATACACATACTGGTACATGAACAGAACCCACAACTACACATAACAAGACACATAGTGTCTCAACAATTAAGCCCCTAAGGTAAAACACCTCAAAACCTAATGCTCTGGTCATAGGCGACTCAAAAAGTGAGACACACAGATGTCTCCCTCACCAGGCTGAACAAGGAGAAGGTCACGGTCAACTGCCTGTAAGTTTCCAGGATCACACATGCACTCAAGTTGCTCACCAAAAAGTAGAAATGGTGCTCCTGTAATAGTACATGTTGGTGTGACCGACTTGAGATGTACCTCTCTGGACTGTAGAAGACAGACGTGACCAAACTCTCAGATTATGTGTCCCAGGCAGGTATGATCCTAGCCCTAAGCAGCATTCATAGTACATGTTGGTGTGATTGACTTGAGATGTACCTCTCTAGACTGTAGAAGAGAGATGTGACCAAACTCTCAGATTATGTATCCCAGGCAGGTATGATCCTAGCCCTAAGCAGCATTCTACCTTTACCTAGGATGATGCAACAATACAGACAAAAAATGATTGATTTCAATAATTGGCTAAGATTCTGGTGTCACTCCAGGTGGATCCAGTATCTGTCTGCCTGGGAAGATATGGTCGACAGACCACACTGCTTTGCCAAAGATGACCTTCACCTGTCTCCTCAAGGCTTTTAGATACTGGCAAAGATGCCTTTTTTTAGACAATGTCCAAATAACAAAACTTCCAATGTAAAGAAATCCACTAAAGATAAACTCAACATGCTGATTAATGTTAGGCACTTAAACAGTAAACTGGACCTACTGGAAGCACTCCTTAACTTGGAAGATGCTGAAATTTGTGCACTTACTGAGCCTTAGTCCAAGGCCACGGACTGATCCCTGGCTATAAAAGGCTACAACTCATTTCACATATTCAGACCTCAAAATGAGCAAGAAAGAACCAGAGGTGGAGGTGTATCCATCTTCATTAAATCCAAATAAACCACAAGACTGGTGAAACAGTATGACTCTTTTGAGCTGCTCCAGATCCAATTAACTATAGGTAAACTATCCCTCCACATCATCACTAGCTACACATCCCTTGCCATGATCCACCTACCTGGACCTACTAGAGTCACTCAGCATACAGCCAAACACCCTAATCATGAGGGATTTCAACTATTCTTCCATTGACTGGGTGACTTACATGACCACAAACACAATCACTATGAAGTTGCTGGACTTCATTAATTCAAATGCCCTGCAACAGTTGGTCTGCTCCCTCACAAGGGGGTCAAATGTCCTTGAACTAGTGCTCTGCAACATGGGGGGGGGTCAGTAAACTGCTACTGTGTGCTGCCCTCCCTGCTAAGGTCAGAAAATAAATCTGTTTCATTTGAACTAAAGATCAAACCTGACACCCCCACAGGAGTAAAACAACTGAAAAATGTCTCCAAAGCAAACTATTGTCCACAAAGAGATGGTATAAAAAGTTTCAAAGCCCCTACTAACATTGCCAACAATGAGTCCTATGCATAGGAATACACACATGCCCTATACAGCCACTTAAACAAATGCATGACTTGGCTATACCCAAAAGGAACAAAACTAGGTCTTCATGAAAAAACAAGCCACCCTGGTGGACTGTAAGTATATATAAGCTATAGAACAAATGAAATAAACTGATATCTAAGAACAGGAGGGAACTTAGTCAACAGAGGAAGAATACCCTCCTCAATTTGAACAAGCAAGTCAGATATCTTGTTAAGTCCTCTAAGGCTAGCTACAAGTCTAAATTAACATACCTAGCTAAAGACAATCATAAGACATTATTTGGGTACATCTGAAACCTAAAAAGGAATGCCTAGCTGTGTGTCAAACTTATAGTGGATACTACCACTCACACTTAACCTGAGAAAATTGCCATCCTGCTAGCCAACAGATTTGGCAATAACTTTAACCCCCTGCCCTACCAGACATACCCCAAAGCATTGCTGACACCAGTCCTCTACCAAGCATCTCCAAAGAACAGGTCATACAAGTACTCTCCAAGGCCAAAAACATGGACTCTATGGGACCAAATAACATCCCAGGATGCTTACTAAACAATCTAAAAAAGAAGACCTAGTGGAACCACTCAGCACTCTCTTTAATCATAGCCTGAGAAACTGGATTTGTCCCAGCAGAGTGGAGAGTAGAAATGGCAATCCCCTTGCACAAAGGGGGTCTATCAAATGACAAACTAAAATTAAAAAAAAAAAAACAACAGAAGCAGAAATTGCTGGCTCAAGGCTTTACTACTTTCTTAATACAACCAATGGTACCTCAGCCTTTCACTTTCAAAGTATAAAATACCATAGAAGCAGCCACTTTTTATACAGGTAAAACCCCCACTAATTGCATTCAATTAAATTTTCACATTATAATTTAAAGTGCCAACACAATAAACCTGCAGGTTTAGCAATTCCTATAACATAAATACACACACACAGACATCTATATATATATATATATATATATATATATATATATATATATATATATATATATATATTTATCAAAAGATCAAACGTCCACATTCATTTAGGGCGAGCATACTTACGTGAAAGAGCTTTTCACCGAAGAAGTAAAATTTCATTTTCCCCACTGCAGTGCAGTCTCGGAGGGAGAATATTAAAGTGGGGGGTGTGGGGCATGCACGGAGGTGAAGGCCCCCCCCCTGCAGAAATTTAATTTTTTTTTTTTTATTAACACGTTTTAACAAAAGTGCTTTTTCGAAGAAAGTCCTTTCATTAAAGTATGTTTGGTGGTTATGGATTCAGACATTTGATCTTTTGATCAAACATCCTAGAGCCATATATATATATATATATATATATATATATATATATATATATATATATATATATATATATATATATATATATATATATATATATATATATATATATATATATATATAGATATATATATATATATATATATATATATATATATATATATATATATATATATATATATATATATACACACACACACACATAACCATTTAACTTATATAAATATATTTATATAAATAAATATTTATTCATAAATCTGTTTTATATCACTATAAAAAACTTATTAGTTTACCAAATTCACTTCAAGAAGGAGGCCCCTAGTGGTTGTATTAAGAAAGTAGTAATGCCTTGAACCAGCAATTTCTGCTTCTATTGTTTTTTTATTTTGTTTGTTGCTAAAAACGGGTTGTTTTGTAAGGTCTGTCAACTGACCCAGGGCACTATCGACCCATAAGACTTACTAGCCTTATCTGCAAGGCCCATCATCATAGACCTTATCAACAAGGACATAGGCAATCTTCAAACTATGACCCAATCCAGATTGGTTTCATCAGGGGTAGAGCTTGCTTATTAAACCTAGTGGACTTCTTTGAAAATGTCACCAGAGCCAGAGATGAGGGCAAAACAGTACATATCACCTATCTTTATTTAGCCAAGTCCTTTGACACAATCCCCCTTCCAGGTATCATAGAGAAACTCTCCCCATCTGGGGATTACCTTGTACATTACTAAGTGGGTAGCAAACTGACTCACTGACAAAATGAACACTGTCAAAGTTGGGGAGTCCACCTCTATCAGTAGACCAGTTACCAATGGGGTACAACAAGGATATGTGCTAGGCTCTCTACTGTTTGGAATGGATTTCTCTGACGTCCAGGTGAAGGTAGATGGCCTGTGGCCTGCCAACTTTGCAGATGACTGTAAACTGGGACCAATCAAGACATGGATTCCCCCAATGATGGTAACATATTACATAAAGAGGTGACCCAGACAAATGGTTGGTGCCAAACTCATGGACTAAAACTTAACACAAAATGCCTCATTATTCCCTTTGGCAAAGAAATAACCTCTGCTAATTATGATATAGATAGCACCCCTTTAAGCTCAACATCAATGGTGTGAGACTTGGGAAAACAGGTTGATAGCAATCTAAACTTCGATCACCATGCGTTCATAGTGGTAAGAAAAGCATTCTACATTGAGCATCTCATAAATAAGGGTATTGCATCCAAGACCAGGAAGGTTATGGTTTTGCTGTACTCGACCCTTATCAGGATGCTAATTTAGTATAATGCTCCCTTCTGTATGTACCTCACCAGACACCTGCAGCAACTGCAGAGATCACAGAGGTTTCTAACCAAGAGAATCAAGGGCCTCCAAATCATGACATAAGCACTTTTGTCCGAAACAATCAAGGACTTCATCAGAATGAATTATGCAGTTGAGTCTATGTTTTACATATAAAAACAGTTTGACATCATCAAAGTAATTGATCAATTAATTAACTGACAATGGGACACATTAAATACAATAATTTCCTAAGTACAGGTATTTACAGGTGTTTTAAAGTAAAATTTTAAAAGCCTCTTATAATTCATCTTGAAATTAAAACAACTTGAATTATAAGATGCTTTTAAAATAGACTTTTGTCAATTAATTAATTGATCGATTACTTTGATGATATCATGCCATTTTTCTAATAAAGTCCTTGATTGTCTTAGAGGAAAGCACATACTTTTACTTGATTGTAGTGTTTTAATAAATACGGAAGCATTCTTAGATTCGTAGTTTTGGCCATCTGTGTCTGGGAAGAGTGTTTTATCTGTGGATATATTTTCCGTGACTCAGTTCTGGGCCTACATTTTGGATCAAACTGCAAAGGACCCACAAGTATGGCTAGTGCAACATGAAAGAGCTTGCACAACTCTATGTGGAAAATAATGTATTAAAAAATACACATCGATTCATTAATTCACATAAGACTCCAGACCGGTTTTGGCTACACAGCCTTCCTCAGTGAACAGAGACAAACAACATGCCCCACCAGCAGATGATGTATAAATACATACTTTGATTGGCCAATATTTTAAATAGACATCATTTAATTAATTAAATAATTAATTAATTAAAAAATGTTTATTAAGGCCAGGTGGAAAAAGCCCTCCTAGCTTAGCAATCCACTTTTTTTTTATTTCAAATTTAATATTTCATGTAGACCAACCCTGTCCTGTGTTTTGTTCAAACCCTTGTTTTTCAGGCTATATCTTGTTTTGTAGATTCTCAGATGCCTTATCTTTTGATTCTTCCCTTGAGAAAGGAACAAAATAAGAACTGTATGCCATCTTCCCTTGAAGAAGGAACATAACAAGAACTATCTGCAATCTCCACTTAACCAGGAAGGCCAACATTCAGTGGAAAAGTATTTGTTTCTGCTTTTCTAAAATGTAGGCATAAATGAAATGCCATTTCTTAGTTAGCAAGGTCAACATTCAGTCAAAGATTCTTTCTTTCTGCTTTTCTAAAATGTATGCATAAATGAAATACCATTTCTAGGCCTGTTTTATTCTTCATGCCTGTCTAATGCCTAATAACTACTGTACAATGAAAAACCCTGATCTAACAGTTGGCCCTGAGGTCCCTGATGAAAGTCTATAGGGACCTTCTTCTGTAATTATTTCACAAATGTATCATGTCTGTGTGACGAACCACCACAATCCGGTTTGAACATATGGACTTCATGCTACCTGCCACTAGAAACTTGGCAAGACAAAGTCTACAGCTGGTATTATAATGCTTAATGCTATTAAAATCAAAATGACTACTAGAAGATATTTTAAAACTGTCCCACTCCAACCCTGGAATAGACTTGCAAACCAGTCCGTCCATGAGGTGTCACCAATACTTTGTACCTTAGTCATTCCCTCACTAATAATCTGCAAATGTGTTTGAATAGCTTTGCTTTTATCTGATATATAACTACAGTATTCCATCCCGATCAACCCACAAGTCCCATGATGGGATGCCAACTGGTAATCAAGGGCCATATGGTTCTGGAGGACTACCATATGCATCATGGTCATTTCCAAAGTGATGTCTTTTATGCTTTCAAAGGTGCTATTGGCCAAAACCTCCAGTTACTGGGCTAACTTACACAGTTCCCAAATGGCTTTAACAGCTCCATATGCAGGAAACATACCTGCTCCATCTGTTACCCCATCAGCTAGATCCATAGCTTTCAGAGTCTTTAAATCTAAATTTTGATGTATATGCAATGTATCTAAAACCTGTACCTTATCCTGAAAATAGGTATCCAGGTCTCTCTTGACTCTGTGATTTCTAAAACTTATTGAACCCAGTAGTTCTTTAAAATGTCTTATGGCTGATATTACATATCCTATATAACATGAGCCATACCAACTTGGTGGTAGCTATTTATAGGCTCTGTTCCCACACACATACTACATGTGCCTTAATACATAGTTAGAATGCCAACCCTGTTGTTTCAGAGGTAGCATGAAAAAAAATGCCATCTACTGTTTCATCTTATTTCTGTGAGTCTTCAGTCAAATTAGACAAAGTATAAACTGTTAATCCTGCATATTTTCCTTCCCTATCTCTAAATGCTGTAATAGTAAAATTACACTGACTGTTGCCTATGTTCTCTACCTTAGGAGTTGGTACATCATTGTACCATGATTCCTCTCTCTTATAGCAAACAAACCCTTTTCCTGTTGACCACAGAGTTAAATATTATATACTATTAACATTGATA
>NC_056732.1:1749196201-1749201448 GCF_019279795.1 Protopterus annectens | reverse complement strand
CATCCTAGTCATCCTCGATTCCGCAAAACTGTCCAACATGAGCTGACCTCTAATATACTGATTCCTAATCCTATCCATCCTAGTCACAATCGATTGCAAATCTTAACATCTTTAACTCTGCCACATCCAGCTCTGACTCCTGCCTTTTGTCAATGCCACTGTCTCCAACCCATATAACATAGCTGGTCTCACTACACTCTTGTAGACCTTCCCTTTCACTCTTACTGATACCCGCCTGTCACAAATCACTCCTGACACTTTCTCCACCCATTCCACCCTGCCTGTACTCTCTTCTTCACCTCTCTTCCACATTCACCATTACTCTGAACTGTTGATCCCAAGTACTTAAACTCGCCCACCTTTGCCAACTCTACTCCCTGCATCCTCACCATTCCTCTACCCTCCCTCTCATTTACACACATATATTCTGTCTTAGCCCTGCTGACCCTCATTCCTCTGCTCTCTAGAGCATATCTCCACCTCTCCAGAGTCTCCTCAACCTGATTCCTACTCTCACTACAGATCACAATGTCATCTGCAAACATCATAGTCCACGGGGCCTCCTGTCTGATCTCATCTGTCAACCTGTCCATCACCACTGCAAATAAGAAAGGACTCAGAGCTGATCCTTGATGCAATCCCACCTCCACCTTCAACGGATCTGTCACTCCCACTGCAGTCCTCACCACTGTCACACTACCCTCGTACATATCCTGTACCACTCTTTACGTTTCTCTGCCACTCCCGACTTCCTCATACAATACCACAACTCTTCTCTAGGCACCCTGTCATATGCTTTCTCCAAGTCTACAAAGGCACAATGCAACTCCTTCTGACCTTCTCTGTATTTCTCCATCAACACTCTCAGAGCAAACATTGCATCTGTAGTGCTCTTTCCTGGCATGAAACCATACTGCTGATCACTAATCATCACCTCCTTCTTAACCTTGCTTCCACTACTCTTCCCATAACTTCAAGCTGTGACTAATCAGTTTTATCCTCTGTAGTTACTGCAGCTCTGCACATCACCCTTATTCTTAAAGATAGGTACCAAAACACTTTTTCTCCACTCCTCAGGCATCCTCTGACTTTCCAAAATTTCATTAAACAATCTAGTTAGAAATTCCACTGCCATTTCTCCTAAGCACCTCCATGCTTCCATTGGTATGTCATCTGGGCCAACAGCCTTTCCATTCTTCATCCTCTTCATAGCTGCCCTTACTTCCTCCTTGCTAATCTGTTTCACTTCCTGATTCACTATCCCCACATCATCCAACCTTCTCTCTCTCATTCTCTTCATTCATCAGCCTCTCAAAATACTCTTTCCATCTACTCAACACACTCTCCTCTCTTGTGAGTACCTTTCCCTCACTATCCTTTATCACCCTTACATGCTGCACATCTTTACCAGCTCTGTCCCTCTGTCTAGCTAATCGGTACAGGTCCTTTTCTCCCTCTTTAGTGTCCAATCTCTCGTACAACTCTCCATATGCCCGATCCTTAGCCACCTCTCTCTTTGCCAGCCACTGGGGATGCACAAGCCAGTGCATTTCTTTGTGCCGGTCCCAAGCCCGGATAAATGGGGAGGGTTGTGTCAGGAAGGGCATCCGGCGTAAAACTTCTGCCAAAAATTACTGATGCAGAGGTCATTACTAATCTGACCTGATTTTTATTGTCAGGAGGATCTCCTCTGTACTCAAGTAGTCCAGATATCTCCTGCTGGGTGGCAAACCGGCTAGCCCTACAGATGTCACCAACCCTGTATCCCCGATCTTTACATCTGGTAACAAGATCATGTTCATAATGATTATATTTGGAGGTACTAGAACAAATTCTCTTAACCCGGAGAAATTGAGACTTGGGGATATTTCTGATCACATGTTGGGGGTGGAAGCTCGTAGCATGCAACAGTGTGTTATATTAGGGGAATTTTCAAAATATGTCAGTCTCCAAAGTGTCCAGAGGGGTACGTTTCACCAGAACATCCAGGAAAGTGATCTCATATTTGTGTCAAGTAATCTTGAACTCAATACCCCATTTATTCTGATTTAGATATTCAGCAAATTCCTGTAAATAGACTTCATCGGCTCTCCGCACCATCCAATAGTCATCAAGATAGTGCCTCCAAATATCCATTTCATCCAGGTATAGGTTGTGACAGTTGCCATAAATTAATTGCTCCTCCAAATATGTCTTGAACAGGTCAGCATATATGGGGGCAAAAGATGCCCCCATAGCAGTACCTTGAACTTGCCACACAGTTTTTGGGCATAATATCAGATTTACAACTTGTACCCCACTGAATATTATGTACCCTCGATGTCACCTCCCTGTTTACCAATATTCCCCCATTGGGCAGGTCTAGCTGTGCTTCAATATTGGCTAGACAGAGTTAAACTTTATAGTCCAGGTTTTAACTCTTTCTTGGTCTGCCTAGCAGAACATGCCTTAACCAAGAATGTTTTTTTACTTTCAAAAGCAATGTGTATGGCCAATATAACACACTGTTGCATGCTACGAGCTTCCACCCCCAACATGTCATCAGAAATATCTCCAAGTCTCAATTTCTCTGGATTAAGAGAATTTGTTCTAGTCCCTCCAAATATAGTCATCATGAACAGGATCTCATTACCAGATTTAAAGATCGGGGATAGAGGGTTGGTGACATCTGTAGGGCTAGCCGGTTTGCCACTCAGCAGCACAGATCTGCACTACTTGAGTACAGAGGAGATCCCCCTGACAATAAAAATCAGGTCAGACCATTTCATAGTACTACCACTGCTCTCCTATCCTTCTCTGATAGTATCAGTCATAACAAAAATAACATCCTCTCCTCAGCACTTTTTATTGACCTTTCTAAAGCTTTTGATATGGTCAACCACCATTTACTTATAAATGTAGTAAGATCTCTTTCACTAGATTCACTGGTTATTAAATGGTTCCAATCTTACCTTAACAACATACAACAAGCTGTGCTTTGGGACAGTAACCTATCTTCACATCTCCCTGTTACACTAGGAGTCCCTCAGGGCTCAATTCTTTGTCCCCTCATATTCTCAATCTATATAAATGACCTTCACCTAGCAATTACTCAAGCTACTCTTATTCAATATGCAGATAATTCTACAATCATCTGCTCAGCTAAATCCTCATTTGAACTACAGTCCTTAACCCAGAAAATATTTATCATAGTAGAAAAGTGGTTTTTACAATGATGCCTCCTCTTGAACCCCAAAAAGACAAAACTATTGCTCTTCACACCCACCCGCAAGTCCAGCAAATAGACTTCTCACTCCTATCCAATAACGGTACCATTATATCTCCAGACTTAACCACTAAACTTCTAGGTATAACAATAGATAACAACCTTACCTATGAAATTCACATTAACAATACTATAAAAACTGTAAATAGGAAACTGGGCTCCCTTTATAGGATAAAGACATTCCTTATTCCACAAGCTAGAAATTCTATTGCCCACACCCATTTAATCTCCACACTCCTCTACGTTTCATCCATATACACAAATCTGACTAAAAACAACCTCAACAAGCTGTCAAACTCTTATAATAACATAGCTAGATTTGCCACATCTTCCTCTTTCAGGACCCACCACTGTCATAATCTGAAACAGCTAGGCTGGCTTGAGCTACAAAATCAACTCCATTATAAGCAACTCACCATTGCCCATAAAACCCTTTTCCAACCAACTAAAACTCCAATACTGTCAAACCTTTTTACCCCATATAAAAACCTTAATACATTACGCTCATCTAAGAAATTACTAGTATCCACAAGTAAATCCAACAATATCTCTGGTGACTCCCTGCTCTCTAATGCTGTTGGAAAATACTGGAACCAACTTCCAAATGAACTGACATCACTGTCCTCTTTATCACTATTTAAACAAAAATTGAAACTTTAACTGAAAATACACTGGTTATGCCCCTGTAAAAACCCAGCCTAATCAAAAATAGCATTGCTTTCATCATCACTGCTGACCCAGTATTTCTCATCCATTACTTTTACTTTTATGCACTAGTCCATATCTGTTCCTTATTCTATCCTAAAAAAAAAAAAAATCCTTTAGAATAGAGTTTCTAGCAAATTTATGTAATGTTCTGTAATAATTTGTGTATTCAACGATATAAATGTTATGTAATAATCTGCAAATAACTTCTGTACATGCATTATATGTTAATCATTTTATGTTAATCTTTTTATGTTAATCTTTTTTATGTGGAGCTTATCTCCCCGGGCCTCTACTGAAAATGGACATACATCCAGTTAGACTAGCCTGGTCAACAAATGTAAAATAAAAAAAAATAAATAAAATAAAAATAAATAAAAATTAGTAATGTCCTATGGAAAGAATACATATTCATTTATGAATATAATTTCAAGACATTGGAATATCCTGCAGGGTGAGGGTTCACTTGGTGAATTTTTGGGAGAGAAATGTTCATACTCCTTTTGGAAAGGTCGTTCTCTGGGGTTCCTATTTAGTCATTACAAAAGATGGCAGGTTCAGGATGCAAATATGAGTCAGAGAACCATTACTGGTGATAAATTGGTTGGTTGCAATCCATGTGGCCATTGTTCTCATTGCCCCAGGGTGCTTAAGATGAAAATCTTTAGTAGTAAGAATACACCTGTAGTATATTATCTATCTTTTGTTGGGAACTGTAGCACTAGTTAGGTGATTTATCTTGCCAGTTGTACATGCCCGGCCTTTTATGTTGGGCAAACATCTAGGCCTTTAAGACTGAGAATAAGTGAACATGTTAGTGATATAAAGAACCACAGTCAAGCGCTTTATACAAACATATTTGCAAACATAAAACTGGTACATTTAGTTTTACCATTATCAATTGTATTTTGAACAAAACTCAGGACAGGTTGGTCTACATGAAATATTAAATTTGAAAAAAAAAAGTGGATTGCTAAGCTAGGAGGGCTTTTTCCACCTGGCCTTAATGAACATTTTTAATTAATTAATTAAATGATGTCTGTTGAAAATACTGGCCAATCAAAGTATGTATTTATACATCATCTGCTGGTGGGGTATGGTGTTTGTCTCTGTTCACTGAGGAAGGCTGTGTAGCCAAAACCGGTCTGGAGTCTTATGTGAATTAATGAAATGATATGTATTTTTTAATACATTATTTTCCACACAGAGTTGTGCTAGCTCTTTCATTTTTGCATTTATTATGTTTTTGGGCCATTGCTCTAGCCATACTTGTGGGT
>NC_056732.1:1749166201-1749191201 GCF_019279795.1 Protopterus annectens | reverse complement strand
AGAGTTGCTGGCTAAGTAACAATGCACAACTGGGTTGCCAACAGAGAGGCAATGGAGCTAAGGAGGGTACTCTAGCAGATTTCAAGGGAAAATTATGTTTCTAAGCATTTGCATCTATACACAGCAGCACTAAACCTGCAGTGCGGTGTGCAGCTATACACAAATGTGGGTCTCAAACACAAGAGAAGTTAAACAGTTTTAACACAAATTCCCCTGCCTTGTCTCTATGATATGCAGCTGCCAAATTCACGCAATAATAGTAAAGATGATGTATTTGCATATGAAGGAAAGCAAGTACTTTATTGTGTGTGTGTTTTCTGCACACATGCACTTATCTGAAAATATTTAGATACCATGGCATAGTAACTCAGTGTGTCCCATTTCTGAATGCCCATGCTTTTATTAATGATGCTATCACATTTTCACATTTTCATATCCTACATGTGTAATAGACTTGATTTCTTGACTTGTGACAGCAAAATAAGTTTATGAAAAAAATGGAAAAAAACACACACAGCCTTCCATTTTATCAAACCTCACAGAGTCTAACAAACAAGGCAGCAGTTACTTACAAAACAGTCCAATCCTTCTTTTATATTCTGGAAAGAAGCAAGAATAAAAGTCCTTTAAAGTATGCCAGTCTTTATTCCTTCTCAGGAAGATGCCCAGGCCTTATAGGTTCATAGGTTCATAGGTTGGTACTAGGCTATCAGCCCTAGGGCCTATACAAGCCTAGCCATAACAATTCCCTGGCTATTTCTTCCCACACTATTTACTTCCCTGGACCCCTGTCTAGCAGGGCGACTGACATGATCCCTGGGGTGAATTTCATTTCTCCCATCCCACCGTCAGGGTTCATTTTGAAGAGGGCCAAAGAGGCACTCTGCTTGACATGTATGGGCAATCTATTCCAGAGTCAGGGGAGTCTCTGGGTCAGGAACCTATCCCTCCAGCATGTTTTGTTTATTGTGATGACAAGGTTTAGATCCCTGGAGCATGTGCCTCTGAGGGATTGGGATTTCTTTAAGTGTAGCATGTCCAACAGCTCTGGGTTTGACATGGCCTTGTATGTTAAGCAGAGATCGCCTCTGAGTAGACGATATGCGACAGAGTATAGCTGGAGTTTTTTAAGGCGGTCAGCATAGGGCATCTGCTTTAGGCCTGTGATTCTTTTAGTGAGGTATTTCTGTGGCCTTTCCAGTTGTTGCAGATGTCTTGAGAGGTACATACCAAACGGGGCATTGTATTCTATAATGGGTCTAATGAGGGATGAGTACAGTGGGACAATGACCTCCTTTTTTCTGGATGAAAAGCCCTTAGTGATGAGGTGTGCCACATAGAAGAATTTCCTGACTGTTGTGGCGATGTGGTTATCGAAGGTGAGACCACTGTCCACCTATGTCCCTAAGTCTCTTATCACACTTTCAGTGTTTAGTGTACTGCCACCTATATGGTAATTCACAGATGCATGTTTTTCTCCCAAAGGGGATAACTATACATTTTTGGCATTGAGCTTGAGCCCATGGCTCTGGCACCAAGCATCTGTTTCTGTAAGGCCCTTTTGTAGAGTATCATCATTTGGGGATTCAATAATGGCTCCCAGTTTGCAGTCATCTGCGAACTTTGTTAGCCAGAGTCCCTTAGTGTGGGCCTGTACTTCAGAGAAGTAGATGCCAAACAAGAGTGGTCCCAGGACTGAACTCTGAGGTACTCCACTTGTCACTTGTCTGGAGCTGGAGTCAGCTACTTTTACAGTGTGGGTTCTATCAGTAAGCCAGTTATCAGAATAGTCCACAGTCATTTGTCTACACTGTAACATAACTTTAATACCCTGTTTTAGGCAAACATCCCCTCAGTATGAGAGGTCAACCACAGTACTTTTGTACGTGGTAGGGGTACAGCCCAGTCATTAATGCACTGTTTAATTACATGGACTGAAAAACAAATCACCAATAATCATTAACCGAAAATATTTATAGTAAAACTCAGTCTCATGAAAATGAACATGATGTAATCAGTGATGCTATAAGATCAATAACCACACATACAAAAATACATGAATAAAAATGAAGAAAATTTAACAAGTAAAAATAACATAACTTACCTGCTCTAAATTTCAGCACTGTATATAGAGATAAAAGGGTTCCTATCAGTTCGTCGAAACTTCAGCAGTTCTAACACCATATGTTTGAACTGTGAAGTTCAAAAACTGATTATCGTGAAGCTGTTTCTGTGGCTTCGCTATTTTCAGCACTGTGGTGGAAAGTTACAGGTCAGGTTCAGGTAAGTGTATGATTGTGCAGACGTTAGGCTTAGGGCAGGCTAGGTGAGTTAGGGTTAGGGCGCGGGTCAGGTGAGTGTGCGATAGCGATGGACCTTAGGGTTAGGGTTTGGTTTAAGGTAAGTGGATAGATAGTAGTGTATGTACTGTTTAGTGTAGGGTTAGATGTAGGATTTTAAGTGTATGTGTGTGGATTGTTGTTTTTTTGATGTGCTTGTGTTGTGTGTGTGTTTCTTGGAACAGCTATTTTTATTTCCCTGGGAAAAAATCGCTGTTCTAAGTCTTCAATGGTTTTGCACTTCGAGGTTAGAAGTTCGAACATATGGTGTTCGAACTTCTGCCATTTCATCAAAGTGATATAGACCCGAGATAAAATAATTAAAATTAGGTATATTTCCTGTGCTGAGTCTTATTTGCCAAATCAGTTTTCTAAACTCAGGTTTTAAAATAGAGAACAGCTAGGTTATCAGTTATTTTATATTTATTTATTTTACTTCTTCTATAATTGGATATTTGTTTATGTGATTATTTTTGCATAAAGGTACTGCCTCTAAAAATTTGGTAGCACAGTCCCTTTGACTAGTATGTACTGAAATCCATTTTAGGGTTTTACTAATGGTCCCATAATAACTATAGAATTAAATAAATTACTTAAATGGTAAATGATGAAATAAACAACAACAAAAAAGAAATACTTACCGCCACCAACAGCTCCACCATGATAGCCACCAAAACTGCCACCAAAACCTAATGATAAAGTAAGACACAATTTAAATTTAATAACAAATTTTATATTCTGGATATTTTCTGATCTCCTACAGCATAAAAGTATAAATTTAAGTCTAGCAGCAGGTAATCAAACAGACAAGATGAGATAATATTTTTATTCCAGTCCCCCACTGGTTATTGAGCTTTCCTTATAACCTGCTCTATTTTGCAGGTCACTCGCTCTGGGCAGGAGGCCCATGGCTTATTCTTTCCCTGTGGATGACAATAAAATGATCAATTGTACTAGGAGAGGTGCCATCATTCTGAGTTTTTAGTTGCAGCCCTGATGCCTCATGCATGCTCATTAGTATCCCATGCACTGGCATGCAATGTGCCCTTGTGTTGTATACATCTCCATGTGGTGTTATTAATTAGCTCTGCCCAATTGTTAACATGCACCTCAGTATGATTCCTGTTCAAATCCAGGCATTCTAGCATGCCAACTGTGACAACAAGCACATTCCCTGCCCAAAGAGAGGTGAGCAGGTTTAAGTTTCATGATTCTTCATTTCACCTGCTCAAATCCAGGCATTCTAGCATGCCAACTGTGACAACAAGCACATTCCCTGCCCCAAAGAGAGGTGAGCAGGTTTAGGTTTCATAATTCTTCATTTCACCTGCTCAATTCCAGGCATTCTAGCATGCCAACTGTGACAACAAGCACATTCCCTGCCCAAAGAGAGGTGAGCAGGTTTAAGTTTCATGATTCTTCATTTCACCTGCTCAATTCCAGGCATTCTAGCATGCCAACTGTGACAACAAGCACATTCCCTGCCCAAAGAGAGGTGAGCAGGTTTAAGTTTCATGATTCTTCATTTCACCTGCTCAATTCCAGGCATTCTAGCATGCCAACTGTGACAACAAGCACATTCCCTGCCCCAAAGAGAGGTGAGCAGGTTTAGGTTTCATAATTCTTCATTTCACCTGCTCAAATCCAGGCATTCTAGCATGCCAACTGTGACAACAAGCACATTCCCTGCCCAAAGAGAGGTGAGCAGGTTTAGGTTTCATAATTCTTCATTTTATTCTGTAGGTTTAACAACCACCCAAGGCACTGCTCAAACCTGGGTCACCTGGGTCATAGTCAATGCTTCACCTCTCTACACAACGTACCTGCAAAATTCAGGTAATAATACAAGAGATGTTACATAAGCATATGACTGAAAGCAGGTGCTGTATTGTGTGAGTATGTGTGTTTGTGTGCACATGTTCTATATTACCAGATCGAAACTTTAGGTTTTCAAATACCTAAACATCGAACTGGTAATATCAAAATCCAAAAACTGTGAATGGCCGTTTTCACGCAGGGAAAAAAATTACCTTTGCCATTATGCTGATTTTGCACTTTTGTCCAATATAGAGCCATCTCAGAGTTGGTATATTTAGTTAGGGGGATGTGGGTGGGCAAAGTGTCCAACTTCATTTGGTTTTAAAAGATTTTACGGCCAAGGGAATTCTTTCCATGCGTGAAAGTGGCAGTTCACGTTTTTTTGGATTTCGATATTACCAGTTTGATGTTTAGGTATTCAGAAACCTAAACATTTCATCTGGTAATATAGACCTGTGTGCACACATGCACTTATCTTAAAATATTTAGATACTCTGGTATACTTTGTCAATGTGTCTCATTTCAGAATGCACATGTTTTTATTTATGATGCTATCACACTTTCACATTTTCATGTACTATATGGGTAATAAAGTTGATTTCCCGACTTGTGGAACCAAAATAAGTTTATGAAAAAATGGGGGAAAAAAACACGTGGACTTCTATTTCTTCAAACTTCACAGAGTCCACAAACAAGGCAGTAATTACTTACAAACTAGTTCAATTAGTTCAAGCCTTCCTTTTTGTGTTGGTAAGAAGCAGGAATAAAAGACCAAAGCATTCAGATACTTTCCTTTAAAGTATCTCACTCTGGATTCCTTCTCAGGAAGATGCCCAGACCTTGTCAGAATAGTCCACAGTGATTTGCCTACACTGTAACATAACCCCAAGAACCTATGTGTAATTAACCATTCCCTCTGTATGAGATGTCAGCTGTAGTACTTTGATACTCGATAGGACTATAGTCCAGTCTTTTGTGCACTGTTTAATTACATATACTGAACAACAGATCTCCAATAATCATTCACAGAAAATATTTACAGGAAAACTCAGTCTCATGAAAGTGAAAATGATGTTATCAGTGATGGTATAAGAACACATAACCAAACATTCTAAAATACATGAATAAAAATGAATAAAATATAAGGTATACATTGATTTGTCTCAAACTTCTGAAAGCATATTTTCTTTAAAACTGACACAAGTGTATAAGTCAGTTGCAGGTTTGTATTCATGCAAGTTAGTGACATTAGAATATCAAGTTTTAAAAGATGAGTTTTGGGTTCAGGTTATATTTCCAGAGCAGCAACGGGCACAGAGGGAAGTGCTACAATGGGAAGACTGGTATCCACCTTATAATACATTTACTAAGCTTCTGTTTACCTATGCACATGTTTTTAATTTATCTCAGTTTTGGATTTGTGTGCATGTGCCAGTGGCAGGAAAGGTAACCCTCTAGTACCAGTTTAGATTACTGTTCAAGCAATAGCCATTATGCCAGACAGGCTGAATAATGAAAAAGGAAATGAACTGAACAGTACAATATTTGTGGAAATCAATGTTAATAGTACCACAGTATTTAACTCTGTGGTCAACAGGAAAAGGGTTTGTTTGATATAAGAGAGAGGAATCATGGTACAATGATTGGAGGAACTCCCTGGTCAGCCTCAGTAAGAAGCTGAGATCCCTCATAAAATCCTCCAAAGCTAGTTATGAGAACAAAATCGCCACTAATTCTAAAGACAACCACAAAACATTCTATAGCTATGTCAAGAATCGCAATGGCAACACTCAGATCTGCTCTGAGTTACAGCACAATGGCACTAAATATATAGAATAAATTGCTGTTGCCAACATCCTGGCAGATAGGTTCAGTGCTAACTTTACCCCCCACTCACCCCCTAAAAGGCCCATTTCTATACCGGAAGAATGCCAAGTTCCTGTAATCACAGCTGCACAGGTAAAAAAACACACTCTCCAAAGCCAAGGACACAGCATCCATGGGACCTGAACACAACCCAGACTGCATTCTCCACAAACTACAGAATGAACTGGCACCCCATCTAAGCACCATGTTCAAACATAGCCTCACCTCAGGCTTTGCGCCCACTGAATGGTGCACAGTGACAGTTATCCCACTCCACAAAGGGGGAGCCACCACGGAGCCGGGAACTACCACCCCATTAGCCTAACGAGCCTGGTCTGAAAGGCCATGGAACGTATCATCATGGAACCTATAAAGACCTTGGTAATCTCCAAACTCTGGACACTAGCCAGTTTGGGTTTGTAAAAGGCAGATCATGTCTCCTAAACCTGATAGACTTCTTTGAAGGAGTCACCAAAGCTGTAGACGAGGGTAAGGTGGTTCACACAGCCTATCTAGATGTCGCCAAGGCTTTTGACACCAACTCCCACTCTGGAATTATAGATAAACTCACTAACCTAGGTAGCTCAGGAGGCAGGCATGACCCTAGCCCTGAGTAGCACCCTGCAATCACCCAGAATGATACCACAGTACAAGGACAAAATGATTGACTTTAACAATTGGCTAAGCTTCTGGTGTCATTCTAAGGGGATCCAGTATCCGTCTGCCTGGGATGACATGATTGACAAACCATGATGCTTTGCCAGAGATGGCCTGCACCTGTCGCCCTTGAGATTCTGGATACTGGCTAAGGCTCTTGCCACCCCTATAGTGCTTTTTTTAGGCAAGGTTCAAATGACAAATTCACCACCATAACAGGTACAAACAAGCAAAATCTGAGGGTAATGCTACTTCATGCTAGAAGTCTAAACCTCAAAATGCACTCACTTGAGGCACTCCTTAAAATGGAGAACATCGACATCTGTGCAGTGACAGAGACCTGGTTCAAGGCTCCAGAGAGCACCTCTGCATTACCAGGCTATAATTAATACTACACCTTTCGGCCACCTAACCTAGACCGAAATACTAAAGGTGGGGGTGTGTCCATATTCATTAAGGATATCCACACCTCCAGGCTAGTTGCTCAGCATAATGCATCCGAAATTATCCAAGTGCAACTTACTCTGGGCAAGGCTGCAATCCAAATTGTAGCTTGCTACAGATCCCCCACCATGCCTGAGGATTCCCACTCCTCATTTCGATACACTGGAAAATATTAGGGAACAACCTAACACCCTAATAATGGGCGATTTCAACTACCCCACCATTAACTGGGAAAACTACTCATGTACCAACTCTTGTGTTCAAGGTTTTCTGGAATTCATAAATTCCAATGCCTTGGATCAACTTATCCACACAATGACCAGGAGCAGCAATATCCTAGACCTGGTCATTACCACCATGGGCAACCGGTGTTCAACATCAGAGGTCAATTCCTCATTGGTCAGATCTGACCACAAGCTAATCAAGTAACCAGGACTGAAGCAACTGAGAAAAACAAAACTGACAAACAAAGTAAGTGTAAAACGAGTTGTTTGAGGTTGGATAGTAAAAATCCAAAGATAGCAGATAATTTAAAATCAAATAATTTATTTAACACACGTCAATTAAAATAAACAAGCCAAGCTTTTCGTCCCAGCAATGCCAGAACTTCATCAGACAACAATCAACTCTTTCTTTATACTTGTTAACAGTTTACAGTTGTTTTGCAATAAATAATAAATAATAAAATAAATTAAGATTAAGTTCTAAGAAGACAAGTCTTTAAATGACAACAACAAAACATTTAACACAACAAACAACAAGAGGTAAGTAGTAAAACAGTAAAAACATAATATACTAACGAAAGAATAGATCCTATGTATTTCTTACATACAGTAGTTGCTAAGTTACACTGGTGTATAATGTATACACATGTATACATTTTTACCCGTAGCTAAATACAAAGCACACTTTGTGAAATAAATATAATTTTTATTTATGCACATTTATTTTTAGCACCACAGGTTTAAGGTTTATGATAAATATATATAAAAAAATATAAATTAATAATGTTAATAATGCTGGGTACCTAGTATACCTAGTTATTGTGGTACCATCCTAATTAAAATAAAAAAATAAATACCAATTATGTTTTGTTTTCCCCCCCCATTTATTTTATTTTAACCATATAATGTTTAATTATGTTTAAATATCAAATATATATGGTCAATAAATAAAATATAAAATAAATAATATATATAATATAATAATGTCTATAATACAAATATAAAATAATGTATAAAAATATGAATTAAAATAATATAAATATAATAAAATATAAAAATATAAAATATAAAATAAATATAAAAAAATGTGTAATGGTATTTTAATCCAAAAAATATAATAACTTTGTTTATTAAAAAAATTTCTATTTAAATATTGTTTTATAAAGTTTTTTAATTACTTATTATAGGTATATTATTTAATATCACAAATAATAACTATATAAATTGTAAAAATACTCTATTAAATACTCTTATTAAACCAATATTTTGTATGTTGTATGTCAGTTTTAAGAAGTTTTTGATTTTAAGAATACATGCTATAGAAAAAAAAAAATTTTAATAGAAAATATTTGCAGCATTTTAATATCACTTTAAGTTCCTTACTTCTCTCAAGCTCAGAGTTTCAGCTCAATATTCTTTATCAATATATTCTTTATTCTTTTTGTTTATTTTTTTTTTGGTTTATCACCTTAAATTTTTGTGTACTGCCTTTTCAATGTATGCCAGTGCCTCTTTGTGGGCATTTATTTTTTTAATTTTCATACCTCATAACAATGTGAGTATATTCTGTTTATATATCAGATATCAAGTTTGGGCACTAGAATGAGAGCACCAGATAGATTAGAGACTAGACTTACAGTTACAGGATACATTAACATGAATTATTTCATCATTATCACAGAAGTTTTCTGATGTATCTATATATAGTTCTATATATATAGACAATATTTCGTGGTGCCTTTTTTCTTTATTTTTTTTTAGTTTTCTAGTTTTTTTTGTTTTGTTCTATTAGTTTTAAGTTTTTTATCTAATATTTGTTAAAGGCTTGTTTCGCTGTTTTAAAATTAAAGAAAAAAAATAGGTCTTTTTTTAAAAATTGCCCATTTTTTTTTTATTCATGCAATATTTTAATGCCTCAATGCAAGGTAAAAATCTGCAAAAAGTTTATAATGGATATGCTTGTTTTCTACTGATTCAATGTGTTAGATTCTCGACTGTTGTCTAAGTTGTGTTGTTGTCTTTGGTAAGTTGTTGTTGTCTGTTCTTGTTCTAAATTTGTTGTTTATCTGTTTTTTGAAATTGGTTTATATTATCCTCTTTCTTACTTTTAAAATGAAAAATTAATACTTTAATTATGAAATGAAACTGATACCCTCTATTTATACATTCTTCATAAAAGTACTGATTAAGTGTCACCATTTTGCAGCCTTACTGACTGTCTGTCACACAAGTGACTATTTTGTAAAGTTGGGTGCATGCTTGTAAAGTGTTTTGTACCTATAAATGTTGTTTGTAAAATGTAAATTTAGCCTTATAATTTAAAATAAATTTTGGTCAATTATAGTGAGTTTTTGTTTTTTGTTAATTGAATGATTATTTTTTTTGAACCTTTATTTAAAAAGAATTGAAGGTGAATCTGAACTAAGGTAGTTGACTAAATGGTCTTCAACTAGTTCATTGATATGAATAAGATAATGAATATATCTTTGTAGAACCTATTTTATATTTTCATTTTATTCATCCATTCACTACTTTTTTCATTACCATTTTCCCAATGGGCTGCAAAAGCCCAATGGGAAGCTAGAACCCACTATCTTTAGAAACCCTGTTGTTATCTAATCCTTAAAAGCAAACAAAGTTGTTTTATAAAAAATTATATCTAGGAGTTGCTCGACTAGTAAAACTAGTGTAGTCATGGCTCCTTTTGTTTGGATAAAGTTGATTTCCCATTCGTGCTGGTTGTGTGTGTGGAATACATGTGTACAAATCACATATGTCAATGGTTAGAAAGTTCAGATTTCAAAAAAAAAGTTTTGAATATAAAAGAAAGTTAATTCTGGAATTCTAACTTCTGGACATATTTCTAAGAATAGCTTTTTTTTTTGATCTGGTATCTTGTTCTTGGATATGGATGTTGCATTCCTTGCATATTTGTAGAGATGCAATAACTGGACACCAAAGATTTTAAAGTGTAAAAAATTATCATTGTAATATAAGGTAATATAAGTACATTGATTAATGTCTATAATGCCATCTGTGTAAATATAATGCCATCTGTATATGATTTTAAAAACATTAATGCCATTTGTGCATTGCTTATAAAAAATTTCTTTGTATTTATTCATAGGCATGTACTCATTGCTTCATAGGTGTCACTTTCTAAAAATGAACTATATTAATTAAATTCTATCTTTAGAATAAACACCTCCCAGAGAACCCTTGTTTCTAACTGTCTGATAAGATTTAATGAATTAGTTTCTTCTTCTTCTTATTAGTTAGATCTTTCTTCTCATCTATAGATGTTGTTTTTATTAGCTTCTTATGCATCTGTTTGAGATCTCATTCAACATTGGATTATAATCATTAGTAATCTTTAGTATTTTTGTTATTAATCTATATTTAATTTATTAATATTTAGTTCATTTGTATTATAACTATTATTGTTTTATATTTAATTTTAGTTTGAATAAAATCAATAATTAATTAATGATTATCAATAATAAATGTAGGCACAAAAGTCATTCCTTTAGCAAATAGTTCACCAGAGTAGGGTTAATGTGACACTCAGTTTAATTATTTCTTTTATATTTATTTGATATTTGCATAATTTCATACAATTTTTTGTCCTGTTGTGGTTGTTCAGCTCCTGTTTGCTGGTTGTTGCTCCTGGTGTTGTATTTTTGTACCTTTTGTTTTGCCTCTTGTGTTACATTTTTTCCCTGTTGGTGTGTTTGGTTTTGTTGCCTGTGGTTTTTTCAATACTTGTTGAGATTTATCGTTATCAGGTCTTTTGTTTCATCTATTTTCATTTTCATGATGTGTAAAGATTTCATCTTCTGTATTTTACTTTTTGATTCTTTTTTGAAGTTGAAAGCGTTTGTTTTCTTTGTTGGTGTTTTTTTGGTTTTTTTAGGTTCTCTTGTTTGGGGTTCTAGGTGCTGGTTTTGGGTGGGGGTTTTTTTTGAATTTAACCATTTGCATCCCTTTTTTTTGCTTGGAGCTTTTAAGTTTTATGTGTTCATTTTTGTTTGTTTATGGGAGATTCTAATTATTTATCGGTATATGTTTCCAAGTAGTAATTCAAAATATTAAGTAGTACTATTCAGTTTTAAGTCAATCATACACTATTGTTTAGTCTTTGTAGAAAGTTTGTAGTAGTTGGTTAATTCAAGTTTAAAATACTTAATCATACACCAGTGGTTTTTATCACAGAATAATAATTTAACCCTAAATCATTGAAAAATCACTTCCACAATTTTCTTAACTTCTTCAGTTTAAAAATGTCTTAAGCCTTTCGTTTAATTTTTCACTGTTTTAACTTTTTTCTTTTGTTTTAATTTCTTATTTAATTTCTTTAATATTTAACTACTATAATTTAAATTTTTTATTTGCTGTTTTGCTTTCACGATTTTATTATATTTTTAACCTTAATTTAAATTTGTTTTTTCTAAATGGTTTAATCGGCTTTCTGTTCAATGGTTTAATGTTGGTCTCTGGCGATGTGTTTGATACTCTTTGAGTGTGTTTGTTTTGACGCTAGTTGTGTTTGCGCTGTGGTTGGAGTATCGCGTCTGTTTGTATAAGGAGTTGAGTTGCTCTGCTGTCTGATTTTGCAGGCGGGCGAGCTGATCCCCTTCTGTTTCTGGGTCTTTCTCCATCGATCAAGCGGACGGGTTCGCCGAACATCACAAACAACGACTATCGGTTGAGAAACAAAAAAATAACTTGACTGAAGTTACTGGGAAAACAAAAGTTGAAAAATAAGAATAAAAAAAGAAAAGTAAAAAGACAAACACAAAGTTAAAAACAAATAAAAGCAAAACCGTAAACAACAAAACATCCAAAGCGTTGCCGGATTAAAATCTGTCACAATAATTTAAAATCTGTTATTTAAAACAACATATCCGTTAAAGCAATTAATCAAATCACAAGTTCTAAGACACTTTCCTATAAGACAACAGACAGGTTAACTTAAGTTTGCAATTACAAGCGATATCTAACAAAACAGTAATAAAAACAATAACTAACAATACATAGAACAGGTCCTATCTAACAGTAAAAAACATTAAACAACTAACAAAAGTATAATAGTATTAACAACATAATAAATAAAAAACACAAGTATAATAACACAAGTTAACATACTAAATAAAAAAGTTTACATTAAGTGCAACATGACAAGCTAATCAAGCTAGACATCCACATCCCAGCCCCATCCCGCATTAGGGAAACCACCGTAAAAAATTTCTCCAAAGCCAACTTCACGCTGAAGTGGCAAACTTCACGACACCCATGCTGATGGACAATAGAATCCTATACAAATGCACTTTATAAGCATTTACATGAGTGCATAGATCACACAATTCCTAACAGAACCAAGATGCTATCCTCCAAGAAAAGGGATGCAATCTGGTGGTCTCCTGCCATAAACAAACTCTACAACAGAAGAAACAAACTGTTGCAAAAAAAGAGTAAAATCCCAGGATTGGAGGAACTCCCTTGTCAACATCAGTAAGAAGCTGAGATCCCTCATAAAGCTAGTTATGAAAACAAAATCGCCACTGATTCTAAAGACAACCACAAAGCATTCCATAGTTATGTCAAGAATCTTAATGGCAACACTCAGATCAGCTCTGAGTTACAGCACAATGGCACTAAATATGTAAAACCAACTGATATTGCCAACATCCTGGCAGATATTTTCAGTCCTAACTTTACCCTCTCTCAAACCCTAATGGGCCCATCTCTATACAGGAAGAATGCAAAGTTCCTGAAATCACGGCTGCACAGGTAAAAAACACACTCTCCAAAGCCAAGAACACTGCATCCGTGGGACCTGACAACATCCCAGGCTGCATTCTACACGAACTACAGAATGAACCGGCACTCCACCTAAGTACCATGGTCAATCATAGCCTCACTACAGGCTTTGTGCCCACTGAATGGGGCACAGCAATGGTTATCCCACTCCAGAAAGGGGGAGCCACCATGGACCCCGGGAACTACTGCCCCATTAGCCTGATGAGCCTGGTCTGCAAGGCTATGGAATGTAGCATCATGGAACTTATAAACAGTGCACAAATCTGCTTAGCATTTATATTTAAGCAATGCTTAAACCTGCTAAGGATAGCTCAGCCCTGGTAACCAGTGATCACATTACAGTCTGATAAAATAGCAGGGTAATGACATCTTTAATGAGTATATTTAATTCCCTGTACATAACATGCTTCTATGCGCTTTCATTACAGTAGCAAGGGGTGTGAGTATACTGTATGGGACTCTTGAGTATACATGGGTAGTACCACAATCGTTTCTCTTTGTATTTGTTTCATACATGGGTAGTATCCCAGGTTATATGCAGTCTCACTTGCATGTTACACCAGCTACAGTGTACTGGTTGACAAAAATAGTTTAACACATATTGTATCATTACGTTAGTACTTTTAACAGTGCTTTTCCAAGTAAGAGTAGATTGTAGATTGTAGTATTGGAACCATACACCCCTGCATGCAAAGGTGGACTCTGAGTACTGACTATCTTTTTCTTTGTGTTTGAGCTGTATGTTTATATGTATCTCCTATTGGATATTGATCTGATATGTTGATATTAACTGCAGATTATTATGTTATTTGGGCATGTCATCGAGGACTGCTATCATATAGTAATGGGATACCTTTCAGTTTCAGATGTGTATCTTTCAAAACATTCATCCTAATGTATAACCTGTTGGCTATCTACTTTCTGTCTCTGTACAGATGTGCAGATGTCAGGTATTCCTATGGCCATACCACTATGTAAGTGCCCAGACTGTATTGTGCTGTGGGCCTGGACACTGCTGGTAGTTTCGACATATGGGACATTCCTTAATGTGGGCCTTGCCTGTTTTCCTTGCCTGTCTGAGGGACATTACAGAGGTGGTGGCTTACAGTTTCACACACAGTAGCTGGCAATACATCACAGGACAGGACATGTGAAGACAGCCAAGCAACATGGGGGACATATCCCCAGATTTGTGAGCAGATTCTATATCATCTGTGCTGTTATACACATGGTGGCTTGATAGATTGACAGGGTTTGTGTGGACATGCATTTAGTGGGCGACATCACGACTCACAGTGATATGTCTCTGACATACCCCTCCACTGGCACACTGTCCACAGACTGGACACATGTCTGCCTATTATGTTTTGTCTGTTCTCCACACAGTTGGTGTCCTTGGTAAATCAGATGTGGACTCTGGGGAATGCAGTCAGTAAATACTCACATCTATTGGTATTACCAACCTCATATTCCTCATAAAGGATGTTGCAACTGTGTCAATGTATGACATCAGTATGTACAATCTACCCCTGAGTTTGTGTCTCTGTTCCCACCTATTGATATAGGGGTTGATGCCTAGCTTAATGAGTGGGGAATGTTATCAAAGGCTTTGGCCAGATCAAGGTAGGCTGCATGTGTCACCTTGCCTTCATCCACAGCTCAAGTGACTGATGCCAAGAAGTTGACCAGGTTAAATGAGCAGGTATAACGTACCCTTCAAAAAAGTAAACTGTGTGAGATCTTGAGTCTGCAGATTCCCATATCCCTGTTCATTAGGTGCATGATGAAGCATTCCATAGCTTCACACAACAGACTTGTCAGGCAGTTGGGGCGGTATTTCCCAGGGTCTGTAGTCACACCTCACTTGTGGAGAGTGGTGACTGTAGCAGTGCACAATTCATTAGGGACAAAGCCTGAAGTGAGGCTGTGCTTGAACAGGGCACACAGGTGAGGTGCCAGGTTTATAGGTATGTACTAGGCTATTGGCCCTGGGCCTATACAAGCCCAGCCAAAAAAGTACCCTGGCATTTGCCACCCAAGAAAATTATTTTCCTGTGCCACTGTCAAGCAGAGCCACAGAGGTGATCCCTGGGGTGAATTTCCTATTTCCCATCCAATCATCAAGATTTTTCTTGAAGAGTGCTAATGAGGAGCTTTGTTTGATTAACTCTGTAGTTCATGTAGAACACAGCCAGGGATATTGTCAGGTCCCATAGAAGCTGTATTCTTGGCCTTGGACAGTGGTGTTTTAACCTGTGCTGCAGTAATACTGGGTGCCTGGCAGTGTACTGGTATTGTGATTGGTTCTTTGGGGGGGTGAGAGGGATAAAGTTTTCACTCAAAATGCCAGCCAGTATATTGGCATTATTTGTTGGATCAGTCTGGGAGGTACCATTGTCTAGTAGCTCAGAACAAATCTTGCTATTTCCTTGGAAATTCTTTACATAACTGTATGAGGCCTTTTTTGTCTTTACTTATGTGCTCCATTTCTGTTCTCCCAGCTAACTTTGTAGTATTTGATGAAGGATCTCAACTTTTAATTGAGACTGATAAGGGTTTATTTCCAGTCTTGGGACTTCACCTTATTCCATATCGGTTCCCTCCTTCTGTTGTACAGTTTCACCAGGGGACCACCATGTCTGTTTCCTTATTTTGGAGGTGAGGGTCCTGGTTGTATTGAGTATGGCGGTATCCATGCATTTGTGTACATGTTCATAGTGCGTTATTGTTTGATTCAGCTGTCATGCAACTAGTCTCCATTTGCATGGCTGTCGTGAGGTTAGCCACCTCAGTTTTTATGAGGCCATACTTAACTTTGGAAAGGCTTTTCATGGTGGTTACCTGTGCATGGGGGTGGGAGGGCTGTAGATTTCCAAAGGTGATTAATTTGTGTTCAGATATAACAAGAGAGGAGTTAATTACTGGTGTAGAGCAACAGTTGCCTATGTTAGCAAGGACCAGGTGAATGTGATGGGCATGTGCATCGGTACATGGGTAGCTTTCCCAGTTAATGTGGGGTAGTTGAAGTCAACCAGTATGAGAGTGTTAGGTTGGACAATAATACTCTCCAGGGTATTTATGGACATGGAGTGTGAGTCTTGGGATATTTGGGGACTCATAGCAGGCTACAACCTAACCCACTGTCTTCCCCAATGTTAGCTATGCCTGCAGGACCTGTAATGCATAATGTTGGTCCACCACTCTGGAGGTGTGTGTATCCTTAATGAATATGAAAATTCCACCACCTTTCGAGCTTCAGTCCAGGTTCTGCAGCTAAAGGTTGTGGAATGAATTATAGGTTGGTACTGCAGAGATGCTTCTTGCTGTCTTTAACCAGGACTTACAGCACAGATGTCATTGTTCCCCATTTAAAAGAATATTTCCAGTGAGTGCATTTTCAGATTTAGGATTCTAGTGTGCAGTAGCATGACCCACTGATTGCATGTCTTTGTAGTTGTCATATATTTCTGTATATTTCTGTATACATATACATATTTTATATATATATATATATATATATATATATATATATATATATATATATATATATATATATATGTGTGTGTGTGTGTGTGTGTGTGTGTGTGTGTGTGTGTGTGTGTGTATGTATGTAGTTATTCACTTTTCTATATATATGCATGTATGTGGATATAAATGTGGATGTATATATCTCTCTCTCTCTCTCTATATATATATATATATATATATATATATATATATGTATTATACATAGATTTGTACACATATATGCATCTCCATACATAGATACATGTATATATAAAGTACCGGACTGATTCTACAGACTTCTTTCCCTACTGTTGGATGACTGTACTAACTGATATGTTTGGAATGTCATCAGTATTTTGTAGGGCTCAGATGGTGTAATGGTACATTGCTTTTGTCATAGTTAACAAGACCCTGGATCCAGACTTGGCAGGCCTTATTACTTTGTTGCAAGGCAGAACAGTTCTGCTGGGGATGAAGGGATAAGGGCAATAATTAAAAGAGGTCCCTAGTTTGGGCCCCTTCACCCCCATTTAGACAGCCTTTGGTCAGATTTGTTGCAGTAAGAGGTTCAGGGTGTGGATCCGATGTCCGAGTGCAATATATACATATATATACATTTATGTATGTATATATATATATATATATATATATATATATATATATATATATATATATATATATATATATATATATATATATATATATATATATATATATATATATATATATATATATATATATATATATATATATATATATATATATATATATATATATATATATATATATATATATATATATATATATATATATATATATATATATATATATATATATATATATATATATATATATATATATATATATATATATATATATATATATATATATATATATATATATATATATATATATATATATATATATATATATATATATATATATATATATATATATATATACATATATATATATATATATATATATATATATATATATATATATATATATATATATATATACATATACATATACACACACACACACACACATAGATATATATAGATATATATATATATATATATATATATATATATATATATATATATATATATATATATATATATATATATATATATATATATATATATATATATATATATACATACATACACATATGTACTGGCCAAGGCTGCTGACATCCTCATAGTGCATCTTCAAACAACATCATGGGTATGCTGCTACACCCTAGGAATGTTTTTCAGTTGTGCGCTTGCCTTGCTTCATCTAAAAAGTTTTAATTGCATTTACTGTTTAGGACTACGCACTCAAGTGTGTTAGCCTTCTCTGTGTTTATTTACTGTATTATTGCATTGTTTTGCCTGTTTCAACAAAAAAAATACTATCTTGTTTGCTCGTTTCCCACCTTTCCTAGCCAGTCCATATCCCAGGCTTTGCTTGTCTCAGGACTTTATTTACTGTGTTCAGAGCTATCCAGACCTTGCTGTCGTAGAGGGAAGTCCTACTGCTTACCAGTGGGAGTGGTGAGAATTGTACTGCCTATCTAACACTAGAGGAGTGGTTTCCAGCTCTGAAATTGTCATTTTATTAGCCTTTTTGGGCTACACTGCGGTGGTGGTGCTGCGGTAGCGTTGTCGTGTTCGATTCTCAGCTAGAGCGTCTTCTGTGTGGAGACATGTGTGAATGGACGTACTTTTGCTGAAGGTTGTGCATCGGGGCTGGCAACTCGGCATGTAAAAATCTACTGCCAATCATTAGCGGACCAGAGTTCCGATGTGGAGACCCCTAACCAGGAAAAGCCGAAAGACACCTCATTAGCCTTTTTGGGCTGATTTCTATTCCTTTCAACTTTCTGGCTTAAAAACGCATGTGTTTGCACATTTTTCCCATCGTGCAGCACTGCGAGGCTACAGTTAAACTATTCCAGGTGCCAGAAAGTCTGCTCTTCAAATTTTCCCTTAGAATTAGCTGGTTTCTCAGTAGTAGCACTAAAATCTGAACCCCTGTGACTAGCACTTGCTCCAGAAACTGCTGGAAAGCACTAGGAAGCCTGAAACTGATACAAGCACTCAACTCTCCTTGTCAATAAGGAGAAATTAATTGTAGGCCCTAAACAGCCTATAATTGCAAAGTACCTTGCAAAGGTAAGGGAAAACAGCTCTTAAACATTACAAAAAAAGCACCTAAACAGGCATGCCCAAGGATCAGCTTCCAGTGATTTCTCCTGTCCACCTGGTGAATCTGGGCATACTGGGGCAATGCAGCAACTGCTTCATGTACACAGACAATCCTCTCCTCCTACCACCCAACATTACAACCTGCGAGAGATGCACTTACATAGCCAAACTGGAAGCAAAGCTCTCTCCGGCCAAGATTGTGCTAGACAGTCAAGAGGAGAATGTTAAAACCTGCACTAGACCTCAAGCAACTCATAGCCCTTCAAAACCCACACCATCAACACCCACATATAGCATCACTAAACCCACATATGCTGAGGCCCTTAACATTAACCTGCCCAAGCAACAAGGATCTCCGAAGCTGAAACGTAAACAAACACCAGTCACAACCAAAGTGACACATAGCTCACAACACCAGTGTGCCACCCAACAACAGCCCCTAAGGCAAGTCAATGTACCCAACACTTTAGTCATAGGTGACTCTATAGTCAGGCACACTGATGTCCCACTCACCAGACTGAACAAGGAGAAAATTACAGTCAGCTGCCAGTCAGGTGCCAGCATCCGCCACATAACGCATGCACTCCAGTCACTCTACAACAAGTACAAATACGACTCTGTCATTGTCCATGCTGGAGTGAATGACTTGAGACTACCTCCCTGGACTTCATGAAAAGAGACATGGAAGAGCTCTTGGATCATGTGGCCCAGGCAGGTATGACCCTACACTGAGTAGCATCCTGCCTTTGTCCCGAATGATACCACAGTATAAGGACAAAATGATTGACTTCGACAATTGGCTAAGCATCTGGTGTCATGCAAAGTGGATCCAGTATCTGTCTGCCTGGGAAGACATGATCGACAAACCACAATGCTTTGCCAGAGATGGTCTGCACCTGTCACCTCTGGGATTCAGGTTACTGGCTAAAGCTCTTGCCACCCCTATAGTGCCTTTTTTAGGCAAGGTTCAAAGGATAAAACCACCACCGTAACAGATACAAGCATGCAAAATCTGAAGGTAATGCTACTCAATGCTAGAAGTCTAAACCTCAAAATGCACTCTCTTGAGGCACTCCTAAAAATGGAGATCATCGATATCTGTGCGGTAAATGAGACCTGGTTCAAGGCTCCAGATAGCACACCTGCAATACCAGGCTACAACTCTTACCACAGACTGAAACACTAAAGTTGAAAGAGTGTCCATATTCACCAAGGATATTCACACCTCCAGGCTAGTTGCCCAACACAATGCATCTGAAATTCTCCAGGTGCAACAAACAATAGGTAAGACTGCAATCCAAATTGTAGCTTGCTACAGATCCCCCACCATGCCCCAAGATTCTCACTACACCTTTCTAAACATACTGGAAAATATTAAGATACAACCAAACACCCTAATACTGAGTGATTTCAACTACCCTGCCATTAACTGGGAAAACTACTCGGGTACCAACTCCTTTTCCCAACGGTTCTTGGAATTCATAAATTCCAATGCCCTGGATCAACTAATCCATTGTCCCACCAGGGCCTCCAATATTCTAGACCTGGTCATTACCAACATGGGAGATAGCTGCTCCACACCAGTGGTCACACCCTCATTGGTCAGGTCTGACCATAAGCAAATTACCCTTGACATCCACACCCCCCCCAGTAAGGAAACCTCCTTAAAAAACTTCTCCAAAGCCAACTTCATGCTACTGAAGTCAGAAGTGACAAACTTCACGACACCCATGCAGATGGGATCTGAAAGTTCGACTGCAGAATCCTACACTAAGGCACTGTACAAGCACATCCACTAGTGCATGAATCGTGCCATCCCAAATAGAACCAAGATGCTCTTCTCCAAAAAAAGAAAGCCAATCTAGTGGTCCCCTGCTATAAACAAACAATACAACAGAAGGAAGAAACTGTTGCAGAAAAGAGGAAAATCCCAGGATACAAAAAACCCCCTCACCAGCCTCAGTAAGAAGATGAGATCCCTCATCTTCTTCTGTCTTTTCCTGGTTAGGGGTCGCCACAGCAGATCACCTGTCCACTCATGATTGGCAGTGGAGTTTTACGGTGTCGAGTTGCCAGCCTGGTGCCCAACCTTCCACAGAAGGCACACATATGCACACACTCACACCTAGGGCCATTTTAGAGTGTCCAATCCACCTACAGCATGTCTTTGGGAGGAAACCGGAACACCTGGAGGAAAGCCACACAACCACAGGGAGGACATGCAGACTCCACACAGAAGGCACCCCAGCCGAGGATCGAACCAGAGAATCTCTTGCTGTGAGGTGGCAATGCTAACCACTGCACCACCGTGGCCGCCCAAGCTGAGATCCCTCATAAAATCCTCAAAAGTTAGTTATGAAAACAAAATTGCCAAAGATTCCAAAGACACCCACAAGGCATTCTATAGTTATGTCAGGAATCAAAATGGCAATGCTCAGATCTTCTCTGAGCTACAACAGAATGGCATTAAATGTACTGATCCCAAGGATATTGCCAATATCCTGGCAGATTGATTTAATGCCAACTTCACCCCCCTCTCACCCCCTAAAGGGCCCATCTCAATACCAAAAAATTGCCAAACTCTGGTAATTATGGCCACACAGGTAGAAACCACACTCTCCAAAGCTAAGAATGCAGCATCCATGGGACCAGATGACATCCCAGGCTGTGTACTACATGAACTACAAAATGAACTGGCAACTCACCTAAGTGTCATGTTTAATCATAGCCTCACCTCAAGCTTCGTGCCCACTGAGTGGCACACAGCTAAAGTTATCCCACTCCAAAAGGGAGGATCCGCCTTGGATCCCGGGAACTACCATCCCATCAGTCTGACAATCCTGATCTGCAAGGGCATGGAACGCATTATCATGGAACTTATAAACAAAGACATTGGCAACCTTCAAACACTGGACCCCGCCCAGTTTGGGTTTGTGAAGGGCAGATCTTGTCTCCTGAATCTGATTGACTTCTTCATATCAGTCTCCAGAGCTGTGGATGAGGATAAGGTGGTCCACACAGCCTATCTGGACCACACCAAGGCCTTTGACACCATCCCCCACTCTGGAATCATAGATAAACTTACTAAGCTGGGCATAAATCCATACATCACTCGATGGGTTGCCAACTGGCTTACTGACAGAACCCAGACTGTAAAAGTAGCTGACTCCAAATCCAACTCCAGACAAGGGGAGTACCTCAGGGGTCAGTCCTGGGACCACTCTTGTTTGGCATATACTTCTCTGAAGTACAGGCCAACACTAAGGCACTCTGGCTAACAAAGTTTGCAGATGACTGCAAACTGGGAGACATTATTGAATCCCCAAATGATGTGGATATTCTACAAATGGGCCTTACAGAAACAGATGCCTGGTGCCAGAGCCATGGGCTCAAGCTTAATTATAAGGAATGTATAGTTATCCCCTTTGGAAAAAAAACATGTACCCATGAATTACCAGATAGGTGGCAGTACACCTAACATCGAAAGTGTGATGAGAGACTTAGGGACACAGGTGGACAGTGGTCTCACTTTCGATAACCACATCACCACAACAGTCAGGAAATCCTTCTATGTGGCACACCTCATCACTAAGGGCTTTTCATCCAGAAAAAAGGAGGTCATTGTCCCACTGTACTCATCCCTCATTAGACCTATTATAGAGTATAATGCCCCGTTTGGTATGTACCTCACAAAACATCTGCAACAGCTGGAAAGGCCACAGAAATTCCTTAGTAAAAGAATCACAGGCCTAAAGCAGATGCCATATGTTAACCGTTTAAAAAAACTCCAGCTATACTCTGTGGCATATCGTCTACTCAGAGGCAATCTCTGCTTAACATACAAGGCCATGTCAAACCCTGAGCTGTTGGACATGCTCCACTTAAAGAAATCCCAATCCCTCAGAGCCACACGCTCCAGGGATCTAAATCTTGTCATCTCAATGAACAAAACATGCTGGAGGGATAGGTTCCTGACCCAGAGACTCCCCATACTCTGGAATAAACTGCCCATACATGTCAAGCAGAGCGCCTCATTGGCCCTCTTCAAAAGTAACCTTGATGATTGGATGGGAGATAGGAAATTCACCCTGGGGATCATGTCAGTCACCCTGCTAGACAGGGGTCCAGAGAAGTAAACATTGTGGGAAGAAATATCCAGGGAATTGTTATGGCTAGGCTTGTATAGGTCCTAGGGCCGATAGCCTAGTTCCAATCTATGAACCTATGAACCTATGAATGCCAATACTAAACGCCACTCACTGGAAGGTGTCCCCCACTTTGGAAGATGCAGACATTTACACAGTCACACACACATGGTTCAAGGCTGTGGACAGCACCAGAGCTTACCTCTCAACCTGTTAGTGCAAGAAATCTGGACAAAGCCTGACAAAATGGGTGGCAAAGGCCCTAAGATAGGGACATATTTTAGATGTTGCTCTTATAAACTTAGAAAGTTGCTAGAGTAATAGAGCTTCTTTTAACTTACATTTTCTGAAGGATTTGAAGTCTGAAACTCAAATGTATGTCATTATTTAGTGACTTAATTCCTCAGATCATTCAACTGATTTGCCAGAAAATCACAAACTTTATGAGGAACAGACCAAAAATATGAGCCAAAAATCTTGACATTCTGCAAAGATCTGGGCAGTTAAGAGGTACGCACCAGAGCCATAGCAAGCTACATGTCCTTCCACATATTCAGACCTCAAAATGAAAGTGTGGCAGGTAATGCTGGTGGTGTATCCATATTCATTAAAGATAGATACACATCCAGATTGGGTAAACAGTGTGATTCCCTGGAGATGTTGCAGATGCTATTCAGTACTAGTACAGCACCTAATTAAGCTATTGCCAGCTACAGGAGCAACTCCATGAATTAGGACATCTGTTGTGCTTATTTGAATCTACTTGTGTCTATCAAGATACATCACAACACCATGGTGTGGGGTGACTTCAACTAACCACCAACTGTGTTGGTTACTCATGCTCAAACTCACTTGCCCAAAGGTTCATCTACATCTTTAACTACAATGCCCTGAAACAGTGGAGTGACAATCCCACAAGGGGAGCTGACATACTGCATCAGGTGCTTACCAATATGGGTGACCACTGTAGCACCTCTACTGTGAGGTCCTCCCTGGTGAGATCTGACCACAAATTGGTCTCCTTAATAGTAAGACTCACACCATCCCAACCCCCCTTGCAGCAAACACAGTAATAAACTTCAACAAAGAAAATTATGGCCTCCTATGGATGGTATAAATAGCATGACTGCATCTCCCTCCTCAGATGTGAGAGGCAACTATGCTGAGCTCAACACCAAGGCTTTATGCAAGCACCTGTACAACTGCATAGACTCGACTGTACCTGACAGGAGGAAAACAAGCTCCTCATGGCACAGCAAACTGGGAGTGGTCATACTCCCCAGTTATATCAATCTCCTACAAGAGGTTCTTCATGAACAAATGCTTGTTGGCATACTCATGACCATAAACCCCATGTAAATGTGTACATAGTGTTATTTACATCTGTAACACCAATGTTCCTGGTAAGTAGCACATCATTCGCAACACCTGATGTACACACTCAGGGGTGATAGACCTGGGCACACAGGTGGTAAGTAGCACATCAGTAGCAACACCTGATGTACACATTCAGGGGGTGATACACCTGGGCACACAGGTGGTAAGTAGCACATCAGTAGCAACACCTGATGTACACACTCAGGGATGATAGACCTGGGCACACAGGTGGTAAGTAGCACATCAGTAGCAACACCTGATGTACACACTCAGGGGTGATAGACCTGGGCACACAGGTGGTAAGTAGCACATCAGTAGCAACACCTGATGTACACACTCAGGGGTGATAGACCTGGGCACACAGGCCTGGCCATGCAGGTTATACCAGCTTTATCATAGAGCATCATGTCTCCCCCGTGGTAAGAAGGGAAGTATATCATGCTCATGTCATTATTGAGGACACTGTCACCCAATAATGACGTAGTTATAACCTCCGTTTACTCTTCCCTCAGCATCCTATTAGGAAGGATTTTTATCTTTAACATAATTTCAACAGACAATGTTCCAATACTAGATACTTCCAGGGATCTTGAAATCTGCATTTT
>NC_056732.1:1749162449-1749165701 GCF_019279795.1 Protopterus annectens | reverse complement strand
ATGTTCGGATGTAGTGCCTACTTTTTTATCGAAGTGAGACCACTGTCCACTTGTGTCCCTAAGTCTCTCATCACACTTTTGATGTTTAGTGTACTGCCACCTATGTGGTAATTCATGGGTACATGTTTTTTCCAAAGGGGATAACTATACATTTCTTGGCATTAAGCTTGAGCCCATGGCTCTGGCACCAGGCATCTGTTTCTGTAAGGCCCATTTGTAGAATATCCACATCATTTGGGGATTCAATAATGGCTCCCAGTTTGCAGTCATCTTCAAACTTTGTTAGCCAGAGTGCCTTAGTGTTGGCCTGTACTTCAGAGAAGTAGATGGCAAACAAGAGTGGTCCCAGGACTGAACCCTGAGGTACTCCACTTGTCTGGAGTTGGATTTGGAGTCAGCTACTTTTACAGTCTGGGTTCTGTCAGTAAGCCAGTTGGCAACCCATCGAGTGATGTATGGATTTATGCCCAGCTTAGTAAGTTTTTATATGATTCCAGAGTGGGGGATGTTGTCAAAGGCCTTGGCGAGGTCCAGATAGGCTACGTGCACCACCTTATCCTCGTCCACAGCTCTGGAGACTGATTTGAAGAAGTCAATCAGATTCAGGAGACAAGATCGGCCCTTCACAAACCCAAACTGGGTGGAGTCCAGTGTTTGAAGTTTGCCAGTGTCTTTGTTTATAAGTTCCATGATAATGCATTCCATGCCCTTGCAGATCAGGCTTGTCAGACTGATAGGATGGTAGTTCCTGGGATCCAAGGCCAATCCTCCCTTGTGGAGTGGGATAACTATAGCTGTGTGCCACTCAGTGGGCACGAAGCCTGAGGTGAGGCTATGATTAAACATGACACTTAGGTGAGGTGCCAGTTCATTTTGTAGTTTATGTAGTACACAGCCTGGGATGTCATCTGGTCCCATGGATGCTGTATTCTTAGCTTTGGAGAGTGCAGTTTCTACCTGTGTGGCCGTGATTACCGGAGTTTGGAAATTTTTTGGTATTGAGATGGGCCCTTTAGGGGGTGAGAGGGGGGTGAAGTTGGCAATAAATCGATCTGCCAGGATATTGGCAATATCCTTGGGATCAGTATATTTAATGCCATTCTGTTGTAGCTCAGAGAAGATCTGAGCATTGCTATTTAGATTCTTGACATAACTATAGAATGCCTTGTGGTTGTCTTTGGAATCTTTGGCAATTTTGTTTTCGTAACTAGCTTTTGAGGATTTTATGAGGGATCTCAACTTGGGTGGCCACGGTGGTGCAGTGGTTAGCATTGCCACCTCCCTGCAAGAGGTTCTCTGGTTCGATCCTTGGCTGGGGTGCCTTCTGTGCGGAGTCTGCATGTCCTCCCTGTGGTCGTGCGGGTTTTCTTCGGGTGTTCCGGTTTCCTCCCACATCCCAAAGACATGCTGTAGGTGGATTGGACACACTAAAATGGCCCTAGGTGTGAGTGTGTGCCTTCTGTGGAAGGTTGGGTGCTGGGCTGACAACTTGACAGCGTAAAACTCCACTACCAATCATGAGTGAACAGGTGATCTGCTGTGGTGACCCCTAACCGGGAAAAGCCGAAAGAAGAAAATGAGGGATCTCAGCTTCTTACTGAGGCTGGTGAGGGAGTTTTTTGCATCCTGGGATTTTCCTCTTTTCTGCAACAGTTTCTTCCTTCTGTTGTATAGTTTGTTTGTAGCAGGAGACCACTAGATTGGCTTTCTTTTTTTGGAGAAGAGCATCTTGGTTCTATTTGGGATGGCACGATTCATGCACTAGTGGATGTGCTTGTACAGTGCCTTAGTGTAGGATTCTGCAGTCGAACTTTCAGATACCGTCTGCATCGGTGTCATGAAGTTTGTCACTTTTGACTTCAGTAGCATGAAGGTGGCTTTGGAGAAGTTTTTTAAGGAGGTTTCCTTACTGGGGGGGGAGGGGATATGGATGTCAAGGGTGATTTGCTTATGGTCAGACCTGACCAATGAGGAGGTGACTACTGGTATAGAGCATCTATCTCCCATGTTGTTAAGGACCAGGTCTAGAATATTGGAGCCGCTGGTAGGACAATGGATTAGTTGATCCAGGGCGTTGGCATTTATGAATTCCAAGAACCGTTGGGAAAAGGAGTTGGTACCCGAGTAGTTTTCCCAGTTAATGGCGGGGTAGTTGAAATCACTCAGTATTAGGGTGTTTGGTTGTATCTTAATATTTTCCAGTATGTTTAGAAAGGTGTAGTGAGAATCTTAGGGCATGGTGGGGTATCTGTATTGGATTGCAGTCTTACCTAGAGTTTGTTGCACCTGGAGAATTTCAGATGCATTGTGTTGGGCAGCTAGTCTGGAGGTGTGAATATCCTTGGTGAATATGGACACTCCTTCAACTTTAGTGCTTCAGTCTGTGTTAAGAGTTGTAGCCTGGTATTGCAGGTGTGCTCTCTGGAACCTTGAACCAGGTCTCAGTTACCACACAGCTATCGATGATCTCCATTTTTAGGAGTGCCTCGAGAGAGTGCATTTTGAGGTTTAGACTTCTAGCATTGAGTAGCATTACCTTCAGATTTTGCATGCTTGTATCTGTTACGGTGGTGGTTTTATCCTTTGAACCTTGCCTAAAAAAGGCACTATAGGGGTGGCAAGAGCTTTAGCCAGTAACCTGAATCCCAGAGGTGACAGGTGCAGACCATCTCTGGAAAAGCATTGTGGTTTGTTGATCATGTCTTCCCAGGCAGACAAATACTGGATCCACTTTGAATGACACCAGATGCTTAGCCAATTGTCGAAGTCAATCATTTTGTCCTTATACTGTGGTATCATTCTGGGTGAAGGCAGGATGCTACTCAGGGTAGGGTCATACCTGCCTGGGCCACATGATCCAAGAGCTCTTCCATGTCTCTTTACATGAAGTCCAGGGAGGTACATCTCAAGTCATTCACTCCAGCATGGACAATGACAGAGTCGTATTTGTACTTGTTGTAGAGTGACTGGAGTGCATGCATTATGTGGCAGATCCTGGCACCCGACAGGCAGCTGACTGTAATTTTCTCCTTGTTCAGTCTGGTGAGTGGGACATCAGTGTGCCTGACTATAGAGTCACCTATGACTAAAGTTTTGGGTACATTGTCTTGCCTTAGGGGCTGTTGTTGGGTGGCACACTGGTGTTGTGAGCTATGTGTCACTTTGGTTGTGACTGGTGTATGTTTATGTTTCAGCTTCGGAGGTCCTTGCTGCTTGGGCAGGTTAATGTTAAGGGCCTCAGCATATGTGGGT
>NC_056732.1:1749137449-1749157449 GCF_019279795.1 Protopterus annectens | reverse complement strand
GTCAAAACTACCAGCGGTGTCCAGGCCCACAGCACAATACAGTCTGGGCACTTACATAGTGGTATGGCCATAGGAATACCTGACATCTGCACATCTATACAGAGGCAGAAAGTAGATAGCCAACAGGTTATACATTAGGATGAATGTTTTGAAAGATACACGTCTGAAACTGAAAGGTATGCCATTACTATATGACAGCAGTCCTCGATGACATGTCCAAATAACATAATAATCTGCAGTTAATATCAACATATCAGATGAATATCCAATAGGAGATACATATGAACATACAGCCTAAACACAAAGAAAAAGATAGTCAGTACTCAGAGTCCACCTTTGCATGCAGGGGTGTATGATTCCAATACTACAATCTGCAATCTACTCTTACTTGGAAAAGCACTGTTAAAAGTATTAACGTAATGATACAATATGTGTTAAACTATTTTTGTCAACCAGTACACTGTAGCTGGTGTAACATGCAAGTGAGACTGCATATAACCTGGGATACTACCCATGTATGAAACAAATACAAAGAGAAACAACTGTGGTACAACACATGTATACTCAGGTGTCCCATACAGTATACTCACACCCCTTGCTACTGTAATGAAAGCACATAGAAGCATGTTATGTACAGGGAATTAAATATACTTATTAAAGATGTCATTACCCTGCTATTTTATCAGACTGTAATGTGATCACTGGTTACCAGGGCTGAGCTATCCTTAGCAGGTTAAGCATTGCTTAAATATAAATGCTAAACCTTATCTTCCTACATAAGGCATCCCCTTGGTCGTCCATATGGTGTGCTGCTCTCTGGAAGCCCAGCGTTCCTAATCGGGTTGTCCCCCTCCCTGCTAATTTTCACAAGGTTTCTCTGAAGCTACAAGGCAGGCCACTATAGCGTGGACACCCAGAATGCATCCCTACTACCTCACAGTGTGGCTATAGTTGACAGCCTCACAGAATTTGCTCCTGGAAGCCCAGTGTTCCTAATCAGGTTGTCCCCCTCCCTGCTAATTTTCACAAGGTTTCTCTGAAGCTACAAGGCAGGCCACTATAGCGTGGACACCCAGGATGCATCCCTACTACCTCACGGTGTTGGCTATAGTTGACAGCCTCACAGAATTTGCTGTATGTGCATGTTTTTGTTTTGTAACATTGCTACAGTAGTTTAAACAGGATCAGCACACTCGCGGAACTAGCTGAGGTTGTTTTATATTCCTTTTCCCTTCCTTGCAGTTGCTAGATATTTTTTTATTCTAACATTTATAGTTGAATTCCTTTCTCCACTACACCTCTAGAGGGCAGCAGTACACAGCGTCTGCTAGCATTTAATTCACTTCGTCCTGGATCTGTGTACTGCCTAATGATACTCTCTGGCTTAGGCATAATTTCTAACCATGAGATCTAACAGTAGACTCCACTTTTAAAGTAAGACGTTGCTGGATTTGTATTAACTTAATTACTATATTCCCTCAGTAAGGTGTTTCTTACTTTAACTTTGTATATTATCTGTAGTAGTAACTTTAATATTACGTTCCCATAATAAGGAGTTTTCTTACCTTGCTAAGCAACTTCAGTGCTTAGCTTCACTGAAAGGACTGTTTGGCTCCGTACTCTCCACTAGCTGGTTCTGGCCCGCTTCGCTCCCCTCCCTACCCCCTTATCCCACCCACCTCACATGCTCCTATGCTTATACTTCCCTCACCACACCCCCTCCTAAAAACAACTTACCCTGACAAACTACCAATTGATATAACTCCACCTCTTCTCACCTATTCTACTTTCCTTAAAACCCTCTCTTATACTATCTTACCTTGCTCATATACCTGTAGCTATTACTTCCTAATAAAGACCTTACCCTCCCATAATTTATATTGTAGTTATATCCTAACTCTATCACTGTAAGGTTCCATAACTCTTCTTTGCAATATGTCTTCCAAAACTAACAGTACCCTATCTAAGACTCCTATAACTAAAAACAACCTAGCCAAGCTAATACTCTTACTCATACCTTCTCTAGTTCTCACACTGTCTTATCTCCTTACCTCTTATGAAAAGGCAAATAATTACCACATCAATTACTCTCTCAAACAAACAGCCTTTGATTTTACTACCCAAATATTGACTCATTTAAACATCACATCCACCTCTAACTACCTCCTAGCCAAATACCATCGACTTTCACATATTAAATTTCAAAATCCTATGTTAAGGAGACTAAAATACCTAAACAACTTCTCCTGTAAATCATCTTTACAATTTAAAACTTCAACCCTAAAAGATGGTGACATACATCCTAACCCAGGACCCACTAATACCTCTGCTGAAACTAGACATATTATCACAAACTCCACCCTTCCAACACTAACCACTGATTCAAATGCCTTACTTATAGGACATCTTAATATCCGAAGTATTAACAACAAGGTCACCCATCTCCACACTCTCCTTGAATATCACTCCTTTGATATTTTCTGTCTAACTGAAACTTGGTTAAAACCTTGTACTAAAGATAATGAAATAATTCCCACAGGTTACAATATACTGAGACTGGACCGCACTACACATAAAGGTGGGGGTGTAGCACTGCTGTTTAAGACTGGACTACACATCTCCTCAGTACCCTATAACCCACTGGAGGATACTAAGGCTGAACTCCTTATTTCTAAACTACAATTAAACCCAAACAAGTCAATCTATATTATCTGTATCTATCTACCTCCTGGAAATAACTCTACCATAATAGAAAATATCCTTAGTTGGGTGTCTTCTACTTACCCACAAGAAACTATCATATTAGGAGATCTTAAGCACGACTGGTCCTCTGTCAATACTAACAACCCTTCTTCGCACATTAATCTTTATGGCTTTACTCAGACAATAAACACCACTACTAGAATCAATAAACCTATCAACAAAGAAAGTATATTAGATTGGATTCTTATTAACAAACAACAACAAACTTATCTAGTAGGTACTTTGCCTGATGATGTAAGTGACCATACTTTAACTTACATCATAAGACAAAAGAGTGTCACTACTAAAACCCCAACCTATAGGATCTCATGAAGTAATAAACACTTTAACCTACTTTTATTTAAAACTGAACTAAATGCCTGCAACTAGAACCCTCTAAAAACTCTCCCACTTGAAGATGCTGTTAAATATTTTAATGCCAAATTCTTAACAATCCTTGATAAGCATGCACCAAAACAATCTATTAGAGTCAAATCTAAGCCTGCCCCCTGGCTAACTAAAGAAACAAGACAAAAATTATTACTAAGAAACAAATCATGGGTAAAGTGGAGAACTAGCAAACCACCCTCTGATCAACAAACCTTTAGACACTTAAGAAATAGTACCAAAAAAGCCATACTTACAGACAAAAAGAACTACTATAGTAACCTGCAGCAAATGAATCGCAACAATCCCCAAAGGTTCTGGTCAACCTTAAACAGACTACTTCACCCAGGCCAGACTAGTACACCCTCCCTAAACAGACTACTTCACCCAGGCCAGACTAGTACACCCTCCCCCTCTGGGTCTGAAAAGAATACAACTCATGAAACTGCTAATGCCTTTAATTCCTTTTTTTCTGATACCATTAACTCACTAGCCTCTCACCTTACAATTGACAATTCTAGCATCCCTAGCCACACATCTTCACGTCTGCCTACTTTCCAATTACAACTCATCTCTACCACCTTTATCCAAAAACTTATCCAAAAATTTAAACCTTGTACCCCCTCTGCTGATCAGCTACCAACAGAATACCTTCAAAAAGCAGCTAACGCAGTAGCCTATCCCATATCCATCCTTATAAACAGAACCATCAGTGAAGAAACCATCCCTGATATCTGGAAAGTCTCATACATTATCCCCTTACATAAAGGAGGCAACTCTAACGAGTATTCTAATTACAGGCCTATAGCACTCTTATCACCCTTAGCAAAAATTATGGAGAAATGTATTCGCTATCAGTTAATGGGTCACTTAACTAAACATAACATACTAACTAACTGCCAGCACGGTTTTAGGCCATTTCATAGTAGCACCACAGCTCTCCTTTCCTTTACTGATTTCATCAATAAAAACTGCAGCAATAATATTCTCTCACCAGCACTCTTTATAGACCTGTCAAAAGCCTTTGATATGGTTAACCACCCCCTGCTCATAAAAACCCTAGAATCTCTTTCTTTAGAACCCAAGGCTATTCACTGGTTCACTTCCTACCTCAGCAATAGGAAACAGGCAGTTCTCTGGGATAACAAAATCTCATCTCTTCTGCCAGTCTCACTTGGTGTCCCCCAAGGCTCTATTCTTGGACCTCTTCTATTCTCCTTATTCATAAATGACCTACAAGTAGCTATACCTCAAGCTACATGCATACAATACACAGATGATTCTAGACTCATATGTTCTGCTAAAACCATTTCAGAATTACAAACACTAACACAAAATGTATTTAACGCAGTTGAGACATAGTTCTTAAAACGCTGCCTCCTTTTGAATGCTAAAAAAAACAAACTCTTGCTCTTTAAGCCTACTATTAGGTCCTCCCCAATAGAATTCTCTATCTTATCCAAAAATGGCACCCATATATCCCCTGACTCTACCACCAAGCTGCTAGGTGTCACTATAGACAATAACCTTACCTTTGATAACCACATTAATAATACTGTCAAAACTGTAAATAGAAAACTGGGCTCCTTCTACAGAATTAAAATGTTCTTAACTCCAGCAGCCAAAGCTACACTTGCCCACTCTCATCTTATTTCTACTCTTCTCTATGCTTCACCTATATACATTAACCTAAAGAAAACTAATCTCGATAAACTGGCTAATACATACAATAGTATTGCTAGGTGTGTTACTGGGAACCAATTTAGAACTCACCACTGTCTGAACCTACGACAACTCCACTGGCTTGAACTAAAAATCATGTTGATACTTTTCGAACTCACCTTTGCCAATAGGATATTTTACCAACCTAATAACACACCTATACTTTCTAATCTATTTACCCCTTACACTAACCTAAATTCATTACGCTCTTCAAACAAACTTCTAGTAACCTTAACTAAGTCTAATAACATTGCTGGTGACTCCCTATTCTCCAACACCATCAGTAAATATTGGAATCTTCTACCTACTGCTCTAACTTCCATTCCCTCCCCTGTTCTCTTTAAACAAAAGCTGAAAAAAACTTAAAATACACTGGTTATGCCCATGCTTCAATCCTGACTAAATTTTGTGACTTCCACAATTTTTTCTCTCTCCCTTTAACACCTTCTTTTTATTGGCTCTCTACTACCTACACTTTGAGAAGTTTCCCTAACAATCTACTTCTTTTACAAGTAGCACCTATTACAATCCATTAAAGAATTTTGAATGTAAAAGAAATTTCCTGAATGTGCTTTACACTTGCCACAAATGTTTTACTGTTACAGACCCTTTCTATTTTGTTTTTCTATAACTACAACTTAATTGTGTTTCTCTACATGGTATGTAAGTAGAATTCTGTAATGTAGACTAGACTCATGTTTAACCTGCTACTTATTTTTTTATGTATAATGTAACTGTGTTTTATCTCTATGTGGAGCTTTTCTCCCCGGGCCTCTGCTGAAAATGGAAATATATCCAGTCAGGCCAGCCCGGTAAACAAATGTAAAATAAATAAAATAAATAAAAATAAAAAATAAATAAATTTGCGCACTGGTAAGCAAAGCCTAGATGAAGTAAGCGCCTATTTCTTTAAATGTACATTAGCGCTGCTTACCGTCATGCAAACTGGCACAAACACACTCAAAGCTGCTCAAAACTGCCTTAACCACTCTGTATTCAATAGTCCTTGTTCTGCCTAGCTACAAAATAAACAGCTCTTGCAACCAGGACCCTGCAAATCATAGTCAATGCAATTTACCAGTAAACCACTATAGTATTACGATGTTTTCTCATACATACCCTTCTTTACAGACACTTTACAATAGGGAAGAGAGAATGTGCAATTAGGAAGGATTGGTATTTATATATATTATTTATTTATTTATTTTATTTTATTTATTTAACATTTGTTGACCGGGAAAGTATATGTATATGTATGTGTATATATATATATATATATATATATATATATATATATATATTCATAGAAACAGACATAGAGAGAGAGAGAAAGATGTAGGGAAAGATCCACATATATGTACAACAATATATAGATATATTACCAGTAAATACTGAGGTGTACATACATATATATATATATATATATATATATATATATATATATATATATATATATATATATATATATATGTATATGTGTGTGTGTGTGTGTGTATATACATATATATATATATATATATATATATATATATATATATATATATACATATATATATATATATATATATATATATATATATATATATATATACATATACATGTGTACATATATACACACACACACACACACACACACACACACATATATATATATATATATATATATATATATATATATATATATATATATATGTGTGTGTGTGTGTGTATAGGGTCTATATCATATTCTCGAAAGCCGACGATATCGAATCTGACATTGTCGGCATGAGAATATCAAACGCTCAGAATCTCGAGCGTCTAAATGGAAATCTCCATAAGGGGATTTCCGTTTACTGCAATGTAGTGCGTCTCAGAGTTGGTATATTTAAATAGAGGGGGGTGTAGGGGGTGCTTGCCTCCCTGCTTAAACCCGTTAGGGTACCTTTTTTTTTTGTCTTTTTATAAGGTCAATGTTTGAAGACATTGGCCATATCGACCATATGTTGTTCGATGTTTTCAACCGTCGATCTTATAATATAGACCCTACATATATATATATATATATATATATATATATATATATATATATATATATATATATATATATATATATATATATATATATACACACACACACACACACACACACACACACACACACACACACACACGTATATATATATATATATATATATATATATATATATATATATATATATATATATATATATATATATATATATATATATATATATATATATATATATATATATATATATATATATATATATATATATATATATATATATATATATATATATATATATATATATATATATATATATATATATGTATATACATACATGTCCCAAAATGCCTGTATAAACATATGCTACTGATAGATCACCCACAACAGGAGCAGCATGCACAGTTGGATACAAAAGCAGCCATGACACTCACATCTGCCTCCCTCACAGTCCAAATAAATAAGTGAACAGTACACTGCTACAACAACCGCTTAGCAAAACAAATAAAATGTCTGAAGATAGCAAAGAAAAATGCAACCAGCCAGTAATTCACACATGTTTATTATACTCTGATATCTTGGCCAATGCCTTTAAGGAGTAAATCCTTACCAGAAATGCATACCTTAATCACAAGAAACAATTAACACCTAATTACATAATTGAATACACAGCCTCCAATTACACTCCTCATTTAACCCCTACAGGATACAATATCAGAGTTAACAGTAATACATTGAGTCTGTACATAACAATTGTCCTTTTATGAATGTTTCATCAAACTGAGGAACAGATGTTTTCAGAAACAGTACTTTGGGACCCACTACTATCCCCATTTATTCAAATGTACGGCTATATAACTGTTATATTTCTTATCAGTAATATGTCTCACGTGATCTAACAGCCTAGTTTTAAAACGTGTTACTGCCCCCACACAGAATATGTTACAAGTGCATCTAAGAGCATTATCTATACACCAACCTCTTGAATGTACAGGCTTCAGCATGTTTCGCAGCCTTTCCCTCAGCAGGAAGTACAGCACTAAATACTGATAGACCAGTATACCTATCAACCTACTACTGTATGACATCTGGACAAAGCCTGACATAATTGATGGGCAGAGGCCCAAATACACGGCCATACTTGAAATATTGCTGTTATACACTGATAAAGTTGCTGGTGTTACAGGGTTTGTTGTAACATATCTTTTCTGAGGGATATAAAGTCAGAAAAACAAGTGGATGTTACCATTTACATAATGCAATCACCAGAGAATGCAACTGATTTGCCAAGGGCAACACCTGCCTGTGGAACAGCCCATACATAACAGGCTAACCTGTGTACATTATGTGGATGGCCATACAGATGAGAGCTATGCTGAGACAGAACTTTGTCAGACTGAAACCCATGCAGAAGTAGCATGTGCAGACAAACCCTGTTAAACTAGCAGGATTCCAAACATATAACAGCAATACTCACATTCTGCCCCTAAGTCTTGAACCTTCTCCACCATTTAGTTGGCTTATCTCCACAAGTTTTGTTGTAAGAGGTAGTATCTCACACAACTTCAGGATGTCTTCCTCACAAGTAAGGGAAAGGGCCATCACCCACATGGAGTACTCATTTATAGGAGTGTGTTGCCATGACATTGGCTATTGGAAAAGCTACACAGCTGCTCTGCATGCAATTAGCAAGTAGGGAACCCCAATAGGTGCAAAGGTCATCACCTGGTCATGAGCATCACCTATAAAAGCCATGCTGCCACCTTTTCAAACCAGCTCTATCCCTGTAGTGCACAGAGAGAGAGAGAGAAATAAATGAAACATAAAGTGGAAAAGAGAAGAAAGATAAAGTGTAAGTGGAACATGTAAGCAAGTAATTGAATGTAGTACTTGGTCTGTAATAATGGGAAATATGATTTGAAGGACTATATCTCCCAACAAGACTTGCTGTACTAATGTCCTGCTAAACAGCTTCTATGGCCATAGGATCTGGCCCTCTCTGCAGTGGGAGATATCACAGACATACCTCTCAACTGTACAGATCTTGACAGAATGCCCACATTTTACCATTACATATTTTTGTCTGTTCCTCCTGAGATCTGTACTTTTCTGGAAAATAGCTGAGGGTTGAAGTCATCAAGTAATGACAAACACTTGAGTTTAAGACTCCACATCCTTAAGAATATTCACTGTAATGCAAAATGTATCATTCTACGAACTTCCTATGTTTGTAACAGGAATATTTAAAGTCTGTCCCTATTTATCCCCCCATCATTTAGGGCTTGTCCAGATGTGATGCTCTGAGAGGTTGTGAGGTAGGATCACAGCTGAGGAGCCTGACTCACCCTGGGAAAGGAAAGCTCATATATGACAACCGCATGGGGTGTCTATCAAACAGTTGTAACTGTGCCACTGCTAGGCCAGTTAATGGGATGTTTTCTATATCCATGTTACCTGTGATTATGAGTATGACACATGTTTGCCTTGTAAAGCTAAGAGATCTATAGAGGTCATGTGCATAGTAAAGTACTGTTGCAGGCATGTGTGTTGAGCTGCATGTGATATATTGAATTAATACCATTCAATTGTACAGTGTTCTGCTGGACAATAAGCACATATGTGACTGATATCTGTAGTCCCATGCACATATACCTGTGTTATGTCAGCCAAACCTTTGGCAGGTCTGTGAGCTATGACATTGTAACATAATAGCCTACTTATGACTGTTGGACAACGTCCAGGTTATAACAGTTATGTCAAACTGTACTGTGCAATCAATGTACTAATATATGGTGCAGCTATATTAATACAGTATCAATACTGATGTCCCTTTTGACACCTATTTATGTGTGCCATTGTCGGGACGTACTGCTGTAACAGGTTGAAAAGTACGATTGAGTGGCAAGACTGTAAATACTGTGTGCCATACTAACATACAACAGAAATATATACCAGGTATCCCCTGAGCACATATATGTATGCTTATGTTCAGCTGGAAGGCACAAAACAAATCACATGGGTTTCAATCATTCAGGTACATAGGTTGTGCATGTTGCACATGTGTGTGATATCAGTGTCAGTGCATAGAACAGACATAAATGTGTCCAGTTACTTGTTGTTGTATTGCCCTGACACTGATATGTGTACTAGAGTAGGCATGATATTCAGGTATTAATCAGAGAAGTGTCCACCTGTGTTATGACCCTCTGTTCATGCCGTTCACTACCAGCTATATCAACACCTATATACAGTGGATATCCCAAGTGTACACACCCTGTCTGAATGCCAGGTATGTGTGCTGTATGACAATCAGACCACAGAAGATAATTTCATAATGTTTTTCATCTTTGTGACCCCTAACCTTTACAATTCAAATGAAATACAATCAAAGTTTTTTCTAGGAAGGTGAGCAACTATTGCCAAGTGAAGATGTGCCATGATGTTAGAGTCCACACCAAGATGGATGAATGCTGTAACCATCTCAAGAGGTGCATACACAACATATCAATTTAAGGGTGTGTACACTCATTCAACTGGCTTATTGTACTGAGTATTATTTCTGTATGTTTTCACAGACCAGATTGTTATGTTTTCAGTTGAATTTTACAGGATATATGTCACACTACAGGTGGGAATTGTTATGAAATGAGTTATTGTGGTATCATTTTCAAATGGCACAAATACCAGGCAGTGTATCAGGGGTGTGTACCCTTTACATCCACTGTTATTATATGGACACAGCAGTACCTGACTTGTATATCCAGCCTCCACCAACGTAGAGTAATCCGCTTTGGTGGACAGCAGCAATACACAAACCACATAATAGGTTGCTACATTGGCAGTGCAGGCAACAAATTCGATGCAAGTCCACCTATATCTGAGCAAGCATGTAAGTTCACAGGTGACTTCCTGTAAGGCTGACTATGACTATAAATCAGACATATCCACACCACCAAGGACAATTGCAACTGTGTCTCCAAATATGTTGCAGGTCTCAGAGGAAACAGCACAATTCACCCTGTACTTGGGGTAAAGAACACCTCATACACACATGCCATGGATATTGGCAACCTGCATCACACAGGTTAGGTGGGAACATTTCAACCCTGTCCACCCCAGTTGTACAGGGGGATATGCACATCAACCACACTCCTCCCCTCAGCAATGGTGAGCATGTACATATTGCCTACTGATGGCAACAACAGCATATCTCCATGGAGTGTAATATCATCACTGTCTGCCTCATGAACTCAACCATGTGCTCACAGCTCCATCACACACCACAGTCAAACACAGACCTGCCACCATCCACACACCATCCACATGGAAGATGCCCACTGTCAACCCTCTACACAGAAATGACTGGAGGATAGAGGATTATACAATCAAGTATCCAACATTGGGGGGAATAAGATAGCTCAGGGACAGATGTCTAATGCAAGCTGCTATAGCCATGCCACCTTGGAGAGTTTTGGTGTAGTGTGGATTATTTGCAAGAAATATCCACTGCTGATATGCATTTTGACAACTGTATGAGGTCCTGTGGCCTTTTTCCTGTTTATGTCTTCCATGTAACATGCAGAGTGCTTGCATACCAGCATTCTCTGTTGGGGAAACTGACATCATCACCCGATATGTTACTGGACATTATGCCCTGTTATTTGGATGGAGAACAGAAGATGTGTGAGAGGACTGCCCTGTGGAACAGTGTGGTCCACAGAGTAAATGATGCCAGCCTGTACAGAAGAACTTATGAGCATGTGCAACATCGGGCCACCGACCTCAACTGCCATGCCCATCAATGGGCCACTGCTGTAGTGAGGGTCTGGCTAGACACAGGTGGGGGCCCAGTCATCCAGCCCCCACTGACACCCACCGAGGAGCTCCTCATCAAACTTGGGCCATATGCCCAGTCCACAAGCCATGACCCTGAGGGGAGGTGGGTTGCACACACACACACTGGACAAGGAGCATGCAGGTAAGGGCCCAGTGGGGATTAGTACACTAATGTATCATATACATGTATTTGTATTGTATCTACATGCATGTGTCAGGTACAATTGCAGTAGTGGATGGGGTTTTCTAATGCACAGAGGTGCATATCTATGGTGAGGACAGGACATTGTGTATTATTGCTGTTAGCACTGTAGATGTGCAGACATGCTGCATCCATCCTGTACCAAGGTCACATGTGAGTCTGCTGACAATAACTCCCTCTGACAACTACCTAGGACCCTCTGGCCTGCATATGGGACAGCAGCCTGAAGCTGGTGAGGATGACATTGTTCTTTTGTTGCCTGGTAAAACCCAAGGCATATGAAGTGCATGCAATTTACCATGCACACAACAATCATTAATAGCTATATTGCTTTATGTAATAGCTATATTGCTTGTTGTGCATGTTCACTTGTAAATAGATAAATAAAAGCGATATAACCTGTGCTGGGGTTAACTGTATTGCATCACAGTGGTCACCATTGGGGCCTATCTGACCTGTGAAGGTGGCAGACATTGTATTAGCATGATGTTTCAGTCAGGTATGATACCTCATGCTGCCATATGTGTCAGTAGACTCACTGTGGGCTATTTGGCTATAATATCACATACATGAGCATTGTTAAGGCACACAGACCACTTCCAACCATGTAAAGGTTGCAAACATATGGATATTCCAGAAACATCTGTATAGAGGACTGTATAATGGTTTAACCTTCTGCATGTGAGGTAGACGGTGTTACCACACTATATAAAGTAATGGCAGCGGGAGATGGTTCATAGGTTCATAGGTAGGTACTAGGCTATCGGCCCAAGGACCTAAGTAAGCCTAGCCAACAAGGTTCCTTGGCTTATGCCACCCAAGAAAGTTAATTTCCTCTGCCCCTGTCGAGCAGAGCCACAGAAGTGATCCCCAGGGTGTATTTCCTATTTCCCATCCACTCATCAAGATTTTTCTTGAAGAGTGCTAATGAGGAACATTGCTTGACATAGATGTGTAGCTTGTTCCAGAATATATGAAGTCTTTGGGACAGCAATCTATCCCTTCAGCATGTCCTGTTTATTGTGGTGAGAAGGTTTAGGTCCCTAGAGCATGTAGCTCGGAGGGATTGGGATTTCTTCAGGTGTAGCATGTCCAACAGCTCTGGGTTTAACATAGCTTTATATGTTAGGCAGAGATCTCTTTCAGAGTAGGCGATATGCTACAGAGTAAAGCTGGAGTTTTTTTGAGACAGTAAGTGTAGAGCATCTGTTTGTGGCCAGTAATCCTCACTGTGATGTACTTCTGTGGCCTTTCAAATTGCTGCGTATGTCTTGTGAGGTACATTCCAAAAGGGGTATTATACTCTATAATGGGTCTAATGAGTGCCGAGTAGAGGGGAACAATGACCTCTTTTTTCCTGGATGAAAATCCTTTTGTGATGAGGTATGCCACATAGATGGATTTCCTGACTACTGTGGTGATGTGATTATCAAAGGAGAGACTACTGTCCACCTGGGTCCCAAGGTATCTTATCACACATTTGGCATTATATAGACTGCCATTTATCTGGTAGTTCATGGGTACAGAGTTTTTACCAAAGGGGGTGACAATGTACTTTTTGGCATTGAGCTTGAGGCCATGCCTCTGACACCAGGTCTCTGTCTCAGTGAGGCCCTTCTCTAGGATGTCCACATCATTTGGGGATGCAACTATGGCTCCTAGTTTGCAGTCATCTGTGAACTTTGTTAGCCAGATGCTTTCTGTGTTAGCCTGTACTTCAGAGAAGTAGATACCAAACAGGAGAGGTCCCAGGACTGAACCCTGTGGTATTCCACTTGTCACTGGTTTAAAGTCAGATTTGGAGTCTGCAACTTTTACAGTGTGGGTTCTGCCAGTGAGCCAGTTGGCAATCCATCTTGTGATGTGGGGATTTACACCTAGTTTAGTGAGTTTAGCTATAATTCCAGAAAGGGGTATGTGTCAAAAGACTTGCTGAAGTCAAGATAGGCTGTGTGAACCACCTTACCCTCATCTATGGCTTTGGTGACTGCCTCAAAGAAGTCGATCATGTTCATAAGGCATGATCTGCCTTTCAGAAACCCGAACTGGGTGGGGTCCAGAGTTTGGAAGTTATCAATGCCTTTGTTTATGAGTTCCATGATGATACGTTCCATGGCCTTGCAGACCAGGCTCATCAGGCTTATAGGGCGATAGTTCCCAAGATCAGTGGTGGCTCCCCCTTTGTGGAGTGGGATAACTGTTGCTGTGTGCCATTCAGTGTGCACAAAGCCTGACATGAAACTATGATTGAACAAGGTGCTTAGGTGGGGAGCCAGTTTGTTCTGAAGTTCATGTAAAATGCAGCCTGGGATGTTGTCTGGTCCCTTGGATGCTGTGTTTTTGGTTTTAGAGAGTGCATCTTTTACCTGCATAGATGTGATTATCGGGACTCTGCATTCTTCCTGTATAGATATGGGCCCTTTAGGGGGTGAGAGGGGGGTAAAGTTAGCACTGAACCTATCTGCCAGGATGTTGGCAATATCAGTTGGTTCTGTAATTTTCGTGCCGTTGTGCTGTAACTCAGAGCAGATCTGGGTGTTGCCATTGATATTCTTGACATAGCTATAGAATGCTTTGTTGTTGCCCTTAGAATCAGTGGTGATTTTGTTTTTGTAGCTAGCTTTGGAGGATCTTATAAGGGATCTCAGCTTCTTACTGAGGCTGACCAGGGAGCTCCTCCACTCATGGGATTTTACTCTATTTTGCAACAGTTTCTTCCTTCTGTTGTAAAGTTTGTTTATAGAAGGAGACCACCAGATTGGCTTCCTCTTTTTGGAGGATAGCATCCTGGTTCTGTTTGGGATAGCACGATCCATGCACTCATGTAAGTGCTTATAGAGTGCATTTGTGTAGGATTCAGCAGTCGTAGCTGTATTGTCCATCTGCATGGGTGTGATGAAGTTCGTCACTTAAGAAGCATGAAGTTGGCTATGGCGAAATTTTTTACCATGGTTTCCTTAATGGTGGGTGGGGGCAGGATGCAGATATCTAGGGTGATTAGCTTATGGTCGAATCTGACCAATGAGAAGTTGACTTCAGATGTGGAACACCGGTCACTCATGTTGGTAATAACTTGGTCTAGGATATTGTTGCCCCTGGTGGGGGTGTGGATAAGTTGATCTAGGGCACTGGAATTTATGAATTCCAAAAGCGTTAAGCAAAAGAGTTGGTACATGAGTAGTTTTCCCAGTTAATGGTGGTGTAGTTGAAATCGCCCATTATTAGGGTGATTGGTTGAACCCTAATATTTTCCAGTATATCAAGAAAAGAGGAGTGGGAATCCTGAGGCATGGTGGGGGATCTGTAGCAAGCTACAATTTGGATTGTAGTTTTGCTCAGAGTTTGTTGCACTTGGATAACCTCGGATGCATTATGCTGCGCAACTAGCCTGGAGGTGTGGATATCCCTAATGAATATGGACACATGTCCGCCTTTTGTGTTCTGGTCCAGGTTAAATGGCAGAAAAGTGTGGTATGAGTTATAGTCTGGTAATGCAGGGGTGCTCACTAGAGCCTTGAACCAGGTCTCAGTCACTGCGCAGATATCGATGTTCTCCATTTTAAGGAGTGCCTCGAGTGAGTGCATTTTGAGCTATGATGCATTCCACTGCTGTCAGCCCCCAAACATGGACCACACCACACCTCCACAGGTGGTGTTGTCTTCATATTCATTATGGCTAGGAACACCTCCAGACTAGTATCCCATCATAATGCATTGGAGATACTTCCGGTACAACAGCCTTGGGGTAATAGTGCAATCCAGACCATAGCCTGCTATGGGTCCACATCTATGTCCCTAGACTGTCAATGCACATTCCTCAACACCCTGCCATCTATGATGGTCCAACACAACACTGACATAGTATGAGTCTTCAACTACCCCTCCATCACCTGGGGAGAGTAGCCAAGTGTCAGTACAGTGGCCCAACACTTATGGGATTCATCATTTCCATTTCCCTGAACCAGCTCATACTGACCTCCGGCAGAGGATGCAACAACCTTGACCTGTGTTGACCACTTAAATATGGGACTGTTGCTCATCCACAGATGTCAATCCCTGCATGGAGAGATTCACACAGGCTGTAATCAACATGGAACTCGACATGTCAGCCACACCCCCCACAAAGGTGACCACCTTGCAAAACCTCCACAAAGCTGACTTTGCAGCCATGAAAACAGGGGTGGATGTCTTCACTGTACCCATGGCAGCTGGAAATAGATGCATGACTGTGGAATCATACACATAGGCCCTGTAAAAACAGGTACATGAATGCATGGTACTAGCCAGAACCAACAGAACCCAGACACTGTCCTCCAAACACTGGGAGAAAATGTGATGGTCCCCTGCCATTACTAAAGTGTACATTAGAAGAGGGACACTGTTGCAAAGTGAGTTGGTGTCCCATGACTGTTGAACTCCGTTATTAGCCTCAAACACAACTTTGGATCCCTCATGGAATCCTCTACAGCCATCTATGATGGCAGACATGCAGCAGGCACTGACAACAGTCACAACAGCCTTTGATAGTTACATCAACAACCTCCATAGCATTAAACACAAGTACTGCACAATGCTAATACCTATTCTGAGACAACAGATATTGGCCACAGTCTTGGCAACACATTAAGTGCCAGCTTTACCCCTCTCTCCCCCCACAAGTGAAGTGCTGAGTGAATGTGTTTTCACATGCTGTATCCCATTTCCATTCTAGGCATCTGTGTGTCACCAGGATGTAGCCCTGCAGTAAGACCATGGGGTATGGCAGTGTGGTTACACATCCACCATGTCATAGGCAGGGTACAGTATGTGCAAGAAAATCCCCGGTCTGTAACACAGTGATTGCATATGCCTCGCATATTATAGGGCTAAGGGTTGTACATAGGTATATGTTGATTTACAACATCTATTGTAGAATGGAGAATGGTAGGTGTTGTGGTTTGGAAACATGTTTGATTGCTAATAACCACAGCCACAGGGGATATTCATTAACCAAACACACTGAGATTACTATTTTCACACACACACACACACACACACACACACACACACACACACACACACACACACACACACACACACACACACACACACTTGCCAGTACTGAGATCCATAGGTTCATTGCATCATAGGTGTGTAGTAGGTGAATAGGCCTGAAGGCTCTACAAGGTTAGCCCATGGGAATACCCTGGCATCAGACCACATGAAAATAGTCCCCAGTGTGGCTCAAGAGTAAAGTCGCTGGAGTGGTCCCCAGGGGTGGGCATTATATTCCCCCATCCACTCATCCAGATTTCTATTGTGGGTGGCCAGTGATGTGCACTGCTTCACATGTATGTGATTTATATTCCATAACATGGATATTGTCTGGGTTGTGCACATGTCCCACATGCATGTTCTTTGAAGTGTGCTTAAAGTCTCTGGGGTATGTTGTGTGGACAGATTGGTATCTTCAGAAGTAGCACTTCTGACCTTGTTTGTTGAGACCTGGCTATGTAACTGAGGTAGTGATGGCACCTACATAGACAGTATGATATGGGGATTCATTGAAGTTATTGGCATCTGTCCATACACAGCATGTGTATAAGGCATGGTATTTCCTTTGTGGGGTACATTTGCAGACTCTACAGTTGTTGTAGGCATCCAGTTGGGAACACGGCAAAAGAGCCACAATACACATTGATTTATATTCCATAACATGGACAGTGTCTGGGCTGTGCACGTCCCACATGCATGTTCTTTGAAGTGTGGAAGTGTGCTTGAAGTCTCTGGGACATGTTGTGTGGACAGATTGGTATCTTCATAAGTAGCAGTCCTGAGCTTGTTTGTTGAGACCTGGCTATGTAACTGAGGTAGTGATGGCACCTACATAGACAGTATGATACGGGATTCATTGCATGTGTATAAGGCATGGTATTCCCTTTGTGGGGTACATTTGCAGACTATACAGTTGTTGAAGGCATCCAGTGGGGAACATGGCAAAAGGGCCACTATACACATTGGTTGGCCTACTGAGGGGATAGAACTGGGTGCCATGTCCTTTTACTTGCTGGATAACACACAGTCAGAAGATATAACACATCAAAATACTTTCTAATGTCAGTGTCACTGTTGTGGTCAACAGGCATGTAGTCTACTGCAATCAAACCGTGGGTACTATCTGTGAGGCAATTTGCAGAAGAACTAACAATATAGTGGTTGTTGCCTAGCCAAGTGTGTTTGTGTATGATCCGTGGGTGGAGAGTGGTCTCTGAGCCTTAGAAGGGTTGCCTATCTTGTTCACTAATCCATACTGTCACGTAGTCATTGCACATGCCACTAGACATTTAGGGCTGTGGATTGTCTACACCAATCTCTACAGTGTTTGACAACTGTTGGCCTTGTACTGTGGACATTGGGACATATACTTGGTCCTCAATATAATAATTTAGCAAAACCCACCCCCAAGTGGATCCTGTTATTACACAATCACACCAACACAGAATACTGATGACACACACACACACACATGCACTTGCCAGTACTGAGTTTTGAGGCCTTACCTAGCTATGCATTGCTAATATAGTACTGCACATTTTTCACATGCACCACGTAGGTTATAGGATGGATGTTGTCCCAAGGTACTTCTAAGGTAAGGAACATCACCAGCTCTTGTAAATACTGGGATTGGCTGATGTAGTGGGTGAGAGATTTCACAAAATATTTTACCCTACACACACATTTACATTTGCCAGGAGTGAGGTTCAAACCTCTATCTAACTATGTTTTTGGGCCATTGTGTTACACATTTACCACATGCACCACTGACCTTACACGGCTTAGGGTTTCCAACAGGTACTTCTAAGGTGAATGATATCTTCAGGACTGTTAAAGTCAGGCACCAAGAAGTGTACTGGGTATAAATGGGTCCAAAATCTTTAAGGTACGGACATATATATATATATATATATATATATATATATATATATATATATGTAGATACATGTATACACACACAAACACTTGCCAGGAATGAGATTAAAACCCCTACCTATGTAGTTATTATTACTACATTGTTCAGCATTTATGACGTACCACAGAGATTATAGGTGGAGCATTGTCCAAACATACCTGTAACGTGAGTGACATCCGCGCTAAAAGAGGGGTAAAGGAAGTGTAAAAATGACCACAAAGTCAGGTGTCTACAAATAAACACACACTCTTTCACACAAACATTTTCATAGTTGCCAGGACCAGGATTAGAAATCCTACCTAACTAGTTTGCTACACTACAGTATTATGCAGTTATCACAAACACCACTGAGCTTATATGTTGGAAAGCTGTCCAAAGGTAGATTTGAAGGTGAGTGATATCAGTAGAAGTGCTAAAGGAGGGGTAAAGGAAGTGTAGTAAGTGTGAATGACCACAAAATTAAGTGTCTACAATGACACACACACGTTCTCAGTTACCAGGATGAAGACTAGAACTCCTACCTAACTAGTTTGCTACACTATAGTATTACACCATTATCGCAAGCGCCACGGAGCTTATATGTTGAAGAGCTGTCCAAAGGAATCTTTGAAGGTGAGTGACATCAGCAACAGTGCTAAAGGGGGGATAAGGGAAGTGTAGTAAGTGTGAATGACCACAGAATCAGGTGTTTACAAAGACACACACTTTCACAGTTCCCAGGACCAAGATTAGAACTCCTATCTAACTAGTTTGTTACACTAGAGCATTACACAGTTTTCACAAGCACCACAGAGCTTATATGTTGGAGAATTGTCCAAAGGTATTTTTGAAGGTGAGTGACATCAGCAGCAGTGCTGAAAGAGGGGTAAGGGAAGTTTAGTGTGAGTGAATGGCCTCAACCACATTCACCTAGAAACGTACACACATTCACACACAACTTAACATTTGACAGAACTGAGATTACAACTGCTACATGGATACTTATTTGGACTGTAGTGTTACACAGTTATCACAAGTACCACTGAGACTATAGGTCTGGGGACTAACCAAAGGTATTTCTACAGTGAATGACATCAGCACATCATGTGATATAGGCCAATGGGATGTGTACTGGGTGGCAAAGGACTCATAATGGGATTCTCTTCATTTGTTTTCTC
>NC_056732.1:1749093792-1749136949 GCF_019279795.1 Protopterus annectens | reverse complement strand
AAATTTATACATTTCCCTTTTGTTTCTGTCTATCAGGGGATACACATGTTCAATACCACATATCAGTGCTTAGCCCACAACTGTCTGACAGTGCCTGCCACACTCCATACAACAAACTAGTATACACCAGCACTCGGCACACTGTTTGGGATACAATGCACAACCTCACACTGGGGGTATGTTTAATGGATGAAGAATATTGTCATCCCATGCACGAATGCAATTTGCCATGTACAGTTTCAATGGTAATCCACCCTAGTCTTTGATGCCATACTCACCTGACATATGTGCACAGTTAGCTACTATAGCCAGTATACTGCTGTCACAGAGCAGGCTACGCCGCCAGGTACACACATAACCTGTAACACACATGTGATTGTGGCCATGGTACAGGCATCATTACACACATTACATACATATGTTAATATTGTGTATTTACCTATTAGCCAGATGAGCATTAACTGTGTACCTTATAGGCAATACTGTGTGCCCCTACTTACAGAGAGATACCTATGCATGAGGTGTATGTAATCTTGTGCAGACTACAGGTAACACACCAGACAGCTGTTACCACATGGAATGTGAACATACACCATACTGTAGTGGGTTTAGGCTCACAAACATCAGGTAGTACAACAGTTCATATGTGAGCTGGATTCAACAGCAGTACCACTTCTGTTACTGAGCATACATGTATTAAGCTTCTGCCTATGATGGGACACCACAGTTGCGTATTGACAGGAACTACAGGCACAACATATGCCAATCTACTATGCTTCTGCATCCCGACATAACTGGCACATCTTTCTCTGGCCTTCACACCAAGGACACCAACTACTTTTGACAGACACAAACTCTCACGCTTAAGCTATCACACACCTTTTACAGATTCCTTGCACACAGTCAGTGTCATACTCCATTCAACATCACATGTGCTGGTATTGCACTGAGTTAATGCCTGTGTATGCATTGTGTCATAGGTGTGTACTATGCTATTGCTCCTGGGCTCGAGGGCAGTTTCAGCTATATGCTACCCTGCTCCTTGGTACACATGTAATGATTTTACTTGCTCTTGTGAAACGGGTTATGACACAGAGGTGACTCACAGGGCATATTACTCCATCTCCAGTAACATCTATCAGGGGGTATGTATTACATCTACTAATAAGGACCCTTTGTTTGTTAATAATGGGTGGTTTAGTCCAGGGTATGGCATATTTGTGCACATAAAACTGCACCTCCAGCATGCTTGCTTAGTGCTGTGACAAGCGATTGTGGCCCCAGGTCATGTGTGTAGGCTGGACAGATTGTGAGGTGTTGACATGGTGGTTCTCACCAACTGGTATGGTGTGACATAAATCCCTGTATGTCCAGCAGTGCAAACTCTGTGTAGGAAGGCAAGGCACTCTAGCTGTGGCTTTGTGAGTCAGTCTATGAGGGAATGTGTTTGGAGGGCATTATCAGTCTTTTTGTTAGGTGGCCTTCCACTTGCTGTAGTTCTCATGTGGGAGGTACATACTGCATAGGACATTGTGAGGTGTACAGGTACACTGACTTACATTTCCTCCTCAGCTGACACACCTGTTGTGATGAACGCACTATGCACAGGATTACAAGACTATGTGCCACTGTGGATATCAAAGGGAGGCTATTGCACACCTGTGTCCCATGTTCCCTTCTACCTCCAGTGGTAGGCAGGCAACCACCTATGTAGTGGGTGGGTAACATAGCTTGACTGGGCATGGTACTGCAGTATCAACACTGGCGTTCTGTCCATCAGTCACCAGGCACCCGTTGCAGCACATTTGCCCCCTGCTGTCCCCTCTCACCTCTTTATATATATATATATATATACATATATATACATATATGTCATCACATCAACATATATATATATATGTATATATATATATATATATATATATATATATATATATATATATATTAAGGGTCATTATTATTAAAGGTTAAGGTTGAGCATACATATATACATATATATATATATACCAATATATATTATCCATATATATATATATATACATGGGTTATATAGTTATTACTGCTACATTAATATACATTCCATTTTTATTCATATATGTTCATATTTGGCTGTGTGCAGGTACAGCATCCTGCTACATTTGATTTATATGGGTCTAGACAACTGTGGATGTTCAGCATTTCATACAACCATACTATCTCTATAATGCAAGGGTACAGCAACATATCCAATTTGTGGGACAGGCACAGTCCAGGTTCTGTATTTTATTTAAGACATTACATTCTTTGGTTGTGGCTGTCTCATTCATTTCATTATGTAGTGACTGCAGTATACCTTTATTCCAGACTTATTACAGCTTTCTTGGTAGCTTCAAACTGTCTTTCTCACACTCTCTCAATTATTTTATATTTACATTTCAGAATGGTACTTAATTCTAGGCTTTATTAACATTTATTACTGGGTTACGACAATCCTTTCCAGCTGAATCACTTATTTCATATGGCAGAATTTACAAGGATGTATTCGACACTTGTCTATCCTTTGTTGATTGATTACCACTCATTTTCAGGCTGAAGCAGTTATCTGATATTACAATACAGGTGGAAACTCTATTTGAGACTTGTTTAATCTTTATTACTGGGTTGCAATACACTCTTTTCCAGGCTGCATCACTTATCTAATCTTACAATACTAGCAGAATCTTTCTTCTAGGCTTATTTGACCTTTATTACTGGGTTACAACACTGAACTCTTTTACAGTCTGTCTCACTTATATTCTATAACAATACCAGCTAAATAATTACTAACCTGCCTGGTGGCGCAACCTCAGCAGCCTATCGGCATAGGCTCGCCGATTCATGGAATGAACACCTGCAGCTGTAATATAAATGAAGTAATATTGGAACATACCTCTCCATACTATAGGCTAGGATAGCATTTCTAACATACTTAATTACATGGATACTTACTCAGTAGTGGGGCGTTGGGCATTTGGCGGGCCTCCTGGATCCAATGGTTCAGTTGGTCCTCCTTCCGTCGCTTCAGGTCCGCATGGTGGTGACGGATCTGTTCAGTCCTCGGAATGCCTGTGGCACTGGTGAGATCATGTGCCAACCGGTTCCACGCCTCTGCCTTATACGCTCCCCAGTAAACCTGTCCCTGCATGAGATGTGCTTCATGATCATGGACTAGGAGCCAAACCATATATTTTGACTCCTCAACACCCCACCTTTGTGCTCTAAAGCGACTTCCCTCTCCTGCACCTGCCATCCTGACTGCAAATGGGTACCACAATCAGTTATGGTGTGTATTCCCACCTGTGGGACTTATATATGCCGGTTTTCCTGCACTTATCTGTGATTGGCCATTTTGGATATTTATCAGCTTAAAGCAAACCTGCTTTGTCATGCTTCTATTTCCATTCATTCCTATATATATGATAATACTGCATTTCTCAGTACAACTGTCATGGCTTAGTGGTTCAGTACTTTGACTATGGTGCACAGTATCCCGGGTTCGACCCTTGGCATTGCTTTTTTTATTTTACTACTGTCTAGACAGGCTAGGAGGTGTGTCTGTGTAAAGGCGGCTTTGATACAGCTTGCTCAACATTGCCCGATGGTAAGCTGGTTGGCGTGCTGCACAGCTCTGTGCAAACGGCTTACGCTGGGTAATGTGTTATTTAGCTATGAGCACTCATATTACGCTACGGGCACTCATACTAAGCATGTTAAACCACTGCTCAACTCCGGGCACTCATATTACACTTGTTAAAGCGCTGCTCACCTATGGGCACTCATATTCAGCGTGCTAAAGCGTTGCTCAGCTTTGGGCAATTATGATCCTTTTTTTATAAATTAATATGTCGGATTTCTTCACAAATACATGGCGCATTTCATTACATTTTACTTAAATTATAGTTATATATATGTCAGGGGATTGTTTCATACTTATTTAAATAAAAATGGAAAATGATGTTGTGGGGGCTCGAACCGTGACTACCTCCTCTTCAGCCAACGTCTCTACCGCTACGCTATTGCTACTTAGCTTAATTTGCATATTTAGATCTTATATGCTTTTCAATGTTTGCTAACTGTGGCTGAGCGAAGGGCATACCCGCGCAAACGAGCGCAACTACGGGCAAACATTTTGGAAATTATAAAAAAAAATTAAACTGCTATTTTTACATTTTACACATTTTCAGTAGGGTTTATAGTCTGTGGGGATGTGTGGTGTTGTGTTCCTTAACATTTCAGCGGACTCGCTCGTGGGTGTTTACTTTCAGGACTCTGACTCTTCTGGGGGCATGTCCCTTTGCAGTACTCGGAAATCAGACACGCCCCCTACTTTCTTACACGGACCGTGTTAGCCTAGGGTATGATTCAGCATGCCCTCATGAATATGCATGGCATGCTGATGTCACACCGTTCAACTGCAGCCTCCAAGTAAGACATATTAAGTCTTACATGGAGGTTTCGTGAATCCGGCCCATAATGTATTCGGACATCGGATCCACACTCTGAACCTCTTACTACAACAAATCTGACCAAAGGCTGTCAAAATGGGGGTGAACAGGCCCACACTAGGGACCTCTTTTAATTATTGCCCTTATCCCTTCCTCCCCAGCAGAACTGTTCTGCTTGCAACAAAATAATAAGGCCTGCCAAGTCCTGGACCCAGGGTCTTGTTAACTATAATCAAAGAAATGTACCATTACACCATCTGAGCCCTACAAAATACTGATGACATTCCAAACATATCAGTTAGTACAGTCATCCAACAGTAAGGAAAGGAGTCTTTAGAATCCATCAGGTACTCTATATATACATGTATATATGTATGGAGATGCATATATGTGGACAAATCTATGTATAATACATATATATAGATAGAGAGATACATCCACATTTATATCCACATACATGCATACATTCATATATATAGAAAAGTGAATAAATACATATATATATATATATATATATATATATATATATATATATATATATATATATATATATAAATATATGTATATGTATACAGAAATATAGAGAAATATATGACAGCTACAAATACATGAAATCAGAGGGTCATGATGCTGCACACTAGAATCCTAAATCTGAAAATGCACTCACTGGAAATGTTCTTTAAAATGGGGAACAATGACATCTGTGCTGTAACAGAGTCCTGGTTAAAGGCAGCAGGAAGTACCCCTGCAGTACCAGCCTATAATTCATTCCACGACCTTTGGCTGCAGAACCTGGACTGAAGTTCCAAAGGTGGGGGTATTTTCATATTCATTAAGGATGCACACACCTCCAGAGTGGTAGACCAACATTATGCATTACAGATCCTTCAGGCATAGCTAACATTGGGGAAGACAGTGGTTCAGGTTGTAGCCTGCTATAAGTCCCCAAACATGTCCCAAGACTCACACTCCATGTCCATAAACAACCTGGAGAGTATTAGTGTCCAGCCTAACACTCTCATACTGGTTGAGTTCAACTACCCCACATTATCTGAGAAAGCTACCCATGTACAGATGCACATGCCCATCACATTTACCTGGTCCTTGCTAACATGGGAAACTGTTGCTCTACACCAGTAGTCAACTCCTCCCTTGTTATATCTGAACACAAATTAATCACCTTTGGAAATCCACAGCCCTCCCATCCCCCTGCACAGGTAACCAACATGAAAAGCCTTTCCAAAGCTAAGTAAGGCCTCATAAAAACAGAGGTGGCTAACTTCACGCAGCCATGCAAATGGAGACTAGTTGCATGACTGCTGAATCAAACAATAATGCAGTATGAACATGTACACAAATGCATGGATACCACCATACCCAATACAACTAGGACTTTCACCTCCAAAAAAAGGAAACTGACTTGGTGGTCCCCTACCATAAAGAAACTGTACAACAGAAGGAGGGAACTGATATGGAATAAGGTGAAGTCCCAAGACCAGAAATAAACCCTTATCAGCATCAATTAAAATAATTTGAGATCTCTCATCAAATACTGCAAAGTTAGCTGTGAGAAAGGAATTGGAGAACATAGTAAAGACAACCACAAGGCCTCATACAGTTATGTAAAGAATCTCCATGGCAATACCAAGATTTCTTCTGAGATACTAGATAATGGTACCCCCCCAGACTGTGCCAACAAATAATGCCAATATACTGGCTGGCATTTTGAGTGCAAACTTTACCCCCTCCTCCCAAAGGACCAATCACAATACCAGTACACTGCCAGGCACCCAGTATTACTGCAGCACAGGTTAAAACACCACTGTTCAAGGCCAAAAAATACAGCTTCTATGGGACCTGACAATATCCCTGGTTGTGTTCTACATGAAAACTACAGAGTGACCTGGCACCTCATCTGTGTGCCCTGTTCATGCACAGTCTCACCTCAGGCTTTGTCCCTACTGAATTGTGCACTGCTACAATCACCCCTCTCCACAAGTGAGGTGTGACTACAGACCCTGGGAAATACTGCCCCAACTGCCTGACAAGTCTGTTATGTGAAGCTATGGAATGCATCATCATGTACCTAATAAACAATGATATGGGAATCTGCAGACTCAGGATCCCACACAGTTTACTTTTTTGAAGGGTACATCATACCTGCTCATTCAATCTGGTCAACTTCTTGGCATCAGTTACTGTAGAGCTGTAGATGAAGGCAAGATGACACATACAGCCTACCTTGATCTGGCCAAAGCCTTTGATAACATTCCCCACTCACTAAGCTAGACATCAACCCCTATATCAGTAGGTGGGAACAGAGGCACAGACACAGGGGTAGATTAGACATACTGTTGTCATACAGTGACACAGTTGCAACATCCTTTATGAGGAATATGATGTTAGTAATACCAATAGATGTGAGTATTTACTGACTTTATTCCCCAGAGTCCACAACTAATTTACCAAGGACACCAACTGTGTGGGGAACAGACAAAACATAACAGGCAGACATGTGTCCAGTCTGTGGACAGCATGCTAATGGAGAGGTATGTCAGAGACATATCACTGTGAGTCGTGATGTCACACACTAAATGCATGTCCACACAAACCCTGTCAATCAATCTACCATGTGTATAACAGCACTGATGACATAGAATCTGTTCACAAATCTGGGGATATGTCCCCATGTTGGTTGTCTGTCTCAACATGTCCTGTCCTGTGACGTATTGCCACCTACTATATGTGAATCTGTAGGCCACCACCGCTGTACTGTCCCTCACACAGGCAAGGAAAGGGGGCAAGGCTCACATTAAGGAATGTCCCATATGTTGGAACAAGCAGCCATATCCAGGCCCACAGCACAATACAATGTGGGCACTTACATAGTGGTATGCTGCTGATAGACCACCCATAACTGGAGCAGCATGCACAGATGGATACAAAAGCAGCCATGACACTCACACCTGCCCCCCCCCCCCACAGTCCAAATAAATAAGTGAACAGTAAACTGCTACAAAATCATGATAGGCCATACACAATGGCCAGACATACAACAACCTCTTAACAAAACAAATAAAATGTCTGAACATAGCAAAGAAAAATACAACCAGTCAGTAATTCACACATGTTTATTATACTCTGATGTCTTGGCCAAAGCCTTCAAGTGAGTAAATTATTACCAGAAATACATGTCTTAATCACAAGAAGCAATTAACACCTAATTACATAATTGAATACAGAGCATCCAATTACACTCCTCATTTTACCCCCTACGCGATAAAGTATCACAGTTAATATTAATACATTGAGTCTGTACATAGCAATTTTCCTTTTATGAATGTTTCATCAAACTGAAGAACAGACGTTTTCAGAAACAGTACCTCGGGACCCACTACTATCCCCATGGTGAGATTTATTCAACTGTACGGCTATAGAACTGTCATATTTCTTATCAGTAATATGTCTCACATGATCTAACAGCCTAGTTTTAAAACATGTGTTACTGCCCCACACAGAATATGTTTCAAGTGCATCTAAGAGCATTATCTATACACCAACCTCTTGAATGTACAGACTTCAACATGTTTCCCAGCCTTTTGCCTCAGCAGGAAGTACAGCACTAAATACTGATAGACCAGTATACCTATCAACCTCCTACTGTACATATGGACAAAGCCTGACATAATTGGTGGGCAGAGGCCCAATGTACACGGCCATACTTGAAATATTGCTGTTATACACTGATAAAGTTGCTGGTGTTACAGGGTTTGTTGTAACATATCTTTTCTGAGGGATATAAAGTCAGAAAAATAAGTGGATGTTACCATTTACATAATGCAATCACCAGAGAATGCTACTGATTTTCCAAGGGCAACACCTTTCTGGGGAACAGCCCATACATAACAGGCTAACCTGTGGACATTATGTGGATGGCCATATAGATGAGAGCTATGCTGAGACAGAACTTTGTCAGAATGAAACCCATGCAGAAGTAGCATGTGCAGACAAGCCCTGTTAAACTAGCAGTATTCCAAACATATATAACAGCAATCCTCACATTCTGCTCTTAAGCCTTGAATCTTCCCCACCATTTAGTTGTCTTGTCTCCGCAAGTCTTGCTGTAAGAGGTAGTAGCTCACACAACTCCAGTATGTCTTCCTCACAAGTAAGGGAAAGGGCCAACGCCCACATGGAGTACTCATTTATAGGAGTGTGTTGCCATGACATTGGCTATTGGAAGAACTACACAGCTGTTCTGCATGCAATTAGCAAGTAGGGAACCCCAATAGGTGCACAGGCCATCACCTGGTCATGAGCATCACCTACAAAAGCCATGCTGCCACCTTTTCAAACCAGCTCTATCCCTGTAGTGCACAGAGAGAGAGAGAAATAAATGAAACATAAAGTGGAAAAGAGAAGAAAGATAAAGTGTAAGTGGAACATGTAAGCAAGTAATTGAATGTAGTACTTGGTCTGTAATAATGGGAAATATGATTTGAAGGACTATATCTCCCAACAAGACTTGCTGTACTAATGTCCTGCTAAACAGCTTCTATGGCCATAGGATCTGGCCCTCTCTGCAGTGGGAGATATCACAGACATACCTCTCAACTGTACAGATCTTGACAGAATGCCATATTTTACAATCATATATTTTTGTCTGTTCCTCCTGAGATCTGTCCTTTTCTGGAAAATAGCTGAGGGTTGAAGTCATCAAGTAATGACAAACACTTGAGTTTAAGACTCCACATCTTTAAGAATATTCACCGTAATGCAAAATGTATCATTCTACAAACTTCCTATGTTTGTAACAGGAATATTTAAAGTCTGTCCCTATTTACCCCCCCCCCATCATTTTAGGGTTCATCCAGATGTGATGCTCTGAGAGGTTGTGAGGTAGGATCACAGCTGAGGAGCCTGACTCACCCTGGGAAAGGACAGCTCATATATGACAACCGCATGGGGTGTCTATCAAACAGTTGTGACTGTGCCAGTGCTAGGCCAGTTAATGGGATATTTTCCATATCCATGTTACCTGTGATTATGAGTATGACACATGTTTGCCTTGTACAGCTAAGAGACCTATAGAGGTCATGTGTATAGTAAAGTACTGTTGCAAGCATGTGGGTTGAGCTGTATGTGATATATTGAATTAATACCATTCAACTGTACAGTGTTCTGCTGGACAATAAGCACATATATGACTGATATCTGTAGTCCCATGCACATATACCTGTGTTATGTCAGCCAAACCACTGGCAGGTCTGTGAGCTATGACATAGTAACATAATAGCCCACTTATGACTGTTGGATATCGTCCAGGTTATAACAGTTATGTCAAACCCTACTGTGCAATCACTGTACTAATATATGGTGCAGCTATATTAATACAGTATCAATATTGATGTCCTTTTTGACACCTATTTATGTGTGCCATTGTCCGGACGTACTGCTGTAACAGGTTGAAAAGTACGATTGAGCGGCAAGACTGTAAATACTGTGTGCCATACTAACATACAACAGAAATGTAAACCGGGTATCCCCTGAGCACATATATGTATGCTTATGTTCAGCTGGAAGGCACAAAACAAATCACATGGGTTTCGATCATTCAGGTACATAGGTTGTGCATGTTGCACGTATGTAATATCCGTGTCAGTGCATACAGCAGACATAAATGTGTACAGTTACTTGTTGTTGTATTGCCCTGACACTGATATGTGTACTAGAGTAGGCATGATATTCAGGTATTAATCAGAGAAGTGTCCACCTGTGTTATGACCCTCTGTCCATGCCTATCACTACCAGCTATATCAACACCTATATACAGTGGAAATCCAAAGTGCACACACCCCGTTTGAATGCCAGGTATGTGTGCTGTATGACAATAAAACCACAGAAGATCATTTCATAATGTTTTTCTTCTTTATGTGACCCCTAACCTGTACATTTCCAATGAAATACAATCAAAGGTGTTTCTAGGAAGGTGAGCAACTATTGCCAAGTGAAGATGTGCCATGATGTTAAGAGTCCACACCAAGATGGATGAATGCTGTAACCATCTCAAGAGGTGCATACACAACATATCAGTTTAAGGGTGTGCACACTCATTCAGCTGGCTTATTGTACTGAGTATTATTTCTGTATGTTTTCACAGACCAGATTGTTATGTTTTCAATTGAATTGTACAGGATATATGTCACACTACAGGTGGGAATTGTTATGAAATGAGTTATTGTGGTGTCATGTTCAAATTGCACAAATACCAGGCAGTGTATCAGGGGTGTGTAACCTTTACATCCACTGTAGTTATATGGACACAGCAGTACCTGATCTGTATATCCAGCCTCCACCAAGGTAGAGTAATCCACTTTGGTGGACAGCAGCAATACACAAACCACATAATAGGTTGCTACATTGGTTGTACAGGGACATATAGGTGCAGGCAACAAATTCGATGCAAGTCCATCTATATATGAGCAAGCATGTAAGTTCACAGGTGACTTCCTGTAAGGCTGACTATGTCTATAAATTAGACATATCCACACCACCAAGGACAATTGCAACTGTGTCTCCACATATGTTGCAAGTCTCAGAGGAAACAACACAATTCACCCTGTACTGGGGGTAAAGAACAACTCATACACACATGTCATGGATATTGGCAACCTGCATCACACAGGTTAGGTGGGAACATTGCCACCCTGTCTACCCCAGTTGTACAGGGGGATATGCACATCAACCACACTCCTCCCCTCAGCAATGGTGAGCATGTACATAGTGCCTACTGATGGCAACAACAGCGTATCTCCATGGAGTATAATAGCATCACTGTCTGCCTCATGAACTCAGCCATGTGCTCAAAGCTCCATCACACACCACAGTCAAACACAGAGCTACCGCCATCCACAAACCATCCACATGGAAGATACCCACTGTCAACCCTCTACACAGAAAAGACTGGAGGATAGAGGATTACGCAATCAAGTGTCCAACATTGGGGGGAATAAGATAGCTCAGGGACAGGCATCTAATATAAGCTGCTATAGCCATGACACCTTGGAGAGTTTTGGTGTAGTGTGGATTATTTGCAAGAAATATCCACTGTTGATATGCATTTTGACAACGGCATAAGGTCCTGTGGCCTTTTTCCTGTTTATGTCTTCCAGGTAACATGCAGAATGCGTGCATACCAGCATTCTCTGTTGGGGAAACTGACATCATCACCCAATATGTTATTGGACATTATGCCCTGTTATTTGGATGGAGAGCAGAGGATGTGTGGGAGAGGACTGCCCTGTGGAATAGTGTGGTCCACAGGGTAAATGATTCCAGCCTGTACAGAAGAACTTATGAGCATGTGCAGCATCGGGCCACTGACCTCAACCGCCATGCCCATCAATGGGCCACTGCTGTAGTGAGGGTCTGGCTAGTCACAGGTGGGGGCCCAGTCATCCAGCCCCCACTGTCACCCACTGAGGAGCTCCTCACCAATCTTGGGCCACACGCCCAACCCACAAGCCATGACCCTGAGGGAAGCTCTGTGGAGGTGGGTTGCACACACACACTGGACGAGAAGCATGCAGGTAGGGGCCCAGTGGGGATTAGTACATAAATGTATCATATACATGTATCTGTATTGTATCTACATGCATGTGTCAGGTCTGATTGCAGTAGTGGATGGGGTTTTCTAATGTACAGAGGTGCATATCTATGGTGAGGCAGGGCATTGTGTATTATTGCTGTTAGTACTGTAGATGTGCAGACATGCTGCATCCATCATGTACGAAGGTCACATGTGAGTCTGCTGACAATAACTCCCTCTGACAACTACCTAGGATCCTCTGGCCTGCATATGGGACAGCAACCTGAAGCTGGTGAGTATGACATTGTTCTTTTGTTGCCTGGCAAAACCCAAGGCATATGAAGTGCATGTAATTTACTATGCACACAACAATCAGTAATAGCTATATTGCTTTATGTAATAGCTATATTGCTTGCTATGCATGTTCACTTGTGCTAGGGTTAACTGTATTGCATCACAGTGGTCACCACTGGGACCTATCTGACCTGTGAGGGTGGCAGACATTGTATCAGCATGATGTTTCAGTTGGGTATGATACCTCATGCTGCCATATGTGTCAGTACACTCACTGTGGCCTATGTGGTTATAATATCACATACATGGGCATTGTTAAGGCACACAAACCACTTCCAACCATGTATAGGTTGTAAACATATGGATATTCCAGAAAGATCTGTATAGAGGACTGTATAATGGTTTAACCTTCTGCATGGGAGGCAGACGGTGTTACCACACTATATAAAGTAATGGCAGTGGGAGATGGTTCATAGGTTCATAGGTAGGTACTAGGCTATCAGCCCAAGGACCTAAGTAAGCCTAGCCAACAAGGTTCCTTAGCTTATGCCACCCAAGAAAGTTAATTTCCTGTGCCCCTGTCGAGCAGAGCCACAGAAGTGATCCCCGGGGTGTATTTCCTATTTCCCATCCACTCATCAAGGTTTTTCTTGAAGAGTGCTAATGAGGAACATTGCTTTACATAGATGGGTAGCTTGTTCCAGAATATAGGAAGTCTCTGGGACAGCAATCTATCCCTCCAGCATGTCCTGTTTATTGTGGTGACAAGGTTTAGGTCCCTAGAGCATGTATCTCGGAGGGATTGGGATTTCTTTAGGTGTAGCATGTCCAACAGCTCTGGGATTAACATAGTTTTATATGTTAGGCAGAGATCTCCTCAGAGTAGGTGATATGCTACAGAGTAAAGCTGGAGTTTTTTTTGAGACAGTAAGTGTAGGGTATCTGTTTGTGGCCAGTAATCCTCATTGTGATGTACATTTGTGGCCTTTCTAGCTGCTGCAGATGTCTTGTGAGGTACATTCCAAAAGGGGTATTATACTCTATAATGGGTCTAATGAGTGCCAAGTAGAGGGGAACAATGACCTCTTTTTTCCTGGATGAAAATCCTTTTGTGATGAGGTATGCTACATAGAAGGATTTCCTGACTACTGTGGCGATGTGATTATCAAAGGAGAGACTACTGTCCACCTGGGTCCCAAGGTATCTTATCACACATTTGGCATTATGTAGACTGCCGTTTATGTGGTAGTTCATGGGTACATAGTTTTTACCAAAGGGGATGACAATGTACTTTTTGGCATTGAGCTTGAGGCCATGCCTCTGACACCAGGCATCTGTCTCAGTGAGGCCCTTCTGTAGGATGTCCACATCATTTGGGGACATGACTATGGCTCCTAGTTTGCAGTCATCTGCAAACTTTGTTAGCCAGAGGCCTTCTGTGTTAGCCTGTACTTCAGAGATGTAGATACCAAACAGGAGAGGTCCCAGGACTGAACCCTGTGGTACTCCACTTGTCACTGGTTTAAAGTCAGATTTGGAGTCTGCAACTTTTACAGTGTGGGTTCTGTCAGTGAGCCAGTTAGCAATCCATCTTGTGATATAAGGATTTATACCTAGTTTAGTGAGTTTAGCTATAATTCCAGAATGGGGTATGTGTCAAAAGACTTGCCGAAGTCAAGATAGCCTGTGTCAACCACCTTACCCTTGTCTACGGCTTTGGTGACTGCCTCAAAGAAGTCGATCAGGTTCAGAAGGCATGATCTGCCTTTCAGAAACCCGAACTGGGTGGGGTCCAGAGTTTGGAGGTTATCAATGTCTTTGTTTATGAGTTCCATGATGATACATTCCATGGCCTTGCAGACCAGGCTCATCAGGCTTATAGGGTGATAATTCCCAAGATCAGTGGTGGCTCCTCCTTTGTGGAGTGGGATAACTGTTGCTGTGTGCCATTCAGTGCACACAAAGCCTGACATGATACTATGATTGAACAAGCTGCTTGAGTGGGGAGCCAGTTTGTTCTGAATTTCATGTAAAATGCAGCCTGGGATATTGTCTGGTCCCTTGGATGCTGTGTTTTTGGTTTTAGAGAGTGCATCTTTTACCTGCATAGATGTGATTACCGGGACTCTGCATTCTTCCTGTATAGGTATGGGCCCTTTAGTGGGTGAGAGGGGGGTAAAGTTCGCAATGAACCTATCTGCCAGGATGTTGCCAATATCAGTTGGTTCTGTAATTTTCATGCCGTTGTGCTGTAACTCAGAGCAGATCTGGGTGTTGCCATTGAGATTCTTGACATAGCTATAGAATGCTTTGTGGTTGCCCTTAGAATCAGTGGCGTAGTGGGTAAAGGGTGGGGGGGGCAGGAGAGAATACTTCTTACAGCTTTCTCTTACATTTTTTTTTTTCTCTCTCTTTTTTTTTTTTTTTCTTTTTTTGAAATGCTTTTGACTGTGTGGGCATTATTCTAGGGACAGCAAGTAGGATAGTGTCTCTACAAAGACATATGTGTGTGATGGCTTTTTTTTTAAAAATAATAGTGTTTAGGGTAGGGGATTAACTAGTAGTAATACTACTTTTTTTTGTTTTTTTTTCCAGGCGGATGATGCAGGCATGTAAAAGGGCAACCATTATCCCGGCATTATAGACATAGATCAGACGGGCTTCATTGTAATAGAAATACCAAAGGAACGCTGCTTATATTAAGGTAGGAACATATGTTTCACAAAAAAAACCTATTCTTAAAGGTACAAAAAAGCAATGTGTACTTTCTCCACTATTATTTTAGTAATGGAAATTGGGCTAATTTTTTTTGATTAGAAACACTGACTGAGGGGTTTTGAAGATTATTGGGAGCTAATTAGTATGCACTTCATGAAAATCTCCTAATTATTGTATTCCTATAATTTATACTCAGGGTAGCTTATGAAAGATTAAGCTTCCCTTGTATGGGTCTATCCTAGCAGTGGCTAGAAAAATAATAACTAATTTTTTTTTTCAGATACACCCCTTAGAATCAGTGGCGGTTTTATTTTCGTACCTAGCTTTGGAGGATCTTATAAGGGATCTTAGCTTCTTACTGAGGCTGACCAGGGAGCTCCTCCACTCATGGGATTTTACTCTCTTTTGCAATAGTTTCTTCCTTCTGTTGTAAAGTTTGTTTATGGAAGGGGACCACCAGATTAGCTTCCTTTTTTTGGAGGATAGTATCTTGGTTCTGTTTGGGATAGCACGATCCATGCAGTCGTGTAAGTACTTATAGAGTACATTTGTGTAGTTTTCAGCAGTCGTAACTGTATTGTCCATCTGCATGGGTGTCATGAGGTTCGTCACTTAAGAAGCACAAAGTTGGCTATGGAGAAATATTTTACCGTGGTTTCTTTAATGGTGGGTGGGGGCAGGATGCAGATATCTAGGGTGATTAGCTTATGGTCGAATCTGACCAACGAGGAGTTGACTTCAGCTGTGGAACACCGGTTACTCATGTTGGCAATGACTAGGTCTAGGATATTGTTGCCCCTGGTGGGGGTGTGGATAAGTTGATCCAGGGCATTGGAATTTATGAATTCCAAAAGTGTTGAGTGAAAGAGTTTTCTTTACATTTTCTTGGTCTACGTTAGTGGTTCATGATGGATGGTTCCCCACTTCCTGATTCCAAAAGGCAGGACGAAGCAGGGCAAATGAGGAAACTCATTGGCCAGTTAACAGCTTTAGTAGAACTTCTTACACCCATCAGCCAGTCGTTCCTAGAGTCTAGCAGCGTCAACATCCAATCGCGTGTACCAAGAACCGAAGGGTTAAACGCTAGGAGTGGAAAAAACAACCGGAAGCAAGGGGAGCTTATTGGCAGAATTTCCGAAGCCGGCGACCTTGGTGGACTTAATAATGGAGGAATTGAAGGTACTTTTGATGCTGCTAATACTCCGATGATCTTTAAAAACCTGGAAACAAGAAATGGCCCTAATGGAAATAATAATGCTTTTCGTGAAGAGCGTGGCTGTAACTCAGGTACTGTGTCAACTATTATGCATAAAGAGACTTCCGACTGGTTGAAAGGCAAATATGTGTTCAAACGGGACTGTAATAACAAACAAAAAGGTCTGAATGATACTTATAGAAACAAAATTGATAAACTGTTAAAATTAATGCACAAATTTAAAATATTGGATATAGAGAATGAATATTTAAAAGAATGTATATCCAGAGACATTGTTCCTAAGGGATTACATGTTTTTAAGTTCCCAAATAATGTTGTTATTGGCTCTGACTTCCACAAAGAACTTTTAGAAGTGTTTAATAAATGTGGTATTGATGTATTGAAGCTAATTATTAAAGATAACATAAAAAGCCAAGAAGCTATGCAGAAAGATATTAATGAACTGGACCAGCATATTAAAGATGATTTAATTTTTTCAATTAGAGAAGAAAAGGAAAAATATTACAACATTAGGAAGGATATTGATATAAAATGTGAAGATTTAGTAAGTAGAAAAATTAAAAAACTTGAGAGAGATATTAATGAGTATGAGAATAATACATGTTACCCTATACCTAACAAAAGATATATTAATTATGTCAATGGGTACAAATATAATGATAGAGAAAATAATTTTAATGCTAATGATGGCGGAACATGTTTTTTTGATGAGGATGGACAGGAATACGATACAGTATTCCCACCCTTAAGGAGATCTGAAAGACTGAAAAGTAAACAGGGCCCTCAGCAGCAAAATTTTCCAGGGGGGGGAGAAGGGGGAGGGGGAAATTTTATTGAATCTCCACCCCACAATACATATTGACAAAGAAATAGTAAAAGATAAGTATAAATATGTGTACAATAATTTTACAATTTATAATTTTAGTGAATTAGTTTTAGAAAAGGAACATTTTGATTTATTTTCTAGGGGCCTTAAATTTATACCTAATAGGAAAGGTGATTTAACAGGTAGTATATTGGATATAAAAAGTTTTTTAAGAAAGGTAAATTTACGTATTATGTTTCCCAACAACAAAGTTCAATTTAAGACAGAATTGAAATGGAAAAGTATATATAACCCCCCGTTACACCCCCAATTAAAAAATGTGGAGAAAATTATAGAATCAGAAGTGAGGAAACAAGCAAATAAAATATGGTATAATCCAAATTTAAGCAAGAAAGAAAGTGATTTGTTGTATGAGGTAAAAAATAATAGCAAACTTAGAGTGATAAAACCTGATAAAGGGGGTGGGTTAGTCATTATGGATAATATTCTATACGAAGGTAAAATGAATATTATCCTATGGAATGAAACCAGATACTCAATAGTATCTTTGAATGAAATGAATATAGCCTATAATAAAATAGATGTTATTTTGCATGATATGTTAAATGAAGAGATTATAGATTATAATACCTTTAAATATTTGAAAGTAGACAAACCTAGAACCCCCACGATATTTGGTATACCCAAAGTTCATAAAAATGAAGAGGACCCACTGTTTAGACTGATTGTCTCGGCAGAAGGGTCAAAAACATATCCTTTAGCCGAATTTATAGACAAAAAAATTTAAAAAATGTATGGATGAAAAGGAAATGTATTTTGAAACACTCTTGGGATTTATTGAAGGAATTACCTGACAGTTTTGTTAATGATCAACTATTATTTGTTACAATATATATTATTGATTTATTTTCCTGCATCCCATACGAAGAAGGGACAAAAATGTTTGAGGAAATTGTTTACGAAGATGTAGTTTTAACACAAAATGAGAAATTAATAAGTACTTGGCTAATGGAATTGGTCTTGAAGAATAACTTCATTTATTTTAATGGGGAATTTTATCAACAAAAACAGGGGGTAGCAATGGGTGCGGCTTGCGCCCCTACATATGCTAATTTAATACTTGCTTATTGGGAAGAAAAATATATATTCAACTCTGAATTTAAGAATTGTTGGAAGATATATAGAAGGTTCCTGGATGATATATTAATTTTTTGGATAGCTGGAAGAGAAAAATTCACAGAATTTTTGGAATATATAGAGAACACTACCAATTTCCTAAAATTCACATATAATATTTCCGAATCTAATGTGAAATATTTGGATTTAGAAGTTTATAAAGATGGACATGAACTAAGAACTAGAATATTTAGAAAGGATACTTTTTGCAATTCCTATTTACACTTTGAGAGTGCCCACCCCTTTCACTGCAAAAGAAACATAGTGAAGGGACAGTTTGTTCGAGGAAGTCGAATGACAAGCTCTGATGTAGATTTTAAAAAAGAATGTGAACTTTTAGAAAAAATGTTTCTAGAGAGAAGTTATCCATTAGCATTTATTGCACAAATAAGACAGGAAGTGGAAAAAGGGAGACAAGATAAATTTTGCCCCATATACAAAAAGAAGGACTTCAACAATGAAATAGATAGTAATAAAAAGTATGAAGGAGAAGAATTCCAGCAAACGTTGGTGCTTGAATATAATGGATTGAACAATGTAGTTAAAAATATATTTTTAAAAGAATGGGGAAAATTTGTAGCCTTGACTGACATAGAAAATTTAGCTAATATACCACAGAAAGTAACTTTTAAGAATTCACAAAATATAAGATCTATAATAGAGAATAGTAATAATAAAAATAAGATAGATAAAAGGAAAAACAGAATAGGTACATACAAATGTGGGCATTGCACCCAATGTACATACATTATAAATAGTGATAGAATATGTTTAGAAAGCAGAGGAAGATATGTAAACAGTGGGGAATATTATAATTGTGAATCTAAAGGCATAATATATTTAGCTACTTGTGAAAAATGTGGATCCTTCTACATAGGAAAGACTGAAAGGAAATTAAAAAGAAGGATCTACGAACATGTCTATGAAATTTCAGTAGGAAAAGAAAGTAATGCCTTATTCAAGCACACTAAAGTTTGTCCTGATTACAAATATAAATTTTTAGTCATAGAACAGGTTAAAAGTGATATTAGAGGGGGATTATAGAACATGAACAGCCATTCACCCCCACTTGGCATTGATGTGTGATGTCAAACTCTGTGGCAGAAGGCAAAAAGTGAAGACTTTTTTAATGAGCTATTTCTGGCCATATGTGTTGTGTGTGATTTTATTTTTTGACCAGATTGAACATGTGAAAATGGGTGGAAACGAAAGTGGTGAAATGGGGGCAAGCAGAGGGGTGGACAATGGGGAAGCAATAAATGAATTTGCGGGAGGGAATTAAAAAAACATCATAGATATCTATTTCTTCAACACAGTCATGTGCTAATTAAGACAAAATTTGATGAATCTGGACTATCACCACAACATACCTCTCAACTGTACTGATCCCTCAGAATTTCCTGTTTTGGGGTCTAAAATAATAGGGTACCATGAATTCCCAAGTGGCGCCTTCGAATCTTGATTTTTTAATTTACATTGTTTTAGTTTATGCTGACATCATCTCGCATCCTCCAATGTCTTCAATGTGTAGGGGTGCATAATGACATCAGCGACAGACTTAGTCAGGAAGAGTTAACACAGAAAAAAAAACAGTTATTTATGGCTGAAGGTGGCAGCCGATCAGAGAGGACACTGTATCACAGGCTCGGAGCTTTGAATTGATGTCTGAGACATCATGTCACATGGAGCAATACTGGACTGGTCATCACGGAATCTGGATAGGCTGACTGGTAATACTTGAAGACAGAGAAGGACAAATCAAACCTAGAAGAAAATAGCAGCCAGCAGCAGGTAATGTAGCCACAGTAGCCGCTAACAAACTGTCCGATCCGAGTCACATGATGTCCAAGATTGAGACTGACTGCACCACTGTCACCTGCCCAGAGCCACCCATGTCTGTCCCCTGTCAATATATCAACAGGTCATAGCTTCGCAGGATGAGGAAATTTACATTCTCCTCAACAAGGTAAGAGACTAAGAGAGTAACAGCAACCTGCCTGTACTGGTCACATATTTGCAGTAATTGGTGGGTGCACACTGCCTGCATTTTAATAAGCAAAGCTAACTTCTGTTGCAGAAGAATGCTGTTCCTAAATCATACAAAATTCTGCAACAGATGTTAAGTTTGCCTCTTAAAATGCAGGCAGTGCACACCCCACCAATTACTGTGTAGATACATGACTGACTGACTGACCGTGCTAGAGTTAACACTCAGCTCTAAGTCCACAGACTTGATTTTGACAGTGCAGGCTGAGTGCTTAGTTTACAAAGAGAAAGTTGACAATATGTCTCCTTTATGTTTCTAGTAACTTCCAGCTTACATCCTGTATCAAGTCATGAAATGTCAGTTTGGTGAAGCAGGAGCAAGCATTAATGGAAAAATTCTAATAAATGCATGAGAACACTGAGAGAGAGAGAGAGAGATTGCTAAAGACAGAGAGGCTAAAAAGTATGAATTATGACAAGGATGGGCAGAGAAAAGGAAGGAGAAAGGCACAAGTGCACGTTACATCAAGGCTATCAGGGAGATGAGGTCATCTATGGGCTTGCCCTCACATAAGAGAAAAGTCAACAGTCACTGGAGTGCTCTCTATTCAGGCAGTTCACTGTTGTATGACACTTGGGGTGGCCACAGTGGTGCAGCTGTTAGCATTGCCACCTCATAGCAAGATGTTTTTCAGTCTGATTCTCAGCTGGGGTGCTTTCTGTGTGGAGTCTGCAAGTCCTCCCTCTGGTCATGTGGGTTTCCTCTGGGTGCTCCGGTTTCCTCCCACATCTGAAAGACATGCTGCTGGTAGATTGGGCACTCTAAATTGGCCCTAGGTGTGAATGTGTGACTTCTGTGGAAGGCTGGGTGCCAGGCTGGCAACTTCACATCATAAAACTTTACTGCCAATCATTCTGTGGACTGTTGTTCTGCTGTGGCGACCCTTAATGGGAAAAGCCAAAAGGAGGAGAAGAAGACAGTTATGTGACACTTACTGTTATACAATCAATAAAAAACAGTGTGTATATTAAGTATTTCCTCTAGGCAAAAAATAAGGGAGATAACAGGAAAAGAACAAATGATTTTCACATTGACAGACTGTTGAACCTGTCATTAACAAAGGGACACTTTTCGGGAGGCACAATGCACTCCTCACTCAGATGTCAAATTAGACAGGACCAAGGTTGGTGGTTTGTCCTTGTACATGCATGGTTTCTAAAAGGAGACTGCATGTCTTTCCCAAGATGCATGAATTAAAAGGATTGTGAATGAAAGGTTATATGTTTTAAGTAAATCAATGCAGGCTAAATGATTTGAGCTGCTGAATAAATTATTAATCAGTGTTTGTGATGGAATAACAAGTGAGCTGAATGTTCTACAGAGAGTGTGTAAAGCAATGATAGGGAACCAAGGACACACTGCATGCTGCATAAAGTGTTACTAAGTATCAAGTTATATTACACTGTCTAAAAAAAACTAACATGCTGAAGTGACTGAGCATAGTAATACTGTTGACTGCTGTAGTTAGCTAACAAGTGTTCCCTATAAATAAACAGGAAAGGAAAACAATTGCATTTATTTTATTGGTTTCAAGTTATCAGTCACAGAAACAAGTTTTCTTACTTAGTTTTGTCTCTCCCCAGGTACTCAGTAAGGCTCTCCAGTGGCAGAGCTGTGTTCAGCACCCTCTCTGTGAAACCAGTGCTTTGTATCCCTGCTCCCTGTAGCTGACACATGCACTCTTTGAGTAAACACCAGTTTCAGCCACAAGAAATAATGAAAACAACACAGCTGGAATGATTCACACAGTTACAGAAAAACAATACTTATCTATTCTCACTATATTTTCCTAACTGATTTAGAGAATTACTGTCCCTGGTCACTTGCTAGTGCAAGGCAAGATGATGTGGGTAAGTGGTCCTTGTTGTCAGATCCAAGCATACCTCTCAAAGGTCTAGATTTTTGCTTCATATTTTTGGTCTGTTCCTCATACAAACTGTGTTTTTCTGGCAAATCACTGAATATTGAAGTCACTAAATAATAAAGAATGGCAGACATTTGAGTTTCAGACTGCATATCCTTCAAAAAATATATAACAATGCAAAACCTGTTATTTTAACAACTTTCTAAGTTTATGAAGGCAACATTTAAAATATATTCCTTTTTTAGGGCTTTTGTCCCCCCATTATTTCTGGATTTGTCCAGATTTTTTGCTTTGAGAGGTTGAGAGGTATGGATCCAAGACAGAATACTGAGAGCAATCTCCAACTAATATCTAAATATTATTTCTGGCTTACAAAATGACATCACATACATCTGGTCATCTGATTCTGTTTCCTGCACTATCCTGCATCATTAGAAACTGTCAGGATTTTAGCACCTATGTGTTAAATACAGGCAGATTGAACTTTGCTCAGATCTGCTGCAGCTGGAGGAATTTATAAAAACAATTTCAACCCTCTACCCTTCCAGAGTAGCAATTAGTTCCCTGCTAGAGACAATAAAGAAGGCTTCCTATTACTTGGTTTCCCAGACATTTTGTGTCTGGCTGTAACTATTCTCAAAGTTTTAATTCAGTTACAATAATACACGTACATTTCTTTTCTTTCCACCAGGGCACACACTTGATACATTTTAACATAAGCAACTTTGCAAAGATATTTTTAAACACAAGCATCTGCACAAATCAGGTTGATACACAAATAGCATATCATTTTCTTTACAAAACTCAAGCTAGCTTATGCTGGCATATGTTACACATCCACTGCCCTACATCTCCTCACATGGCTGTCAATACCTCCTATCATCACATAGGTGCAGACAAACAGGACAAACAAGACAGACATAGGGATGATGAGGGACACAAAAGGTTGGGGAACACCATGACTGGGGATAGGCAGAGGACATTGGAGACCTTGCCCATCAAGTGTGGGAACAATGAGAAGCTAGTCCTAATCCTGAGAACTGTCAGCGCTGTTCCCTTCCTTAGTTCCCCATGAGACTGCTTGATGTGGAAGTCTCTTTTCTATCTTAATAAGCAACCTCTCTAGGCAGCTGTTGTGGGCACCAGAGTTTATCTCTATAAGGTTGTGCACAATCCCTGGCAGATATACTTACACAACAGGGAGTATCAGCAGTTCAAAACTCATCCAGCCATTGCTAGGGTTGTACCTGTTTACACCTCTTCAAGTCACTGCAGTCATGTTTACACTGCTCCCCAGTGCATATATCCTTGGCTAGGCTGTTCCTAGCCTCAGTCATGTACTGAGATCTGGTATAGGCCCCCTACAGCAACCTACGACTGAAGCACTTCATGAGGAGTGCAACAAATAATTTTGTCTCTTCCACACCCCAGCTCTGTGCCCTGAATTTGAAACCGTACTTCTCATCTCCTGCCATGACTGTAAAGGCCCTACAACAACAGATTCAATGACTCCTGCCAATTTGTGATATCACATTTTGCAACCAGTTTGCCTGATGTCAAGCAATCAGAAACATTGCCAAACAAAGTCGGGAGTTTCTGAAACAGTATTAATGATGTGAGATTTGGCATTGATTTATGGCATTTGTGCTGCTATACCTGGTCACACTTTGTCCAGTGGTCAACACTGAAATTCTAAATGTCTTGGCTTTTAAGCCATGACTTTGGAGGGATCAACTAGATGACTTGGCACATAATTTGTGGGAACTTACATACTGTTAAAAGTAATTTGTACAATGTGGGATTCAAACCTATGAAAAAGAGAATGCATACATTTCCTCACAGATGAATATTTGTCACTGCCACAGAAGAAGTGCATGTTGATCATGATCAGTAGAGATATATAGTTTAAAGAGTGACTGGAGATATACATCAATTAAGTCTACATGTTTGTGACATTAAAAGGTTGTGGTTCATGCATTTTTGGGTGTGATGAGGAGTAATGCCTGACAATATACTGGAAAAAGATAGACTTGCATGTCTTTAGTAGTAGAGTTTTGAGTTATGCTGCATACCTCACAATATATTCTGTTTTTACAGTTATACTTGGGTTATGTGAAGGGTGTAGATGATTGTCAGCAAACTATTGTATCCATCAGAGACATGCAACTGCATTTTTTAACACATAATCATTGTCATGCTAAACCAGTAACACACATAGTACAAATGATACCTACAAAAGTATATGTATGTAAGCAGTAATGATACCTTCTGTCAGTCAACCTGCTATACATAGCTACTGGTATGTAGTATTACCTTTATAATCAAAGTTTTGTGTAAAAGTCCAGTGCGGCACCCATACTGAAAAGTGTCTGACCTGAATTCTCGACATGAATGCATTCCAATTACATCTGGTGCCACAGAGAAATCTAAGCAGCGGATGTCCAGAGTGCTGATGGCCATGTATCACCATTGAGCCTGTTTGCACAAAAGAAGGTGAGCCAAATCAGATGTTTCACTTTTTTACTTAGTGAACCATGTTTGCACATAGGTAGTCAACACTCAAATGTAAAAAGCAGTAGTGAACATATATTACTTGTGCAAATAGTCATTATGATCTTTCCTCAGTGGGACTCCAACCCTGCCTTACCTTTGTTTTCTCTTTTTAGCTCAACATATTTGCACCTTATGCCACAGAGGCAGTCAGGTAACAGGTGGAACTTCTACAATCATTACCATTCATGTTGCTGGCCACAACACAATGCCAGTAAGCATGTTTACACTTTGTAAAGTGACTGAATTAACTTTTCACCCTTTTTAAGCAGGTAACCATGTTTGTGCTATGCCATGCACTGCACACATACTTACAAAAGGGATAACAAAGGGAAACAAAGGGTAAACAATAAGACAACTCTGGATTTGAACCATTGGATTATTATACTTACACAACACAGTTGTAGTGAGTTATCTTTCTTCGTCACAAACATAGCTTTGCAATACAGATCAAATCATGTGCATACAAGCAATTCACATTTCATATCCAGTATTATACAATTGATACAGTTGGACATTCTCAGTGACTATAAATGTGCAGAAAACATATTTAGTGGAATAAGTGATCCCACAATATTTGTGAATATGTCTGCTAAAATGCAACTCTGCCTTCTCTTTCTTCATTCTGGAAATCCTTCCCTTATCTCTGCTTTACTATCACACATGCAGTCTCTAGTGCATACTCTCTTATTTTTCTTTCAAGGTGTGATACAAATACATAGATGCATGGCAGTCAATAACAGTTTTCAGCAAAGGCAGGAAACTGCCCTATTATGCCAAGGAAATACACATGTGGGGTGTTTGGTTTTGTTTAAAAGCTCACTGCAGTTAGTTCCACACTAGTCCTCATTGACAAACCCACTTCACTGAAGGGTGTCTGTGCATTACTGTGTTTTGCTTCAGTCACAGAAATCATTCAAATTTGCTAAATGAAACGACCTCACTGACAGACCATAAAAAGAAGAAAAAGAACCATAGGCAACGTATCAAGTAGATATCCAGGAACAAACCACCATATAAATTAGAACAGCAAGTTTATTCGAAAATAATCTAAAATAATCTCCAAAGGATAAACCAGTTAGCACTTTCATTTAAATAAATGTTAACCTTCCTCAGTCTGAGCCATAAGCCCTGGACAGTGGTGTAGAGGCTATACTATGTTGACCTCTGCTACACAAAGTCAAAAGCTTGGTACTCAGCAATTCTAAGGAGTTCAAGCCTCATTTGTGTCTTCAGAGTGGTCAGAAGGCTGAATCTACATGAAAAGGTAATAGTGTAGCTAAGGAACTTGAAACTTGAAGGGGAGTAAACTGTTTTCAATTATGCTTATTGCTTCAAAACCAATACAGAAGTTCGCTGGAGTGCCAAATAAGGGACCGAGTCCAAAAGAAGCCAAATAGTTTTATTCTCACCGAGCAAGTAATAAAAACAAAGGAAACCAGTTGCATCTTTTCATGTTGTTCATGCAATTTTGTCAATTTGAATGAATATACTCTAATACAAGGCTTTTTCCAATTCAACAGTAAACATAAGGTCATTAATAATAATACACTGATTGATGGACTCCAATTCCTTTAACAGGAGGTTTTTCTCCCTCTCATTCTCTGCAATTATTGCTCTTATTATATCCAAACCACATCTATCAAAAATATTTATAAGGTTAGTATGAAATTCAGAACCTTCCTTCACCCCATTAGGATATTTATTACCTGTAAACCTTTAGGAACTATGTTCCTTTTTAAACATTCCTTTAGATACACTAAATCACATTCAATGCGTTTAAATTTGTCCAAAGAATGAAACATTAAGTCACAATTGCCTCTGTAAGTATGGGTGGTTATTTCCATACTATTAAAAGACTTTTTAGAATGTAATGAATAGTTCTTTGCTAAAAGAGCTTTGTAACCAAAATATTGTTGTGAGTAATGGAGTCACCTTTCCTTATATCGGCACCATCAGTCGTTTGGATTCCTGAAGTCCCCTTTTCTTTTCCGCATATGTTCTCCCGATTGGAGAACAAAATGTTAGGAAAACTGGATAGTTCATTGCCACCAGTGTCCTCACTATTGTTGCCGTTTCGTTGAGAGAATAACATGCCATAGGAACAGCCAAAAACAGTTTTCCGATACCTCTCGCTAATTTCCTGGTTACCAGCCACACCGGAGGCCAACGTGACAGTGGATTGGCAGGCTGGAGTTAAAAGCTCAACCTGCTGAGATAGCTGGCCAGTCACCTTCCTTAATTCTTCTCTTTCACCGGTTCTAAAATCTTCTTCGGTCTCCGCCCCTGGAAACTATGCCATCTCAATGAAATTCAAACCAAAAAAAATACGACATGAAAAGCGAACTAGAACTACACCAAAACCAATACAGAAGTTCGCTGGAGTGCCAAATAAGGGCCCGAGTCCAAAAGAAGCCAAATAGTTTTATTCTCACTGAACAAGTGATAAAAGCAAAGGAAACAAGTTGCATCTTTTCATGTTGTTCATGCAATTTTTGTCAATTTGAATGAATAGACTGTGATACAAGGCTCTTTCTGATTCAACAGTAAACATAAGGTCATTAATAATACACTAATTGATGCACTCTAATTCCTTTAACAGTAGGTTTTTCTCCCTTACATTCTCTGCAATTATTGCTCTTACTATATCTAAACCACATCTATCAAAAATATTTATAAGGTTAGTATGAAATTCAGAACCTTCCTTCACCCCATTAGGATATTTATTACCCGTAAACCTTTAGGAATTATGTTCCTTTTTAAACATTCCTTTAGATACACTAAATCACATTCAATGCATTTAAATTTGTCCAAAGAATGAAACATTAAGTCACAATCGTCTCTGTAAGTATGGGTGGTTATTTCCATATTATTAAAAGACATTTTAGAATTTAATGAATAGTTCTTCACTAAAAGAGCTTTGTAATCAAAAATATTGTTGTGAGTAACAGAGTCACCGTTCCTTATACTGGCGCCATCAATCGTTTGGATTCTTGAAGTCCCCTTTTCTTTTTCATATTTGTTCTCCCGATTGGAGAACAAAATGTTAGGAAAAATGGATAGTTCATTGCCACTGGTGTCCACACTATTGTTGCCATTTTGTTGAGAAAATAACACACCAGAGGAACCGCCAAGAACAGTTTTCCGATACCTCTGGCTAATTTCCTGGTTACCAGCCACACCAGTGGCCAACGTGACAATGGATTTGCAGGCTGGAGTTAAAAGCTCAACCAGCTGAGATAGCTCACCAACCACCTTCCTTAATTCTTCTCTTTCACTGTTCTAAAATCCTCTTCCATCTCTGCCTCTGGAAACTCTGCCATCTCAATAAAACTCAAACCAAAAAACAATACGAGATGAAAAGCGAACTAGAACTGCACCAAAACCAATACAGAAATTCACCAGAGTGCCAAATAAGGGCCCGAGTCCAAAAGAAGCCAAATAGTTTTATTCTCACTGAACAAGCGATAAAAACAAAGGAAAAAGTTGCATCTTTTCATGTTGTTCATGCAATTTTTGTCAGTTTGAATGAATATACTGTGATACAAGGCTTTTTCTGATTCAACAGTAAACATAAGGTCATTAATAATACACTGATTGATGAACTCCAATTCCTTTAACAGTAGTTTTTTTCTCCGTCTCATTCTCTGCTATTATTGCTCTTACTATATCCAAACCACATCTATCAAAAATATTTATAAGGTTAGTATGAAATTCAGAACCTTCCTTCACCCCATTAGGATATTTAGTAACCTGTAAACCTTTAGGAACTATGTTCCTTTTTAAACATTCCATTAAATACACTAAATCACACTCAATGCATTTAAATTTGTCCAAAGAATGAAACATTAAGTCACAATTGTCTCTGTAAGTACGGGTGGTTATTTCCGTTTTTCATCTCATATTGTTTTATGCTTATTCCTTCACTTGTGGGAGGGTTAAGTACATTTTGAACTGCTTTTTCTATAGTGGTTATTTCAGTTTCATGGTCCAGGTTATTTGGCAAACTGCTTAAGTATATATTACAGATGTCAGTCGTGTCAGATATTGATGGCTTTGCTAGACAATTTACACACATTCTACATAGTTATACTTGCACGTATCAGTTAGGCAGGTATCTAATGTTTAGATTCATTCATGTTCTTACACGTTTATTTTTATTAAAAGAAACACTACACAAAAAAAAAAAAAAAGGTAGACACCACCAAATGTCTTTAACAGTTTAATACTCCAATACAAAGATTAAGCACTTTTGGCCATAACACACAGGCCTTCTTCAGAATAAAGAAATCTCATTCCCTTCACTTTTAAATACTCCTACCAGTAACAAATAATCAATCACATACTTTCAATTAGCTTAACAAGCAACAATTACAATGCACTTTAAAAAAACAATGTAAAAATAAAATATCCTATTTGCACTTATTATAGTAAATTTTCGTATGAAAAACTGCTTTATAATTCACCCACTGTTCAAACCAGGCATATTGTATTATGATGCTATCAACTGTATAACTTGCCAAGGCCAATATAAGGCAAAGGTACAATCACCGGTTCAACAACACAAATGCAAATATACTAAGCACTATGTTAACTACGCACCCTGAGCATCAGACACAACTTTTGTATCCCTAACTCCAAAAGATAGAAAACAGAGATAGGGCAAAGTTGTCATCACTCGTACAAGGTGTTTTTTGTGTGTGTGTGTGTGTGTGTGTGTGTGTGTGTGTGTGTGTGTGTGTGTGTGTGTTGGGGGGGAGCCTAGACTGACAAAAAAGGTCTGTGAGTGTGGGTGAGTAAGAAGGAGAAGAAGGCAGACATTGGGATAAAACAACAAATTGCTAGTGAGACAAAATGAGTAACTGTTGTGTGTGTGTCTGTACAGGTCCTGTAGGTGAAATTCATGTGTGAGTGTGCGCATGAGCATAGCCAAACTCTGTGCTAGCTCTATGTCTTGGTCTGTCTGACAAGTGTGAGCCATGCATGATAGAGGTGGCACTTCATCATTACCCCTAACCATGAGAACTGGCTCTGCCAGGAGTTGCACTGGCATCTCCATATCCAAGGTCAGATGCAGTGCTGCTACAGGAACATGACTGTTGTCTGCTGGATGAGCTCCCTTCATGGGGACACCCTGGACCATGAACCCATGGCCTGCCATGTCTGGTTGTGGACAGCACACTCAGTGACAAAGCAGCAGACGTACTGTCACTCTGGGAGCATGATCTGAAATGGCCATGTTGGCTGATGGGAGATGATGTGGCTGACCTACACCTGTTAGGATGCTGTTCCTCTCCCAGCAGATTTTACATCACAGACACTGCTCATTTCATGACAGACACCCCTCAGTCCTTCACAGGCACCCCTCATTCCAACATGTCATTCATCTGATTCAGTGAATCGGCAACATGGTGGAGGCAGTCACACATGTCAGACTGTGAAACATCCACAACCCTGAGCATTTGTCTGCAGCACCTATGGGAAAATTCCTGTACCTCCATGATGGTCCTAAACATTCAGTGAGTCACATGGGAAGTAACACCTGCACCAGGTGGAGGAGCGACAGCAGGGCTCCTCCGAGCACCCCATCAATCCTCCTGTGTGGCACCTCACCCACACTGCGGCTATGGCCAGACTCAACTGTCACTGACCCCCACAGTAGCCACATTTCCCTGGTCAATGTCCTCCCTCTCCATCTGTCCAATATCAGTGGGCTCAGTAGACTGGTAGGCATTGCTCTACTGGTTGTGTCAGATAGAAATGCAGGGGATGGCTGTCTGTCAACCTCTGCATCAGATTCAACCTCTGCACTCTCCAACTGCATGTCAGTTTGACCACCATCATCCTCAGAGTCTGCTGAGATACTGACATCAGGTGGCACAGGGTACACACACTCCCACTGTTAAGATTTATGATCACCTGTGATAAAAAGAAAGAAACACAGGAATATATTAATACCTGCACTACTATTGTACAATATATGTTAACAAACTAACAGTGCTGCCACTATTACAGATAGTACATCAATACACATAACAGGCCTAAGATGACACACTATAATATTTCTTTATATTTATTTTCAGTAATGACATAAAATTATTTGGCTTGCCATCTGCAGGAGGCATACGTCATTGGAGTCCTGAAGGTCCTGGAAAAAGTTGAGCAAGAGGTAAGGGCAACATTGTTACATTTAACAGTAACACAGAGGTAATAGCAACATTGTTACATTTAACAGTAACACAGTAACACAGGGGGTAATACATTTACTCCTTTATATGTTTATTAACTCTAATCTCAAAAGGTATGTGGTTGATAACTCCAAACTAAGGTTAGAACTGTAACAATCTTCACTCCATCCACAAAAAGACATGTGGCACAGAATTAACATTCATTTCAATTATTTTACTATACAACAGTATTAGACTGTTCAGATAACAAAGCCTTCCTAGACCTTCTCCTGGGATGTGCTTGCTGTCTCAGAAGGTGTGGCACCCACTCCAGCACAGGATGTACTCCACTCTCCTGTGAGCTTTCAGGATTTCATTATATTTGCCAGGAACTCTTCACTGGGGGCAAGAGGTGGTTCCTTAGCAGGTTATGGGAAATTGCAGCTGCTCACATATGTGCAGTGATTATCATGGCAGTGGCCTTGTGGTGCATCTGTTCATATGCTCTGCCATGCCTGCCACAGCATTGACATCTTGTATGATCTGCTGCCATATTTAAAGCTTCTGTGCCATATCTGCACCACTTTTTTCCAGGTGAAATTCACCATGTTGCCGAAAATTGTCAACAACATTTTATTTTCAGCATCACTGAAGGGGGGGGGGCTCTCAGTGGATGGACATGCCTCACTGACATAGTTGTAGGTGCCCTAACAGTCAACAGAATGCTAATACACATAAGTATCACATAACTACAAAATAACTGATTTCAGATAAAACAGAAAAATTAGCCAGTAAGTATTACCCACTGGAGAAACAAAACACTCTACAGATGTGAAATATTAACAAAAGGCAGCATGGAAAACAAGGTGTGTAACAAGAGCAACTTTTCCTTCTTTGAGCCATAACAGTAACTCACCTTTGCTCCCCCTCAAAAGAACAGTCTATCCTTGTTTGTGCTACAGCAGGAATTCAGCTTTGCTCCCCCAGGCAAATGATCCATTTTGCTAACAAAACATCTTTGAAATGCTAAAGTGCTATCAAAGGTCCTGTCCCTGAATCATTTGTACATATTTTATTTATTTTTATTTATTTATTTATTTAAATTTGTTGACCGGGAGTGTCCGACTGGACGTGGGTCCATTTTCAGAGGAGGCCCGGGGAGAAAAGCTCCACAGTAAAATAAACAGACAGTAGTTACATTGGGTTACATAGTGATTAACAATTTAACATAGATATTATTTACAACATATTTACAGATGAAGAACATAGTACATCAGTAGACAACTAGAATCTTTATCTGTGAAGTACATAACAGGCATTAACAAATTAAACAATGAGAAGTTCCAGCTGTATAATAAGTACTAGGCTTTTATATTTATCACACAACATTCCATTTTCATGTATTGTCATTCATGTGCACCTCAGAAATGTTTGACAAACAAGCCCATGCCATCAGTACACGTCTGACTAATGCATACAGATAAAAGTGTAAAAGTCTTTGCTTCACATTAGTCTTAAATACATTCCAGCATATGCATTCTGTAGGTAACAAAATGGAAGCATACCTGCTGAAGATTAGTACTCGTCGGTACAGAGATATCCTAAAGAAAAAGCTTTCCTGCAGTCTTGCAAACATATAACAATTCTCCTCACCATTAGTTTGGTAGCTACACATTTGCCTTTTTATAACCGAGTAGATTATTAATGGATTGCATCTGTCTTAGTCTGTGTTTCATAGATACTAATTACAACAAAAGCATCTGAATTGCATGCTAATAAATCAATCTGGTGGAGCTATTCCACAAACTATAAAGCATCCATGCAGACTCCATGCTTGTTATTCCTGCAGAATTCAAAAGGTTTGGAGTACAGCCACAAACAGTCTATACAGACAGAATGCTAGGGACTACTGCTATTTTAATCCATTTGTATGTTCAAGGGGCTGAAACCAATACTTCTGCTGCTGACAACAGGCCTAGGCTAAGAAGGAGAAGAGTTTTCAGGCCGCATTTAACGTATCATAACCTACATGACATGGAAATTGTAGAGTGCTACAGGGTAGACAGGGACACTCTACAAGAACTCTGTGACCTTTGCCACCTTCAGCTCATAGCCAGAGCCAACTGATGTGAACCTATCCCAGTGGAAACTAAGGTATATGTACCCCTTAGAATCTTAGCTATGTGTACCTTTCAGAGACCAATAGGGGGCATGCTTGGGGTGTCACAGGCATCAGCATCCAGGATCCTCCACCCGTTATGGATGCTATGCTCCAAAATGTCAGTGAACACATATATTTTTCCATAGTTCTGAGGAGAGGGCTAGTAATATGCAACAGTTCTACTGGGTAGCACACTACCTTGAAGTACTGGGTGCCATAGATTGCACTCATGTAGAAATGAAGGCACCACCTAGGGAATCCAGCTACGGTCTACAATAACAGAAAGATTTACCACTCTATCAACTGCCAAGTCATGTATAATGCCAAGGAAATCATCTTGAACATGTCTCTTGGCAACCTTGGCAGTTACCCCAACTCATGTCTGGCACACTTCCCAACCGTATCAGATATTTGCTATGGAGGATGCAGGTTATGCACTGGAACCATGGCTGATGACACCCATCAGAGATGCATACACACCCACAGAAGAGCACCATAATGAGGGACACACTCAAACAAGAAAGTGTCATAGAGCCTGTGTTTGGGCTGGTGAAGTCATGGTTCTAACACCTAGATACATCTGGAGGAGCCCTGCAGTACAATCCATGGATATGTACCAAAATCTTCTTAATATGTGCCATGCTACACAACATAATCCTGAGGAAACAGCTGCAGCAAAGGAGAAGGGACATACATCTCATCACCAATGCCAAAGTCACTACAGCTACAGACAGATGAGGACTCAAAGGGGGAACTACCAGCTGCCGTGGGTGTAGGCAGACATAGGCATGTTCAATATGCCCTTGTATTAGCTAAGAGACAATGCATAGCACACTCACTCATCACCTAGGGGCCTAATACCTTCTTCCTACTCACATACATATAGTGACATTGATTCCAGGCAACTCACACAACCTTTACTTCCCCATGTATTGGTTGTGTACTGCTTACATCAGACAGAGTCAGCCCTGAACTAACACTATGGCAACTGCTGCATTTGTAAAGTAAGTCTTGAACCTGGAGTGTATTGTTGGATAATATTATAGCATATATTATATTTTATCACTTTGTACAGTAAGCAAGTAAAATGTGGGAGATTTGTACAGAACTTACCTTAACATGTGACAGCAGAGACTTATTTGACTTATATGTACCCATTAGTAAGTAGTAGGCCTCAGGCACACACACTCATACCTCTCAGATGTAATGATAATCAATGCATGCCGTCAGTTTAGCACCATACATTTGTACTGGAAAATAATTAAACAGATAAGTTAGAAAGTAATGATACACATTGAAGTTTCAGAATTCACAGCCATCACAAGATCAGACCACAGGCAGGATGTAAAACAAGGAGAGTAACAAGACCAACATATCCTTGTTTGTGCAATAGCAGTAACTCACCTTTGCCCTCCCTAAAGAAAAGCCCATTCTTGTTTGTGCAACAGCAGTAACGCACCTTTGCCCTCCCAAAAGAAAAGTCCATTCTTGTTTGTGTCTTAATAGTAACTCACCTTTGCTCACCCCAAAAGAACAGTCTATGCTTGTTTGTGCCATAACAGTACCTCAGTAATGCCCCCCTCAAAAGAACAGCATACCCTTGTATGTGCCATAACAGTAATTCACCATTGCACCACTCCTCAAAAACAGCAGTGTATGTTTGTTTGTGCCATACAACCTGCCCTTCAGTTGTTGGCAACTGCATATCATATTATTCCCAGTTAATATCCTCACACATTTTAAGGCCAATGATATAGAATTGCTTACACACTGCATGTCTCAGTGTACTGGTCAGATAACAGATGAATGACCAGGAAACACAGAAAGGTAAGACAGAGCTGTATATTTGCAAGCAATAATTATAATAGGCTGTGTGATCACTAAGTACACTGTGTCCAAATATAATAAATATAATAAATGTACAAATACCAGTTTATTGTTTGATATCCATATATATTCTGTTGCAGTTGATTGTGTGAAGAATGACTTCAGTTCTTTGCTGCAAAGCTGTTGGTGTAGCAGACATGGATAAGACACCTATCCTGTGTTTTGAAGGTGCACTGGAGTAATAGTTCTAATGTAGAGCTAAGTAGAAATATTTCATGTGTTCTAACATTCTGTAGTGTGTATAGATTGTCTTTCCTCATTTGAAGTATTTCTCCCTTTTTTAATTTTTTTTGGTAGTTTGTGTGATGCTGTGTAATGCAAACAGGGTTGACTAAACTTAGCACATTTGCATGAAGTGCAGTAGTGCACAGACTGGATCACTCATGAGGTAGTTAGGACCCAGACAATGAAAAACAGAAACTAGATGCATTCGGTTAATACTATTGTTAATTGCCCAAACCTGGTTAGTGACATTGCACTGTGGTTAACAGCAACAACGTAACAATTAATACTAAGATGGGGAATACCTCATAACTAATCCTGTGGCAGCAGGTGTAAATTACAGTGTTGGAGTCCAGATGGTCTGGGGTTCAAGTTCAGGGTGTGTAAAGTTTTTTTTTAACTGCTTTTTTTTAACTGCTATGAAATTGCAGTTTACAGCAATGAACTGCAACAGAGACAAAACAAGTGTTTTTTCAACCTTCTTTTGACAACAGGTGTAAGTGTAGAACTGCTATGCACATGGTTGTGGTTTGGAATACATGATATTCAGTACATTTTAATGTCGTTCTACTTCCCATTATAATCACTCTTACTTGTAACACTTGACATATAGTGACATATAGTGTAGCTGATACTAATTTTTATAACTATGAGTGCTGAAACATTAATATTATGTCTGTTATTTACTTATTTATTTATCTATGTATTGCCTATTATCAAATGCTTGATGTGGGTATACTATGTACTATGTTCCTGTAAGCATATTTCTTCTGTCTGGAGTGGCATGACCTTCACATTTGAGTAAGACACTTACACAACTGCCTGAATATCAAATAACCTTGAAATTGCATTGCTTGCCACTGTTGCTCATCGCTTACCATCGTTCACCCTGGTGCACCACGTTTGTGCAGTGGTGCATAGTGTGCACCATTTTCAAACAGTTTACACATTCCCAGTAAACAAGATAACTGGAAATTGGTGGGAGACCATCAGTATCTTGATCTGTAGTAGACATGGCAGGCATTTGTGGAGAGGGTCTGAGATTTAGGGCTCAGAGATGGGATGTTCAGGAGTCCAAGATTTTTGTTGAACTCCTAGTGAAATAACACAGTGCCAGGCTGGTGCATGAGGATTTATATGGGAGCCAGTTTAAAACAGAGGCTTGGGATAATTTGGCCAGGGCTGTGACCAGGACCACTGGTACCCCTTCACTGGTGAACAGTGTAGACATCACTACAGTGACTTCTGGAGGAAGAAGAGGGGTATGAGGGCTACCCTTGATGCTTGGATCAACGAATGTAGGACGGAATACATCCCACAGATGTGTGAGTATCAACTACATAGAGTACTTGTAAGTCTTAAAAGCTGAATATAGGCAAGACTATAATTCATAATGATATTCTGTTCTGTTTTATTTTTTTCCACAGCTGTGACTGAGAAGGAGTGGAATATTAGGACCGATGCTGTTAGTTTGGTGAGGATGAAGGAAGCATGTGGTATGTATGCAGAAGAAGAGTACTGTTATTGTACCATTAAAAGTTAAAGATAGCTTGCTTGGTATTTTATCAGTTGTATCAGATTGAACCTGTACATTCCAATCATTAAAGTAAGTATGCATGTATTAGTCTGTAGCATAAACCTTTCAACTTTTCACACTTAGGGGTCACCAGAGTGTATCACTGGTCTGCTATTCATTGGCAGTGGATTTTTATGGTGTTGAGTTGCCAGCCCAGCATCCACCCTTCACAGAAGGCACACACACACACACACACACACACACACACACACACACAGTCATGCACCTACATGCATGTCTTTAAAGTTCACATGACTGCAGGGGAGACATGCAGACTCCACACAGAAGGTGCTCCAGCTGAGAATCGAACTGGAGAACCTCTTGCTGTGAGACAACAATGTTAACCGCTGCACCAACATGACCCTGTAGCACAAACCAAGAATGCAACAGATGAAATTGGGTTTTTAAAAAACTCCTGGGATTTTCTGAAGAATATACAGCATGAATTATATGATAAAGATTTGAAGACTGTCCAAATAGATATAGTGGATTTTTTTTCGGTCATACCTCACAATATATGTTAAGAATAGTTTGAAGAAGCTCTTGTAGAAAAAGGTGGATTTAATTTTAATGAGTGTAAAGTATTGCTAGAATTTATGGAAATAGTACTAAAGAATAATTTTATCAACTTTGAAGGCAAGTTCTACAAACAGGAAAATGGGGTAGCAATGGGGGCCTGTTTTGCCCCACTTAATATAGTGAATATAGTGCTTCACATTTGGGAACAGACATTTATTTTTAATTCCCATTATGCACAATTTTTTGAAATTTTATAAATGCTATGTAGATGATGTATTCATTTTCTGAACCAGTATGGAATTTAAGCTAAAATAATTTACTGACTATATAAGTTCTACTACTGATTTTTTAAAATGTGCATATAAAATAACTGAGTTAGACTTAGTCTTAGATATCACAATTCATAAAGTGAATGATAAGTATATTTTTAAATCCACAGTACACTGAAACTATACCTTCTCAAACTCCTGTACTACACCAGCACCCAGTTTACTAGAAATTCAAGCATGACATCAGATGAACAAGACTTCTTTGATGAATGTGACAAATTGAAGCATGTGTTTTTGAAAGGAAATATCCATTTCAAATGATGGAAGAAGTCATAAATGAAGGTAAGGAAGGAAGGGTCGATAGGTGCACCCCAGTTTTAGGACATGCAGGTGTTACTTTTAAATCAGGACACCAGATGAAGGGGAAAATAAAAATATGGAACAAGGATTAGAGGAAGGAAATACAAGTTATAAGGGGGCCATTTTGTGGCTAACTATAATTGTAATACAAGCCTTATTAAAATGCAATTATGAAACACTGGGACATGTTTGCTAGGTGCTCTGACGTAGAGGTGATTTTTACAAACCCTATTAAATTTGTATTCAGGAAAGAGCATAATATTAAAGGTTTTTGGAGGTAGACAAATATAAAGGTAAAATTCCAAGTAGAAAAAGAATGGAGACATATAAATATGGGTTATGTGCTCACTGTCCCTACTTTATTAAGACTGAACATATATACATTGCACGTATGGACAAATACATACACACTTAGAGTTTTACTAACTGTAATAGCAAAAGGGTTAATATATCTAGCTCTCTGTTAAAAATGTGGTGCTTTTAATGTAGGGAAAACTGAGCTCACACTCAAAAAAGGACTTATGAGCACCTCTATGACATTAGAAAAGAGGATAGGATGAATGCCCTGTACAAACATACCATAAGCTGTAAACAGACTGTCTATACCTGGTTCATATTAGAAGAGATTTCACTGACCCACTGGGGGACCTTGAGAGAGTAAACTTGAATACAGGAAGATTTACTGGCAACTGGTTCTGGAAGCTAATAGATCTCTGGGCTTGAATAAGAATGTCTCCCTGGCCCGTTTTAAAACTTAGATCAGCTAGGTTATGATCTATTTTGTTTTGAGGTATTACAATAATATTACTACAAACAGAGTTTATTACAATATTGATGTACAAGTATTAACGACAAGATTGTTTATGATACACTTCACTATGGGATTGGTGGGATAGTTAATTACAAATGACTTCTGTGTTGGCGTAAGTGCTCATACACTGGATACTTCCCCTGTAATGATTTTTTGAAATTGTGTTTTCATTTCTAACCACTAGATGGTAGAATAATAATACTATTTAACATGAGATTTTAATATATTGTTAGATGATGAAAATATTTTAATTCATTGATCATTTATCTTAGATGTTTTGAACATTTTAGGTTGGAGATATGACAAAAATTAAGCATTCATGTTTAACGTAATTCAGTGTTAAGGTGTATCTACATTTCTAAAGATTCTTAAAGAATTACATAATTAATATGTTAATTATTATTTATGCAGTTCATCAGCCTTAAGCCGGGGTTAAAGTACTGTTCATAATATATTCATGAGGAAGGTATTTAACAGTTGGATAACATACATACTAGTGGTAGTGTGTTCTATTTACAATTTTCTATTATGTAGTATATTCAGGTATTTCTATTTTTTTAAGATGATTAATTGATGTGAATTATTTAATGGTCATGTGTTGTGAGGAGATACTAGAGTATAAACAGGTCAGGGTATTGTTTGATTCATTGTATGATGAAGTTCTAAGAGTGGGATGAAAACATGGTGATTCAGTTAATGCATTTATCGTTTTTTTTAATAAAGTTTTCCATTTTTGCTCCTGGGTGTTCAATGTGAGTGGAATATTCCTGTACACCTCCACAGTGCCATATAGAGTGTTTTTGGTTACTATGAATCTCTGCTGGAGCTATGTATTTTGTTGGCACTGGTTTAGCCTTCTTTTTGTGGTCTTATAATATTACGGATTTTGGATGATTGTGAATACACATGGCACACTACATGAACAAATCTGAAAAGCTGAGTATACTCTGCAGATATTTACAAATGCTACAGTAGTCTGATGCAATGTCAGGGTTAGACGATGCTTGATCAAAACTAGCCAGTACTATGGTATACTGCCAAAATTCAAAATGGAGTCATCTGAATGTCAGGTTATAATGAATCTGACAGTTAATACTGGTGCATCCAAATCTATTTTCTACACTCTATAAGTAATACATATCCAAAATTCCTAGGAATATGTAATTCCATTAGTATTTGTATTTCTTTCTCTGTTATCTATTAAAAAAGGTGAAAAAAAAGGTATAGGTCCAACTTCACTGCTTAAAACCAAATGCTGCTAAACTCAGACATAAGAAAAATGTAAATGTTATGAAGAAATATTACTGGCAACACTTAGAAATAGTCCATTAGTAATTGTATGGCTTGGTAAGTGTTAAGAAAAGAGTGTGAGACAAAGCAGTTTTGGTTACACCACACTTGCCACTGTTAGCAATACCTGGTCTAATGAGCATGCTAGTAAAAAAGGGTTTGGTCACGGTGATGTCACATCCAACAGGGAGTGGTTCAAACCCTGCTTAATACAGCCCTCACCATACTTTCCACATTCTGGTTCTGGCTCTTCTAATGATGGCAGCACCTGTAAAGCCTGAGGCAATGCTTCTGGCTCGTCTGAGAAAGAGACACTAATCATGCTCTTACTTGCTTATTTATTTATTTATTTATTGGCATTTCTTTACCGGGAAAGTCCACTGGGCTAAAATAATCCATTTTTAGTGGAGGCCCAGGGAGAAAATCTACACAATAAAACAGTACATAAAATGTAAAAAGTACATAATATATAAACAAATTAGGATAGCCAAGCAATATTCACAAAACAGACAGTAATATACAATAGATGAAAGTGTTCAAATGTATATGTACAGATTGTTAGTGGTAAAAGTCACAAACTAGTCAATTGATTAAATTATTGCAATCTAACAGTAATATACTGGAGAAGCAAAATATTAGCAGTATTCTGAAGGTGTTCTGGGGTTATAGGAAGCAGGGTGGAGAGTATGTATGGATAGACAGAATGGTGGAGGTGGATAGTAGACCAAAAGATAAATTATTTGTTTTGACTAGTGAAAAAGAAGTTTGAAAAGGTAAGGATGTAATCTTAGGGTATGAACAAATCTAGAGTATAGGCAGTCAGGTTATAGATAGATGAGAGTTATGTGCATTGCCATAAGGTGGAGAGGTGAAGCCACAAAGATTTTTTGAAGGAAAAGACGGTACTGGAGGTTTTATTAGCTAGTGGGAGAAAGTTCCAAAGCTTGGCAATAGAGAAGGAATAAAGCATTTTGCCAGCAGGAAGTTTAGGTTTGTCTACTTGCAGAAGAAGTTGATTTTTAGATCTAAGTGGTCTATCTGGGAGGTAATGGGTTAAGATGGAACAGAGGGCAGGGCATTCTGAGGGTTTGTAAATGATATTGTGAGCTGTGATCAGCTGTAGGTAGGTTAATTGATGTGGACGTCTGAGCCAGTTAAGTGACTTTAAGGTAATGCAATGATGGAAAGAGTGTTTTGTGTTGGTTGCAAACTTGGCTGCTTTGCTGTAACATGATTCAAGCTTGGTTTTTAGGGTGGAGTGGATTTTGGTGAGGAGAGGAGCACCACAGAGGAGGGAAGGTAAGAAAAAGGTTAAGGAGAGTATGCTGAGTATGCTGAGTAGAGCAGTTAAGATAGTTTTTTTGTTGGTAGAGGGTGCCTAGCTTATAATTTGTTTTATTAATGTTATTGTGTATATGGAGGTCAAGGTTTTCGTGGAGGATGACTCGTAACATCTTAGTGTAGGAGGCAATCTGTATGGTAGAAGTGCTTCAAGAATGAATGGTGAAATCTGTCTTGTTGACAGAGAGGTTTTTTCTTGGGGGTGAATAATAACAATTTAGTTTCGTTTGGGTTTAGAGCTAGATGATTATTAGCCATCCAGCTTTTGGTGGTGGTAAAGGCATTCTGGGTCATCTGCAAAAGTTCTGTTGTTGATTTAGCAGAGCAAACAATAGTTGATTCATCTGCGTATTGTGCAACAGTTCCATATTTAAGGCTGGTATGGAAGTCATTTATAAATACTGAATAGTAGGGGTCCTAAGATGGAGCCTTGGGTACACCTGTGGAAGAGTTCAGAAATGCAGAAAAAGATTTGAGCCATTTAGTGGATTGTTGTTTATCTTTTAGATAGTTTGTCAACCAGTTTAGAGTTGGGGGAGATAACAAGGGTGGAGAGTTTACTGAGGAGTAGGGGGTGGGAGACCATATCAAAGGCTTTTGAAAGGTTACGAAAGAGAGAGAATACAAATTTACCTTCATTTCTAGCTTGATTGACTGTATCCATAAAGGAGATAAGGGCAGTATTAGTGCTGTGGCCAGGCCTAAACCCATGTTTAGTTGGAGACAGGAGTTTGTTTAGTAGTAGATAGTCTAGAAGTTGGTGATGAATGCATTTATCCAGAATTTTAGAGGGAGGAGAGAAAATAGCAATGGGTCTGAAGTTAGATATATCTGTGTTGTTACTGCCTTTATGGAGTGGAAGAATGTATGCTTTTTTCCATATAGTAGGAACATACGCCTCTTGGAGAGATCTGTTGAGAAGTATGCTGATGGGATAGGCAATGGATCTTGCTGACATTTGGAGGTATTCTGGAAGTAAGTTATCAGGGCCTTAGGAGTCAGGTTTCAGGAGAAGTTTAGTTATGGTGGTGATGGGAATGGGGGAGAAAGAAAAGGTAGATGAGTTTGGGTTAGTTTCCTGAGAGAGAGGTAATAGTGAAAACAGTTAGTATTACCATTAGTGTGGGGAAATGTAGTGATGTGTCTGGCTATGGTGTCAATGAAATGTGAATTGAAGAGGGTGGCTATTTCACTGGCAGTTTTCTTGGGGAATGGGCATGGGTTGTTATTGGTCCAGGGTTAATTACAGATGAAATAGAGTTCCAGAATTTCTTAGGAACTTGCTTGTAATTTTTTTAAAGGTTTAGACGGTATTCTTTTCAATCATTAATGATTAGGCACTTTGGTTACAGAGCTGTCTGAATTATAAGAGATTAGTGGGATTTTTATACTTTTGCCATTTTTTCTATATTTTGTCCTTGACATTCATAATTTGCTTGGTAGGATTAGTAAGCAATATGGCATGCTTGATTTTGACCCTTTTTTTGTATAACTGGGGCAAGTTTGTTGAGGGTAGTTAGGAATGTGGAGTTAAACAACTTGACAGCTTCATTCAGTGGCAGGATTTTTTGAATATTCTAGTTGATGGTTCTAAGGGTTTCGTTGAGAATTGTAGGGTTAAAGTTACTTAGATTTCTAGTTTGTTTAAATTGGTATTGGGAGGGTGTTGTATTGGTTTTACAATTATATAGGCTGGAAGGTGGTCACTAATACTGCAAGAAAGTCTTCCTACAATTTGAAATCTTGTTAGGGTCAGAGACTAGCATCCAGTCTAGAAATGAGCACTGCCTTTATTTTGTTAGGTCGTGTTGA
>NC_056732.1:1749072781-1749093292 GCF_019279795.1 Protopterus annectens | reverse complement strand
GTTGCCTGGAATCAATGTCACTATATGTATGTGAGTAGGAAGAAGGTATTAGGCCACTAGTTGATGAGTGAGTGTGCTATGCATTGTCTCTTAGCTAATACAAGGGCATATTGAACATGCCTATGTCTGCCTACACCCACGGCAGCTGGTAGTTCCCCCTTTGAGTCCTCATCTGTCTGTAGCTGTGGTGACTTTGGCATTGGTGGTGAGATGTCTGCCCCTTCTCCTTATCTGATCCTGCTGCAGCTGTTTCCTCAGGATTATGTTGTGTAGCATGGCACATATTGAGAAGATGTTGGTACATGTCCATGGATTGTACTGCAGGGCTCCTCCAGATGTATATAGGTGTTAGAACCATGACTTCACCAGCCCAAACACAGGCTCTGACACTTTCTTATTTGAGTGTGTCCCTCATTATGGTGTTCTTCTGTGGGTGTGTATGCATCTCTGATGGATGTCATCAGCCATGGTTCCAGTGCATAACCTGCATCCTTCATTGCAAATATCTGATACGGTTGGGAAGTGTGCCAGACATGAGTTGTGGTAACTGCCAAGTTTGCCAAGAGACATGTTCAAGATGATTTCCTTGGCATAGGTTCATAGGTTCATAGGTTCATACTAGGCTATCTGCCCGAGGGCATTTACAAGCCTAGCCCATAGTTTTGTGGCTTACGCCACCCCTTTAGTATGGGGAACTATACCCATTATTTTGCTGTGCCTCTGTTGAGCAGTGACACTGAGGTAATCCCTGGGATATATCTGCGATCTCCCATCCATTGGTCAAGATTTCTCTTGAACAAGGCCAGCGAGGTGCTCTGCCTCACATATACCGGGATTTTATTCCACAGCATAGGGAGTCTTTGGGTGATGAATCTATCCCTCCAGCACGTCCTATTAATAGCCGTGTCGAGGTTTAAGTCTCCCGCCCTTGTGGCTCTGACGGATCTAGATTTTTTGAGGTGAAGCATATTCATCAAATCTGGGTTTGACATGGCCTTGTATGTTAGGCAAAGGTCACCTCTGAGCAGCGGTGGCGACTGAATAGAGCTGGAGTTCTTTCAGTCGGGCAGCATAGGACAGATGTTTGAGACCCTTTATCCTTTTGGTGAGGAACTTTTGTGGCCTTTCCAGCTGCTGCAAGTGTCGGGTCAGATACATTCCGAATGGGGCATTGTACTCAATCATTGGTCTGATGAGTGATGAGTATAGGGAGACTATGACCTCCTTGATCTAGATGAGAATCCCTTCATGATAAGGTGGGCAATGTAGAAGGTCTTCCTAACTACTTTAGCTACATGGGTGTCGAATGACAGACTACTATCAACCTGGGTCCCCAGGTCCCTGATAACTTCTTCTGTACTCAGTGGATTGCCACCTATTTGGTAGCTAGGTAACCTTGTTTTTCCCGAAGGGTATGACTATGCATTTTTGGCATTTAACTTTAGGCCATGGCTCTGGCACCAGTTATCCGTTTCTGTGAGACCCTTCTGAAGGATATCTATGTCAGATGTGTTTTCTACTATGGCGCCAGTTTGCAGTCATCTGCAAACTTTGTCAGCCATAACCCTCCTGTGTTTGCTTGTACTCTCGAAAAGTAGATGCCAAACAAGAGTGGGCCCAGGACTGAGCCCTGTGGTACACCACTTGTGACAGGCTTTGAGTCTGACATGGCGCCAGCAACTCTGACCCTGTGGGTTCTGTCACTCAGCCAGTTTGCAACCCATCTTGTGATGTATGGGTTAACATTTAAGCTGATGAGTTTTTCAATGATACCCGAGTGGGGTATTGTATCAAAGGCCTTCGCCAGATCGAGGTAGGCTGTATGGACTGCCTTTCCCTCATCAATGGCTTTGGTGACTGTTTCAAAAAGTCAACCAAGTTTAGAAGGCATGATCTGCCTTTGACAAAGCCAAACTGGGATGGATCCAAAGTCTGCAAATTCCCTATGTCTTTATTTATGAGGTCCATTATGATCCTCTCCATGGCTTTGCAGATAAGGCTTGTCAAGCTAATGGGCCGGTAATTTCCAGGGTCGGTGGAGGCACCGCCTTTGTGAAGTGGGACCACAGTTGCAGTGCGCCACTCCCTGGGTACGTATCCAGAGGTAAGACTATGATTAAACAGCTGTCCTAGCTGTGGGTTTAATTCCTCATTGAGTTCGTGGAGCACACAGCCGGGAACACCATCAGGTCCCATGGATGCTGTGTTTTTTGCTTTGGAGAGAGCAGTTCTCACTTGGGCGTTGGAGATGTTTGGGGGGCTGCAATCGCTTGGTATAGATATCTCTCCTTTTGGGGGGGAGAAGTTTGCACTGAACCTGTCAGCCAGTATGTTGGCAATGTCTGTAGGATCAGTAATCTTCACATCATTTTGAACTAGTTCTGAGCATATCTGGGAGTTTCCTCCCAGGTTTCTAATATAGCTAAAGAAGGCCTTATGATTGTCTTTTGAGTCTTTAGCTATTTTTCTCTCAAAATTTGCTTTGGATGATTTTATGAGAGCTCTTAGTTTTTTACTTATAGTGATCAAGGGTGTCTTACCTTTTAAGGATTTTGCTCTATCTTGTAGTAGCTTCCTCCTTTTGTTGTAGAGTTTGTTTATGGCTGGGGTCCACCAGAGTGGTTGCTTGCCTTTGGTACAAAGAGTCTTTGTTTTGCTTGGGATTGCCTTATCCATGCAGTCCTGCAGGTGCTGGCAGAAGGCATTTGTAAGTGATTCAGCGGCTTGAGTACTGTTTTCCGTCGGCTTGGAGGCCTTAAAGGAGACCACACTAGTCTTTAGAAGTGTGAAGTCGGCTTTCGAGAAGTTCTTTACTGTGGTCTTTTTTATTTCAGGTGGGGGTGGGATGAGGACCTCCAGCAAGATTAGTTTGTGATCTGATCTCACCAGTGAGGGGTATACTTCCGGTGTTGAACATTGTGCTCCCATGTTCGTGATGATGAGATCAAGTATGTTTTCTCCTCTTGTGGGGATGGTGACTAGTTGTTCCATGGCATTTGAGTTTATGAATTCCAGGAACTTTTGGGCTAGGGTGTTTGGGCTTGAGTAGTGTTCCCAGTCTATATTAGGGTAATTGAAGTCACCTAGTATGATGGGGTTTGGTGATACATTTATCCCTCTAGTGTTTTCAGGAAGGCCATGTGAGGTTCCTGAGTTTGTGAGGGTGGCCTGTAACATGCTACAATTTGCAGAGCAGTCTTGCCTATGGTTAATTGCACCTGGATGGTCTCCGATGCATCGTGCGTTGCCACCAGTCTTGAGGTGTGGGTGTCTTTGATGAATCTGGATACCCCCTCCTTTCTTGGTATTGTCCGGATTTTGGGGCCGGAACGCATGATAAGAGGTAAAACCTGATAGTGCTGGGGTGCTGTCAGGAGCCTTGAACCAGGTTTCTGTCACTGCACAGACATCGATGTTCTCCATACTGAGAAGGGCCTCAGTGCGTGCATTTTTAGACTTAGACTTCTGGCATTGAGCAGCATTACCCTTAGTTCTTTGAGTTTTTTGTGTTCTAGGGTGGTAGGTCTAGAATTTGAGACTTGCCTAAAAAGGCACTATGGGGTGGCAAGAGCCTTTGCCAATATCCGGAATCCCAGGGTGACAGGTGCAAGCCGTCCCTTGCGAAGCAGCGTGGCTTGTCCAGCATGTCATCCCAGGCAGACAGACATTGGATCCCCTTTGAATGACACCAGAGTTTAAGCCAATTGTTAAAGCTGATCATCTTATCTCTGTATTGTGGCATCATTCTTGGTGAAGGTAGGATACTGCTCAAGGTCAGGGTCATACCTGCCTGGGCTACATAATCAGAGAGCTCCTCAATGTCTCTTTTCATGTAGTCCAAGGAGGTACGTCTCAGGTCGTTTACACCAGCGTGGACAATGACTGAGTCATATTTGTACCTGCTGTTGAGAGACCCGAGTGCTTGCGTTATGTGGCGGATTCTAGCGCCCGACAGGCAGCTTACTGTGACCTTCTCCTTACTCAGTCTGGTGAGCGGGACGTCAGTGTGTCTGACTATGGAGTCACCAATGACTAGTGTGTCTGGCATTGTGTTTGGCCTTAAGGGCTGTGACTGTTTGACACTCTGACTGTGAGGTCTATGTGTTGCAGGTGTTGTGTTCTGAGGTGGTGGTTGTTTGGGTGTCTGCTTTGGTGGCCTCTGCTGTTTTGGTAGATTTTTGATCAGAGCCGCCAGTATGTCTTTGTGTGTTTATGTGTATGATTTGAGGTTGTGATGGTACTATGTGAGACTGGGTCTATAGTGTGTGTGGTAACCTTCTCCTCCTGACTGGTCTTGCCAGTCCTATGTTGAGAGAGCTCAGCCTCCAGTTTGGCCGTATAGTTGCATCTCTCGCATGTATTTGTGTTTTGTGGGAGGAGGAGAGGGTTGTCTGTGTACATGAGGCAATTGTAACATTGCCTCAATATTCCCAGGTTCACCAGCTGAGCAGGAGAGGACACTAGCAACTGATCCTCGACATGCTAGAAGGACTAGACAAAAACTTTAAAAGAGATTCCGGGGACGTGGTGACCGAGAAATGGGGGTTTGCCTTTTGGGGTGCTATCTATAAGAGTGCCGTATCAAGGTAATAAGTACTGTAGGAGCAAGTGCTAGGTTTAACAGATAGAGAAAAGTCTACTTGGAGTCAAGTAGAGATGATCTTTTTAGGTATTAGAGAAAGTGCTAGTAGCAGGGATGCTTAAAGGTAAGATTGAAAAGTATGCACTCTGCAGTGTGCACTAGAGAAGTTAGATATGAAAGTAGGTAACTTGAGTTTTACCTGTTTAAAAAGTTAAGGTTTAGTGGAGAGTTACTATTTTTAAAACAGCAAGATGGACTGAAAGGGGTGGTTACTTTTGTATTTTGGTACTATGAAATACTGTAGGATGGCCAATAAATTTAAATAATTGAAGGGGTGGGATTTCAAAAGTGATGGTTTTGTGATTACTCACATAAGCCAGTGAAAGTAGAGAGAAATGAGATATATGGTCAGATTAACATAAGAGGCGGGCAACTAGAAAGACAGTGGTATTTAACAAGAAAACTTAAATGGGTGGGAGGGAGGGAAAAATTCGACTCAGAACAGAGAGAACTGTGGTCTCTTTTGAAGTTTTAATATGCTGTTAAACAGAATGCAAGCAAAACACAAGGTAAAGAAAACAAACTACAGTATTCAAAATATAGAAAGGCAATACAGAAATACAAAAAATAACAGCAAACTAACCTTTCCTTCACAGCAAAGTGTAGCAGAGTCTGGATGAGCCTTTCTGGTAAAGCTCTGAAATGTTTTAGTTTACTCCTTAAATAGAAATTTTAGTTCCTAGCTCCACCCCCTCTGTTAACAAGTGATTAACCTTAAGTGACCTTTTCTGTCTTATGAATGAGTCCTTAATTAATCAGTTCTTATTTCTGCCTGACTCAGAACAGAGAGAGCTGTGGTCTCTTTTGAAGTTTTAATATGCTGTTAAACAGAATGCAAGCAAAACACAAGGTAAAGAAAACAAACTACAGTATTCAAAATATAGAAAGGCAATACAGAAATACAAAAAATAACAGCAAACTAACCTTTCCTTCACAGCAAAGTGTAGCAGAGTCTGGATGAGCCTTTCTGGCATTATACATGACTTGGCAGTTGATAGAGTGGTAGACCTTTCTGTTAATATAGATCCTAGCCAGATTCCCCAGGTGGTGCATTCATTCCTACATGAGTGCAATCTATGGCACCCAGTACTTCAAGGTAGTGTGCTACCCAGTAGAACTGTTGCATATTGCTAGCCCTCCCCTCAGTTCTATGGGAAAATATATGTGTTCACTGACATTTTGGAGCATAGCATCCATAACGGGTGGAGGATCCTGGATGCTGATGCCTGTGACACCTCCAGCATGTCCCCTGTTGGTCTCTGAAAGGTACATATATCTATGATTGTGCTACATATACCTTAATTTCCAGTGGGATAGGTTCACATCAGTTGGCTCTGTATCTGAGTTGAAGGTGCCAAAGGTCACAGAGTTCTTGCTTTGTGTCCCTGTCTACCCTGTAGCACTCTACAATTTCCATGTCATGTAGGTTGTGATAAGTTAAATGTGACCTGAAACCTCTTCTCCTTCTTAGCCCTAGGCCTGTTGTCAGCAGCAGAAGCATTGGTTTCAGCCCCTTGAACATACAAATGGATTAAAGTAGCAGTAGCTCCTAGCATTCTGTCTGTATAGACTTTTTGTGTCTGTACTCCAAACCTTTTGAATTCTGCAGGAAAAACAAGCATGGAGTCTACATGGATGCTTCATAGTTTGTTGAATAGCTCCATGAGATTGGTTTATTAGCATGCAATTCAGGTGCTTTTGCTGTAATTAGTATCAATGAAACACAGACTAAGACAGATGCAATCCATTAATAATCTACTCTGTTATAAAAAGGAAAATGTATAGCTAGCCAAACTGATGGTGAGGAGAGTTGTTATATATTTGCAAGACTGCAAAAAAAACTTTTTCTTTAGAATATATCCTTACTGATGAATACTAATCTTCAGCAGGTATGCTTCCATTTTGTTACCTACAGAATGCATATGCTGGAATGTATTTAAGACTAATGTGAAGCAAAGACTTTTACACTTTTATCTGTATGCATTAGTCAGACGTGTACTGATGGAATGGGCTTGTTTGTCAAACATTTCTGAGGTGCACATGATTGACAATACATGAAAATGGAATGTTGTGTGATAAATATAAAAGCCTAGTACTTATTATACAGCAGGAACTTCTCATTGTTTCATTTGTTAATGCCTGTTATGTACTTCACAGATAAAGATTCTAGTTGTCTACTGATTTACTATGTTCTTCATCTGTAAATATGTTGTAAATAATTTCTATGTTAAATTGTTAATCACTATGTAATCCAATGTAACTACTGTCTGTTTATTTTACTGTGGAGCTTTTCTCCCCGGGCCTCCGCTGAAAATGGACCCACGTCCAGTCGGACACTCCCGGTCAACAAATTTAAATAAATAAATAAATAAAAATAAATAAAATATGTACAAATGATTCAGGGACAGGACCTTTGATAGCACTTTAGCATTTCAAAGATGTTTTGTTAGCAAAATGGATCGTTTGTCTGGGGGAGCAAAGCTGAATTCCTGCTGTAGCACAAACAAGGATAGACTGTTCTTTTGAGGGGGAGCAAAGGTGAGTTACTGTTATGGCTCAAAGAAGGAAAAGTTGCTCTTGTTACTCACCTTGTTTTCCATGCTGCCTTTTGTTAATATTTCACATCTGTAGAGTGTTTTGTTTCTCCAGTGGGTAATACTTACTGGCTAATTTTTCTCTTTTATCTGAAATCAGTTATTTTTTAGTTATGTGATACTCATGTGTATTAGCATTCTATTGTCTGTTAGGGCACATACAACTGTGTAAGTGAGGCATGTCCATCCACTGAGACCCCCCCCCCTTCAGTGATGCTGAAAATAAAATTTTGTTGACAGTTTTCGGCAACATGGTTAATTTCACCTATGAAAGAGTGGTGCAGATATGGCACAGAAGCTGTAAATATGGCAGCAGATCATACAAGACATCAATGCTGTGGCATGCATGGCAGAGCATATGAACAGATGCACCACAAGGCCACTGCCATGATAATCACTGCACATATGTGAGCAGCTGCAATTTCCCATAACCTGCTAAGGAACCACCTCTTGCCCCCAGTGAAGAGTTCCTGGCAAATATAATGAAATCCTGAAAGCTCACAGGAGAGTGGAGTACATCCTGTGCTGGAGTGGGTGCCACACCTTCTGAGACAGCAAGCACATCCCAGGAGAAGGTCTAGGAAGGCTTTGTTATCTGAACAGTCTAATACTGTTGTATAGTAAAATAATTGAAATGAATGTTAATTCTGTGCCACATGTCTTTTTGTGGATGGAGTGAAGATTGTTACAGTTCTAACCTTAGTTTGGAGTTATCACCCACATACCTTTTGAGATTAGAGTTAATAAACATATAAAGGAGTAAATGTATTACCCACTGTGTTACTGTTAAATGTAACAATGTTGCTATTACCTCTGTGTTACTGTTAAATGTAACAATGTTGCCCTTACCTCTTGCTCAACTTTTTCCAGGACCTTCAGGACTCCAATGACGTATGCCTCCTGCAGATGGCAAGCCAAATAATTTTATGTCATTACTGAAAATAAATATAAAGAAATATTATAGTGTGTCATCTTAGGCCTGTTATGTGTATTGCTGTACTATCTGTAATAGTGGCAGCACTGTTAGTTTGTTAACATATATTGTACAATAGTAGTGCAGGTATTAATATATTCCTGTGTTTCTTTCTTTTTATCACTGGTGATCATAAATCTTAACAGTGGGAGTGTGTGTACCCTGTGCCACCTGATGTCAGTATCTCAGGAGACTCTGAGGATGATGGTGGTCAAACTGACATGCAGTTGGAGAGTGCAGAGGTTGAATCTGATGCAGAGGTTGACAGACAGCCATCCCCTGCATTTCTATCTGACACAACCAGTAGAGCAATGCCTACCAGTCTACTGAGCCCACTGATATTGGACAGATGGAGAGGGAGGACATTGACCAGGGAAATGTGGCTACTGTGGGGGTCAGTGACAGTTGAGTCTGGCCATAGCCGCAGTGTGGGTGAGGTGCCACACAGGAGGATTGATGGGGTGCTCGGAGGAGCCCTGCTGTCGCTCCTCCACCTGGTGTAGGTGTCACATCCCATGTGAATCACTGAATGTTTAGGACCATCATGGAGGCACAGGTATGTTCCCATAGGTGCTCTAGACAAATGCTCAGGGTTGTGGATGTGTCACAGTCTGACATGTGTGACTGCTTCCACTATGTTGCCGATTCACTGAATTGGATGAATGACATGTTGGAATGAGGGGTGTCTGTGAAGGACCGAGGGGTGTCTGTCATGAAACGAGCAGTGTCTGTGATGTAAAATCTGCTGGGAGGGGAAAAGCATCCTAATGAGTGTAGGTCAGCCACATCATCTGCTGTCAGCCAACATGGCCATTCCAGATCATGCTCCCAGAGTGACAGTAAGTCTGCTGCTCCATCAGTGAGTGTGCTGTCCACAACCAGACATGGCAGGCCATGGGTTCATGGTCCAGGGTGTCCCCATGAAGGGAGCTCATCCAGCAGACAACAGTCATGTTCCTGTAGCAGCACTGCATCTGACCTTGGATATGGAGATGCCAGTGCAACTCCTGGCAGAGCCAGTTCTCATGGTTAGGGGTAATGATGAAGTGCCACCTCTATCATGCATGGCTCACACTTGTCAGACAGACCAAGACATAGAGCTAGCACAGAGTTTGGCTATGCTCATGCGCACACTCACACATGAATTTCACCTACAGGACCTGTACAGACACACACACAACAGTTACTCATTTTGTCTCACTAGCGATTTGTTGTTTTATCCCAATGTCTGCCTTCTTCTCCTTCTTACTCACCCACACTCACAGACCTTTTTTGTCAGTCTAGGCTCCCCCCCCCACACACACACACACACACACACACACACACACACACACACACACACACAAAAAACACCTTGTACGAGTGATGACAACTTTGCCCTATCTCTGTTTTCTATCTTTTGGAGTTAGGGATACAAAAGTTGTGTCTGATGCTCAGGGTGCGTAGTTAACATAGTGCTTAGTATATTTGTATTTGTGTTATTGAACCGGTGATTGTACCTTTGCCTTATATTGGCCTTGGCAAGTTATACAGTTGATAGCATCATAATACAATATGCCTGGTTTGAACAGTGGGTGAATTATAAAGCAGTTTTTCATACGAAAATTTACTATAATAAGTGCAAATAGGATATTTTATTTTTACATTGTTTTTTTAAAGTGCATTGTAATTGTTGCTTGTTAAGCTAATTGAAAGTATGTGATTGATTATTTGTTACTGGTAGGAGTATTTAAAAGTGAAGGGAATGAGATTTCTTTATTCTGAAGAAGGCCTGTGTGTTATGGCCAAAAGTGCTTAATCTTTGTATTGGAGTATTAAACTGTTAAAGACATTTGGTGGTGTCTACCTTTTTTGTTTTTTTGTGTAGTGTTTAGTTTAATAAAAATAAATGTGTAAGAACATGAATGAATCTAAACATTAAATACCTGCCTAACTGATACGTGCAAGTATAACTATGTAGAATGTGTGTAAATTGTCTAGCAAAGCCATCAATATCTGACACGACTGACATCTGTAATATACACTTAAGCAGTTTGCCAAATAACCTGGACCATGAAACTGAAATAACCACTATAGAAAAAGCAGTTCAAAATGTACTTAACCCTCCCACAAGTGAAGGAATAAGCATAAAACAATACGTGATGAAAAGCGGAAATAACCACCCGTACTTACAGAGACGATTGTGACTTAATGTTTCATTCTTTGGACAAATTTAAATGCATTGAGTGTGATTTAGTGTATTTAATGGAATGTTTAAAAAGGAACATAGTTCCTAAAGGTTTACGGGTTACTAAATCCTAATGGGGTGAAGGAAGGTTCTGAATTTCATACTAACCTTATAAATATTTTTGATAGATGTGGTTTGGATATAGTAAGAGCAATAATAGCAGAGAATGAGAGGGAGAAAAAACTACTGTTAAAGGAATTGGAGTCCATCAATCAGTGTATTATTAATGACCTTATGTTTACTGTTGAATCAGAAAAAGCCTTGTATCACAGTATATTCATTCAAATTGACAAAAATTGCATGAACAACATGAAAAGATGCAACTTTTTCCTTTGTTTTTATCGCTTGTTCAGTGAGAATAAAACTATTTGGCTTCTTTTGGACTCGGGCCCTTATTTGGCACTCTGGCGAATTTCTGTATTGGTTTTGGTGCAGTTCTAGTTTGCTTTTCATCTCGTATTGTTTTTTGGTTTGAGTTTTATTGAGATGGCAGAGTTTCCAGAGGTGGAGATGGAAGAGGATTTTAGAACCAGTGAAAGAGAAGAATTAAGGAAGGTGATTGGTGAGCTATCTCAGCTGGTTGAGCTTTTAACTCCAGCCTGCAAATCCATTGTCACGTTGGCCACCGGTGTGGCTGGTAACCAGGAAATTAGCCAGAGGTATTGGAAAACTGTTCTTGGCGGTTCCTCTGGTGTGTTATTTTCTCAACAAAATGGCAACAATAGTGTGGACACCAGTGGCAATGAACTATCCATTTTTCCTAACATTTTGTTCTCCAATCGGGAGAACATATGTGAAAAAGAAAAGGGGACTTCAAGAATCCAAACGATTGATGGCGCCAGTATAAGGAAAGGTGACTCTGTTACTCACAACAATATTTTTGATTACAAAGCTCTTTTAGTGAAGAACTATTCATTAAATTCTAAAATGTCTTTTAATAATATGGAAATAACCACCCATACTTACAGAGACGATTGTGACTTAATGTTTCATTCTTTGGACAAATTTAAATGCATTGAATGTGATTTAGTGTATCTAAAGGAATGTTTAAAAAGGAACATAGTTCCTAAAGTTTTACGGGTTACTAAATATCCTAATGGGGTGAAGGAATGTTCTGAATTTCATACTAACCTTATAAATAATTTTGATAGATGTGGTTTGGATATAGTAAGAGCAATAATTGCAGAGAATGTAAGGGAGAAAAAACTACTGTTAAAGGAATTAGAGTGCATCAATTAGTGTATTAATGACCTTATGTTTACTGTTGAGTCAGAAAGAGCCTTGTATCACAGTCTATTCATTCAAATTGACAAAAATTGCATGAACAACATGAAAAGATGCAACTTGTTTCCTTTGCTTTTATCACTTGTTCAGTGAGAATAAAACTATTTGACTTCTTTTGGACTCGGGCCCTTATTTGGCACTCCAGCGAACTTCTGTATTGGTTTTGGTGTAGTTCTAGTTCGCTTTTCATATCGTATTTTTTTTTGTTTGAATTTCATTGAGATGGCATAGTTTCCAGGGGCGGAGACCGAAGAAGATTTTAGAACCGGTGAAAGAGAAGAATTAAGGAAGGTGACTGGCCAGCTATCTCAGCAGGTTGAGCTTTTAACTCCAGCCTGCCAATCCACTGTCACGTTGGCCTCCGGTGTGGCTGGTAACCAGGAAATTAGCGAGAGGTATCGGAAAACTGTTTTTGGCTGTTCCTATGGTATGTTATTCTCTCAACGAAACAGCAACAATAGTGAGGACACCGGTGGCAATGAACTATCCAGTTTCCCTAACATTTTGTTCTCCAATTGGGAGAACATATGCGGAAAAGAAAAGGGGACTTCAGGAATCCAAACGACTGATGGTGCCGATATAAGGAAAGGTGACTCTATTACTCACAACAATATTTTGGTTACAAAGCTCTTTTAGCAAAGAACTATTCATTACATTCTAAAAAGTCTTTTAATAGTATGGAAATAACCAACCGTACTTACAGAGACAATTGTGACAATGTTTCATTCTTTGGACAAATTTAAATGCATTGAATGTGATTTAGTGTATCTAAAGGAATGTTTAAAAAGGAACATAGTTCCTAAAGGTTTACGGGTAATAAATATCCTAATGGGGTGAAGGAAGGTTCTGAATTTCGTACTAACCTTATAAATATTTTTGATAGATGTGGTTTGGATATAATAAGAGCAATAATTGCAGAGAATGAGAGGGAGAAAAACCTCCTGTTAAAGGAATTGGAGTCCATCAATCAGTGTATTATTATTAATGACCTTATGTTTACTGTTGAATTGGAAAAAGCCTTGTATTAGAGTATATTCATTCAAATTGACAAAATTGCATGAACAACATGAAAAGATGCAACTGGTTTCCTTTGTTTTTATTACTTGCTCGGTGAGAATAAAACTATTTGGCTTCTTTTGGACTCGGTCCCTTATTTGGCACTCCAGCGAACTTCTGTATTGGTTTTGAAGCAATAAGCATAATTGAAAACAGTTTACTCCCCTTCAAGTTTCAAGTTCCTTAGCTACACTATTACCTTTTCATGTAGATTCAGCCTTCTGACCACTCTGAAGACACAAATGAGGCTTGAACTCCTTAGAATTGCTGAGTACCAAGCTTTTGACTTTGTGTAGCAGAGGTCAACATAGTATAGCCTCTACACCACTGTCCAGTGCTAATGGCTCAGACTGAGGAAGGTTAACATTTATTTAAACGAAAGTGCTAACTGGTTTATCCTTTGGAGATTATTTTAGATTATTTTCGAATAAACTTGCTGTTCTAATTTATATGGTGGTTTGTTCCTGAATATCTACTTGATACGTTGCCTATGGTTCTTTTTCTTCTTTTTATGGTCTGTCAGTGAGGTTGTTTCATTTAGCAAATGTGAATGATTTCTGTGACTGAAGCAAAACACAGTAATGCACAGACACCCTTCAGTGAAGTGGGTTTGTCAATGAGGACTAGTGTGGAACTAACTGCAGTGAGCTTTTAAACAAAACCAAACACCCCACATGTGTATTTCCTTGGCATAATAGGGCAGTTTCCTGCCTTTGCTGAAAACTGTTATTGACTGCCATGCATCTATGTATTTGTATCACACCTTGAAAGAAAAATAAGAGAGTATGCACTAGAGACTGCATGTGTGATAGTAAAGCAGAGATAAGGGAAGGATTTCCAGAATGAAGAAAGAGAAGGCAGAGTTGCATTTTTGCAGACATATTCACAAATATTGTGGGATCACTCATTCCACTAAATATGTTTTCTACACATTTATAGTCAACTGAAAATGTCCAACTGTATGAACTGTTTAATACTGGATATGAAATGTGAATTGCTGGTATGCACATGATTTGATCTGTATTGCAAAGCTATGTTTGTGACGAAGAAAGATAACTCACTACAACTGTGTTGTGTAAGTATAATAATCCAATGGTTCAAATCCAGAGTTGTCTTATTGTTTACCCTTTGTTTCCCTTTGTTATCCCTTTTGTAAGTATGTGTGCAGTGCATGGCATAGCACAAACATGGTTACCTGCTTAAAAAGGGTGAAAAGTTAATTCAGTCACTTTACAAAGTGTAAACATGCTTACTGGCATTGTGTTGTGGCCAGCAACATGAATGGTAATGATTGTAGAAGTTCCACCTGTTACCTGACTGCCTCTGTGGCATAAGGTGCAAATATGTTGAGCTAAAAAAGAGAAAACAAAGGTAAGGCAGGGTTGGAGTCCCACTGAGGAAAGATCATAATGACTATTTGCACAAGTAATATATGTTCACTACTGCTTTTTACATTTGAGTGTTGACTACCTATGTGCAAACATGGTTCACTAAGTAAAAAAGTGAAACATCTGATTTGGCTCACCTTCTTTTGTGCAAACAGGCTCAATGGTGATACATGGCCATCAGCACTCTGGACATCCGCTGCTTAGATTTCTCTGTGGCACCAGATGTAATTGGAATGCATTCATGTCGAGAATTCAGGTCAGCCACTTTTCAGTATGGGTGCCGCACTGGACTTTTACACAAAACTTTGATTATAAAGGTAATACTACATACCAGTAGCTATGTATAGCAGGTTGACTGACAGAAGGTATCATTACTGCTTACATACATATACTTTTGTAGGTATCATTTGTACTATGTGTGTTACTGGTTTAGCATGACAATGATTATGTGTTAAAAAATGCAGTTGCATGTCTCTGATTGATACAATAGTTTGCTAACAATCATCTACACCTCTCACATAACCCAAGTATAACTGTAAAATAGAATGTATTGTGAGGTATGCAGCATAACTCAAAACTCTACTACTAAAGACATGCAAGTCTATCTTTTTCCAGTATATTGTCAGGCATTACTCCTCATCACACCCAAAAATGCATGAACCACAACCTTTTAATGTCACAAACATGTAGACTTAATTGATGTATATCTCCAGTCACTCTTTAAACTATATATCTCTACTGATCATGATCAACATGCACTTCTTCTGTGGCAGTGACAAATATTCATCTGTGAGGAAATGTATGCATTCTCTTTTTCATAGGTTTGAATCCCACATTGTACAAATTACTTTTAACAGTATGTAAGTCCCCACAAATTATGTGCCAAGTCATCTAGTTGATCCCTCCAAAGTCATGGCTTAAAAGCCAAGTCATTTAGAATTTCAGTGTTGACCACTGGACAAAGTGTGACCTGGTATAGCAGCACAAATACCATAAATCAATGCCAAATCTCACATCATTAATGCTGTTTCAGAAACTCCCGACTTTGTTTGGCAATGTTTCTGATTGCTTGACATCAGGCAAACTGGTTGCAAAATGTGATATCACAAATTGGCAGGAGTTATTGAATCTGTTGTTGTAGGGCCTTTACAGTCATGGCAGGAGATGAGAAGTATAGTTTCAAATTCAGGGCACAGAGGTGGGGAGCGGAGGAGACAAAAATATTTGTTGCACTCTTCATGAAGTGCTTCAGCCGTAGGTTGCTGCAGGGAGCCTATACCAGATCTCAGTACAAGATTGAGGCTAGGAACAGCCTAGCCAAGGATATATGCACTGAGGAGCAGTGTAAACATGACTGCAGTGACTTGAAGAGGTGTAAACAGGTACAACCCTAGCAATGGCTGGATGAGTTTTGAACTGCTGATACTCCCAGTTGTGTAAGTATATCTGCCAGGGATTGTGCACAACCTTATAGAGATAAACTCTGGTGCCCACAACAGCTGCCTAGAGAGGTTGCTTATTAAGATAGAAAAGAGACTTCCACATCAAGCAGTCTCATGGGGAACTAAGGAAGGGGACAGTGCTGACAGTTCTGAGGATTAGGACTAGCTTCTCATTGTTCCCACACTTGATAGGCAAGGTCTCCAATGTCCTCTGCCTATCCCCAGTCATGGGGTTCCCCAACCTTTTGTGTCCCTCACCATCCCTATGTCTGTCTTGTTTGTCCTGTTTATCTGCACCTGTATGATGATATGATGTATTGACAGCCATGTGAGGAGACGTAGGACAGTGGATGTGTAACATATGCCAGCATAAGCTAGCTTGAGTTTTATATGCTATTTGTGTATCAACCTGATTTGTGCAGATGTTTGTGTTTAAAAATATCTTTGCAAAGTTGCTTATGTTAAAATGTATCAAGTGTGCGCCCTACTGGAAAGAAAAGAAATATACATGTATTATTGTAACTGAATTAAAACTTTGAGAATAGTTGCATCCAGAGACAAAATGACTGGCAAACCAAGTAATAAGAAGCCTTCTTTATTGTCTCTAGCAGGGAGCTAATTGCTACTCTGGAAGGGTAGACAGTTGAAATTGTTTTATAACTTCCTGCAGCTGCAGCAGATCTGAGCAAAGGTCAATCTGCCTGTATGTAACACATAGGTGCTAAAATCCTGACAGTTTCTAGTGATGCAGGATAGTGCAGGAAACTAAATCAGATGACCAGATGTGTGTGATGTCATTCTGCAAGCCAGAAAAAATATTTATATATTAGTTGGAGATTGCGCTCAGTATTCTGTCTTGGATCCATCCCTCTCAACCTCTTGGAGCAAAAAATCTGGACAAATCCAGAAATAATGGGGGGAAAAAAGCCCTAAAAAAGGAATATATTTTAAATATTGCCCTCATAAACTTAGAAAGTTGTTAAAATAACAGGTTTTGCATTATTATATATTTTTTGAAGGATATGCAGTCTGAAACTCAAATGTCTGTCATTATTTATTATTTAGTGACTTCAGTATTCAGCGATTTGCCAGAAAACCACAGTTTGTATGAGGAACAGACCAAAAATATGAAGCAAAAATCTGGACCTTTGAGAGGTATGCTTGGATCTGACAACAAGGACCACTTACCCACATCATCTTGCCTTGCACTAGCAAGTGACCAGGGACAGTAATTCTCTAAATCAGTTAGGAAAATATAGTGAGAATAGATAAGTATTGTTTTTCTGTAACTGTGTGAATCATTCCAGCTGTGTTGTTTTCATTATTTCTTGTGGCTGAAACTGGTGTTTACTCAAAGAGTGCATGTGTCAGCTACAGGGAGCAGGGATACAAAGCACTGGTTTCACAGAGAGGGTGCTGAACACAGCTCTGCCACTGGAGAGCCTTACTGAGTACCTGGGGAGAGACAAAACTAAGTAAGAAAACTTGTTTCTGTGACTGATAACTTGAAACCAATAAAATAAATGCAATTGTTTTCCTTTCCTGTTTATTTATAGGGAACACTTGTTAGCTAACTACAGCAGTCAACAGTATTACTATGCTCAGTCACTTCAGCATGTTAGTTTTTTTTAGACAGTGTAATATAACTTGATACTTAGTAACACTTTATGCAGCATGCAGTGTGTCCTTGGTTCCCTATCATTGCTTTACACACTCTCTGTAGAACATTCAGCTCACTTGTTATTCCATCACAAACACTGATTAATAATTTATTCAGCAGCTCAAATCATTTAGCCTGCATTGATTTACTTAAAACATATAACCTTTCATTCACAATCCTTTTAATTCATGCATCTTGGGAAAGACATGCAGTCTCCTTTTAGAAACCATGCATGTACAAGGACAAACCACCAACCTTGGTCCTGTCTAATTTGACATCTGAGTGAGGAGTGCATTGTGCCTTCCGAAAAGTGTCCCTTTGTTAATGACAGGTTCAACAGTCTGTCAATGTGAAAATCATTTGTTCTTTTCCTGTTATCTCCCTTATTTTTTGCCTAGAGGAAATACTTAATATACACAGTGTTTGTTATTGATTGTGTAACAGTAAGTGTCACACAACTGTCTTCTTCTCCTCCTTTTGGCTTTTCCCATTAAGGGTCGCCACAGCAGAACAACAGTCCACAGAATGATTGGCAGTAAAGTTTTATGATGTGAAGTTGCCAGCCTGGCACCCAGCCTTCCACAGAAGTCACACACTCACACCTAGGGCCAATTTAGAGTGCCCAATCTACCAGCAGCATGTCTTTCAGATGTGGGAGGAAACCGGAGCACCCAGAGGAAACCCACATGACCAGAGGGAGGACTTGCAGACTCCACACAGAAGACACCCCAGCTGAGAATCAGACTGAAAAACATCTTGCTATCAGGTGACAATGCTAACTGCTGCACCACTGTGGCCACCCCAAGTGTCATACAACAGTGAACTGCCTGAATAGAGAGCACTCCAGTGACTGTTGACTTTTCTCTTATGTGAGGGCAAGCCCATAGATGACCTCATCTCCCTGATAGCCTTGATGTAACGTGCACTTGTGCCTTTCTCCTTCCTTTTCTCTGCCCATCCTTGTCATAATTCATACTTTTTAGCCTCTCTGTCTTTAGCAATCTCTCTCTCTCTCAGTGTTCTCATGCATTTATTAGAATTTTTCCATTAATGCTTGCTCCTGCTTCACCAAACTGACATTTCATGACTTGATACAGGATGTAAGCTGGAAGTTACTAGAAACATAAAGAAGACATATCGTCAACTTTCTCTTTGTAAACTAAGCACTCAGCCTGCACTGTCAAAATCAAGTCTGTGGACTTAGAGCTGAGTGTTAACTCTAGCACGGTCAGTCAGTCAGTCATGTATCTACACAGTAATTGGTGGGGTGTGCACTGCCTGCATTTTAAGAGGCAAACTTAACATCTGTTGCAGAATTTTGTATGATTTAGGAACAGCATTCTTCTGCAACAGAAGTTAGCTTTGCTTATTAAAATGCAGGCAGTGTGCACCCACCAATTACTGCAAATATGTGACCAGTACAGGCAGGTTGCTGTTACTCTCTTAGTCTCTTACCTTGTTGAGGAGAATGTAAATTTCCTCATCCTGCGAAGCTATGACCTGTTGATATATTGACAGGGGACAGACATGGGTGGCTCTGGGCAGGTGACAGTGGTGCAGTCAGTCTCAATCTTGGACATCAGGTGACTTGGATCGGACAGTTTGTTAGCGGCTACTGTGGCTACATTACCTGCTGCTGGCTGCTATTTTCTTCTAGGTTTGATTTGTCCTTCTCTGTCTTCAAGTATTACCAGTCAGCCTATCCAGATTCCGTGATGACCAGTCCAGTATTGCTCCATGTGACATGATGTCTCAGACATCAATTCAAAGCTCCGAGCCTGTGATACAGTGTCCTCTCTGATCGGCTGCCACCTTCAGCCATAAATAACTGTTTTTTTTTCTGTGTTAACTCTTCCTGATTGAGTCTGACTATGATGTCATCATGCACCCCCTACATATTGAAGACATTGGAGGATGCGGGATGATGTCAGCATAAACTAAAACAATGTAAATTAAAAAATCAAGATTCGAAGGCGCCACTTGGGAATTCATGGTACCCTATTATTTTAGACCCCAAAACAGGAAATTCTGAGGGATCAGTACAGTTGAGAGGTATGTTGTGGTGATAGTCCAGATTCATCAAATTTTGTCTTAATTAGCACATGACTGTGTTGAAGAAATAGATATCTATGATTCTTTTTTAATTCCCTCCTGCAAATTCCTTTATTGCTTCCCCATTGTCCACCCCTCTGCTTGCCCCCATTTCACCACTTTCGTTTCCACCCCATTTTCACATGTTCAATCTGGTCAAAAAATAAAATCACACACAACACACATGGCCAGAAATAGCTCATTAAAAAAGTCTTCACTTTTTGCCTTCTGCCGCAGAGTTTGACATCACACATCAATGCCAAGTGGGGGTGAATGGCTGTTCATGTTCTATGGAAAACCTGGTGAGTTTTTGCCATTATCCACACTACTTCGCTTATCTCTGTACAAAGATGCTTAAGCATGCTGCACTATAGGAATATAGAGTTAAGGCAGAGTAAAGGCACTAATCTGAAACAATTATTCTAACAGTTCTGTGCACTGCTGGGTATAGCAGAACATACATTTCTCTGTGGATTGTTGACATAAATTACTTGAGTGAAGTTTTTTTTTTGCCCATAGCATCAAGGGTTCAATTCCAGGGGCATCACACATCATTTCTTAGTGTGATGTCATATGTCTATGACATGTCTAATCACCCACATGTTAACATTTGCCACAGTTATGATTTCCCATGGAGATACATTGGGTACTAGCAAAAAACATTATTTGCACCGACATTCATCCCCACAACTATGATGTATTTATCCAATCTTGTCCTGCTTGTCATAATCCTGTTGTCCATCTCCTGACCCTTCTGTACCTCTGTGTCAGTCACATTATACTGCCAAGCATGGCAGCTTAACAATGAGAACAGGCCAAAACATGTTCATGAATGTTGCATTACACAAAACATTATTATCTGTATGTCCATCTCTCCTTGTATGCACCCCTTCACTCCCACACCTCTTCACAGGTGTGTATCTGCGTGATAGATGTACAGGTCATATCATGTTTTCTGCATAATTACATGACTCTGCTGATGGATAATGTAAACATATTACCTTGATTCGATAAAAGATCAGTACTCCTGTAATCTGCAAAATTTCAAAATCTGCTGTAGGATTTGTGTTTGTGTCATGTCATGTGATGATGGATGAAATAGTCATCTAATATGGTGTGGAAACTGTCCTTACTGTGAAGAAGCATACAGTACA
>NC_056732.1:1749037579-1749072281 GCF_019279795.1 Protopterus annectens | reverse complement strand
ATACAGGATATACTGTATATCTGATGGCCACACACATTTACATGCCAATGGAGTTGAATGGTTGTGATATGAACATCACTGACATGCTCCCTGGGATGGAACTTTATCAACGATCTTATATATAACAGGAGGCATGTGCTTACTCTGAATATCTGCAAACTGACTTGCTTGAATATGACTGACATGTCACAATAGCCATCAACCAATCAGGGTAACATAGCAACAGACTCCTGGACAAATGTAGACACGCACAATCATGGACACACTTTTAAAATATTATGACCATAGATCTGCAATATTGACATAATATGTGAGTGCAACTTAATTACACATGATCTGCAGTAACAGACCTATACAACTGCAATGATTGTCAGTATTCTATAAGGGGAACTCACCACCCCTTCCCCACAAATGACCAGTTTTTGGAGGTGTTAAGAGGGACAGTGTTAAAAGTGGAGTTGAAATCAGGGCTAATCCTGCCCAGTTCAGAGGCTTGCAGGACATATAACCCACAATCCCCATCTGCAAGAATCAAACCCATGCCATAAATGTTGTCATTAAGCTGTGCATCTACTGCATGCAACTCGGAAAGACTTATCACAGAAGCATCTAGTAGAATAGCTTGAGATGAAGTCTGCACATTCAAATCCTAATGGGTATTCATCCCAAGCAAACAGTTATGTATAGCCTACGATATGTGTGGGAGCTCACTGTGCCAAATAAGATACACTTGGCTAAACCATCTCTGGCTGATGTAGGTACTGGCAATCTGGATAACAACACATACAAACACCACACTATTATGAGTGGATTCCCTACACATATCTGGGTGTTGCACACATCTACTATATGAAGCACCTGCAATTGATGTGTGAGTTAAGAACTGATCCATCATAATGAATGGAACAGAGTTATGGGAGACTGATGACAATGCATCCACAGTGCCCATATGCATGTAAAGTACAGTAGTGTAAAGTAAAGTGTCAATGATAAAGGAAGCTGTCACTGTGATGTTGTAGACATACCAAACAATACATGGAGCAACCTTTATAAGTACATGTCAAACATCAACTCATGTGCCACATGATCACTGTGCCCCTGACATTGCCTGTAAAAATGTTATACTGTCATGGAATCTTGACATGCATTCATACGTGTTCATGCAAACTATCAAGTGGTGATACTAATGTGAAGTAGTTGTATGTCCATGATGTAGTACAGTCACACTATAGCTGTGCCTATGGTACAATTGGACTTCAGGCTGTACATTGCATTCAAATAAAACCTGGGTATGAATCATATGGAACACAGTTGAACTGTCAACACAGTCAAACAACCTTACCTATTTCATGACATTATCCAAAGGGTATTAAGCATTCACGGGACCATCACAGCAATTTTTTGTAAAGCTGCAAAGTAACACATCAATTCAAAACATGTCTCTTAAAACTTTCCTCGGGTAAATCAAAAATAATATAGAAACTTTAAAGTAAAATAAATAAAGAATTTTATTGACAAAGTGAGCACTTTCACCACTAGGGCTTATTCAGACTGTACAATACCATGATCCTGTGCATGTTTGTGCACCTCTGCTTTGGCCACTAGATGTCATCCTACCCCACCTATACTCCTTATATTAGTATTTATACCTTCCTCATTTTTCCTATTCTCACCTTTCCTACTACTATCCCTTTCCTCCTTCTGATATTCTCTCTTATCCTTCCCTCTTTGGGCTCCTATCTCCCATCTTGACTTACCAGCTTACTCTGATACTTTTCCTCCTCCTTGGTGGTCTACTCTGTGTCGCTCCGTTAGCCCTACAGGCTCACTCCGCTCCACTCCCTACCCCAATTCCCACCCACGCCAGAGTCCTAAACTTATACATCTCTAATCCCACCCCTCACTTTACCAACCTACCCCCCTGTTTCCCCCCCAACCTAATCTCCTCCCTGTCCTCACCCCATATTACTCCTCCTACTATCCTCTCTACTTATCAACCCTTCTATCCTCAAACCAACTTCTCTCCTCTTCTATATTATCTCTTATTGCAAATCATTTCACTCACTTAACCTGTCTCTCTATCTTATATATCCTTCTACATCCTATCACTTCTCTTACTTCTATATTATTTTTCATTTTAACTTACATACATACAACCAACTTGCTAGCCCCATTGCTTACCTCTACTTTATATTCACCTCTACCCCACTTGTTGTAAGTATGGCCCTCTACTTATCTACACTGCTTATACTCTCATGTCTTCTCTTAACTACACTTTTCTCTACTTATCTCCTTACCTTCATAGAATATTCACTCATTACTCAACCAAATCACATTCAGAAACATACATCCACCTTCCACATACCTCTAATCTCATTTTCAAATGCCAATTCCACGTCTAGCTACAACCTACCTAAATTCCATAGGCGCTCTCACCTCACCTACACCCTACCCTTAGATAAGAAGATGAGATCTCTAACCCATCAACAGAGTAAATATATATCCAAACCTGATGACCCTACCTTAAAAGACGGTGATGTTCATCCCAACCCTGGCCCCATATACCCATCTCCTCAAGCATCTAGACCTATCTCCAATAATACCCTCCTGATAGGGCATCTTAACATACGTAGTGTAAACAACAAAGTTCCCTATCTACATGCCCTCCTAGACACTCACTGCTTTGACATTCTCTGTCTCTCTGAAACCTGGCTTAAGTCAGCCACTAAAGACACTGAGGTTATACCCCAAGGCTACAATATATTAAGGCTAGACCGTACTAAACAAAAGGGTGGTGGAGTAGCAATTCTATTTAAGAATCATCTTAACATCTCCACCCTCCCAGCCTGTCCAACCCAGGATAGTAAAGTGGAAGCTATTATTACTAAACTCCAACTAAATGCAAAGAAAGCCCTTTACATCATTTGCATGTATATACCACCTGGAAACAACATACCCATAGTAGAAGACTTTCTTAGTTGGGTTTCAAACAACTACCCCCAAGAAACTTTAATTCTTGGCGACTTTAATATAGACTGGAATACCATTAATGCTGACAATCCCACCTCTCACATTAACCTAAATGGTTTCACCCAAACCATTACCTCTACTACAAGGCTTAACAAATCAAGCAGGAAACAAACTATTTTAGACTGGATACTCATAAACAAAGTCAGTATCACATACAAAGTAGGAACTATGTCTGATGATCTCAGTGATCATTGTTTAACCTACATTACAAGAGAAAAGACTGACATTCTACACCTCCCCAATATAAGAACTATACGTTCCACCAAACATTTTAAAACTGACTTATTTCAAAATGAACTCAGAGCATGTAACTGGAACCCCTTAAAAACACTGCCACTTAACGAAGCAGTTTCATTCTTCAATTCTACCTTTCTTTCCATTCTGAATAAACATGCTCCTGGTACCATTAGAATGAAATCAAACACAGCCCCATGGCTCTCAAGTGATACAAAAAAACTAATCCTCTCTAAAAATAAAGTTTGGGCCAAATGGAGATGCCACAGAATCAGCTCTGATTTTCTTCACTTTTGCCAACTTAGAAACCTTACCAAAAAAGCTATTATCAATGACAAAAGAAAGTTCTACTATGAACTTCAAGAAACACATTCAATAAACCCAAACAATTCTGGTCCTCTATCAATAGACTCCTATCCCCAGGAACAGCAAAAACTCCCTCCCCACTAAATGCTGACCCAGACACCCCTTACCAAACTGCTAATGCTTTTAACTCTTTCTTCACTGAAACTATTCAATCTCTTGCTAAACAACTGAACACTAATGACTTCTATCCTCCAAACAATCTAGTAGACTCTTCTTATAACTTCTCTCTACAACCTATCTGTACTTCTTTCATCTATAGACTTATTTGTAAACTGAAACCCTGTACCCCCTCTGCTGACAAACTCCCTTCCCTTTTTCTGCAAAAAGCAGCCAAAGAAATTGCATACCCAATAGCTATACTCATAAATAGGACCATCCAAGAGGGAACTATCCTGATATCTGGAATGTCTCTCATATTATCCCACTACACAAAGGGTAACTGTATTGACTACTCCAACTTTAGACCAATTGCCCTTCTCTCACCTTTAGCAAAGATTATGGAGAAATGTATTCATCAGCAACTTGTACAGTATCTCTCTTTACACAATATTATAGCTAACTGTCAACATGGCTTTAGACCCCACCATAGCACCACTACTGCTCTCCTTTCTTTTATAGATATCATTAACAACAATCGCAACAATAATCTTTTCTCTTCTGCTTTATTCATTGACCTCTCAAAAGCATTTGACATGGTTAACCACTCTGCCTTAATTAACATCCTTAAATCCCTCTCATTTGACACTCTTACCATCAAATGGTTTAGTTCTTATCTCAACAACAGACAACAAGCCGTTCTCTGGGACAACCATATCTCCTCCTTACTGCCCATTTCTATCGGAGTTCCTCAGGGCTCTATTCTTGGTCCACTTCTCTTTTCCCTTTACATCAATGATCTCCACTCTGTAATTCTTCGAGCCACCTGTATTCAATATGCAGACGACTCCACTATTATTTGCTCAGCATCCTCCTCCTCTGATCTAATCTCACAAACCCAAAATATCTTTAACACTGTAGAAACATGGTTTACTAGACAATATCTTCTCCTTAATGCTAAAAAAACCAAACTTCTTCTCTTCACCCCCACTATTCGTACCTCCCCATTTAATTTCTCCATCTTGTCAAACAACAACACTGTCATCTCTCCAGACTCTACAACTAAACTGCTAGGAATAACCATTGATAACAATCTCTCTTTTGATCAACACATCAACAACACTATCAAATCAGTAAATAGAAAGATAGGATCCTTATACCGTATTAAGCCATTCCTCACCCCATCAGCTAGAGCTACGATTGCCCACTCCCATCTTTTATCTACTCTCTTCTATGCCTCTCCCATCTTCACTAACCTCAAGAAAACTAACCTAAACAAACTAGCAACTTGCTATAATAACATTGCCCGCTTCACCACTGGTAACTCTTTCAGAACCCATCACTGCCTTAACCTGAAACTTTTAGGCTGGCTAGAACTACAAAACTATATTATAATCTCACAACTTACTGTTGCCTTCAAAATTCTATACCAACCTGAGAACACCCCTATACTATCACAGCTTTTACTGCCTTATAATAATCTTACCTCCCTTCGTTCCTCTTGTAAATTCTTGACCAAACCTATAAAGGCTCACAACCTTGCTGGAGACTCTCTATTTAGTAATACTGTAGGCCGAGCTTGGAATTTGCTACCTAGGGATTTAACTCTAATCACATCTCTACCCCTCTTCAAACAACAAATCAAACTGTACTTCCAAAATCACTGGCTTTGCTCATGTAATACACCAGACTGATTTCTCTCCCCCCCCTTACCTGACCTCTAACCCTACTGAGTGCTTATACTTACTATCTATCTTTCTTCCTCCTTCTAATCCTGTTTGCTGTACCTACTTCTCTCTCTCCTATCTCCTCTTGCTACCCCTTTTTTCTCTTACTTCTTAACTACTCTTGCCTCCCTTCTTTTTACCTAACACTACTCCTTTTACTTCTCCTCCTACTTGTACTTTTTCCTTTTATAGCAGAAGCCTTAAGATATAGCCTGTTAGTATTAAGTAAGATGCTGTTGAATCTGATTTAATCCTAGTCATGTCTATTATTGATTATGTGCCTTAATTTTTTATTGATCTTATTACCATTTGTATTATTACCAATTTTTATTCAAATTTTTTTTTTCCTTTTCTTTTTATTCTATGTGTTTATTATTATCATGTCTGTTTGATACGTTTTATGTAGAGCTTTTCTCCCCGGGCCTCTACTGAAAATGGAAATATATCCAGCTAGACTAGCCCGGTCAACAAATGTAAAATAAAATAAAATAAATAAATAAAAAATGATAAATGCCTCTTTAAATACTCTCCCACTAGTGAAGATTAATGACATCATTTCCTGTACAATCAATTAATTAATTCATACTTGAAAAACATAAAACTTTATCATAAAATCCATCAGGAACATCCTCCAATCATCCTTAATCTTCACCCATGGGAGAGTATTTAAAGAGGCATTTATCATGGTATTGTAAAGTCTGAAGAAGCTCTAGTGGTGAAAGCGCTCACTTTGTCAATGAAGTTCTTTATTTATTTTACTTTAAAGTTTCTATATTATTTTTGATTTACCCGAGGACAGTTTTAAGAGACATGTTTTGAATTGATGTGTTACTTTTCAGCTTTACAAGAATTTGCTGTGGTGGTCCCGTGAATTCTTAATACCCTTTGGATTATTTCAGTTTTATTGTTCGGCGTCCACACGGGACTTTTGTTCTTATGGAATTACCATTTTTTGATTTTGCTTTTATTATTTCATGACATTACATCAGTTATACATCATATGCCTATATGCTTGTCAGTAGAAATGTATGGGTGAGGGCCATGACACCATATATGGACACATTACAAATGAGGCAGATGCAATTCTTGCAGAACAGTTAATGACACAAATGTTGACAGTCACACAATGCTGTTGGGGAATTCCTGTATAATCCTTGTGAACAGCAACACAAGGGTGCATATAATGAATTCCCCAGGGTTACACAAGAATCCCAACGTCATATCATGTCATTATGAGTCACATGACAACTGTGTACAATGCTGATATACTGCAGTACAAGAACACATGGCTTTGTAAGGTAACAATATACATAGCATAACCTGATGTCAACAGTCCTCAGGAAGCATATTACTACCCTGTTATTGAAGACACGCGTGGAAAATGAAAGCAGCAGCCATCAATACTGTAGCTGAAATCACAGATTGGATTACACTGCTGTAGGGCTACAGCATACCCACACCTCAATGCAGCAAATGTGGATGGCAACAACATTGACATATGCAATGTTCAGTGGGTCATAGGATGTTACTGGGCTAATGGCACAGAGCAAATAAATTCCTAGCCATTATTATACCATTTAAACCCAAATTGCTTTCTCTAGGTGAGGCAAACTAATAGGGGTATATGTGCTTTATTTGATTTTATTATAGAACTGCCCCTGTCCATATGGAACATGGTCACCACCCCATGACTGAATTAGCACTTACATATCCAATGGTTTGGACATGGTTTGTAGAGGGTCATGGAGGGGCTGCTTCACATTGTGTGTATGCATCTTTGAGATGATGACATTCTCAGTTTTCCTACAGAAATGATGTTATGTGGACAGAGGAAAAAAGGCATGTTCAACTTAGAAGGCTATGTAAAAGGTTTTCCTGAGTGGGAGTCAAATGAGAGCAGATTTAGAACATTGTACAATGATTATAATACACCATGAATCAGACCCACACCCATTGCCTGAGGTCAGATTCAAATACCACACCTATGTAGGTATACAAGCTGGTTTCCATACAATGTAGGACTAGTGCCACAACAAATGTGTGACTTTAAATGAGTCAGAGTGCACTTTATAGAGGATGACATCAGCAGTGTCTGCTGAGAAGTAGGGGTGTATGACATAGATGTGAACTCATGATGTAAAATTGTTTCCAGACTGATAGTTGAATGGACACACACACACACACACACACACACACACACACACACACACACACACACACACACACACACACACACACACACACACACACACACACACACACACAAATCCTACTGTAAAATTGTTTCCAGACTGACAGTTAAATGAACACACACACACACACACACACACACACACACACACACACACACACACACACACAGACACACACACCCTACTGTAAAATTGTTTCCAGACTGATAGTTAAATGAACACACACACCCATCCTACTGTAAAATTGTTTCCAGACTGATAGTTAAATGAACACACACACACACACACACACACACACACACACACACACACACACACACACACACACACACATCCTACTGTAAAATTATTTCCCGACTGATAGTTAAATGAAGAGACACACACACACACACACACACACACACACACACACACACACACACACACACACACAGTCTCAAGTTAACCGCTGTGAGATAAGAACCCTTATCTAATTATATAAGCTGCAGAACATAGTGCTTAATAGTAGCACCACCACACTTCTGTCCTTTATACTGTCAGAGTGCACTTTATAGAGATTGGCATCCACAGTTTATGCTGAGAAGAGGATGTTTGAGGGCTGCATTAAATTGCTGTGGAGTTATGTAGTAGCATAAAAGTCCCATCTGAATCCTATTTGAATGAGAACAGCAGGACCTTGACTCATGCTCTTCTGGCTACACACACACACACACACACACACACACACACACACACACACACACACACACACACACACTGACTGCTGTGAGATTTGAACCCCAGCCTGTCACATTACACAGGATAGAGAATACAGTAACTAATGCTCACCCCACTGCAGAAGTCTGATTTTAGCAGTATCGCAGTGCACTTTGTAGAGGATGGCATCGTCAGTGCATGCTGAGAAAAGGATGTTGTGTGGGCTGCATGAAATTGCTGTGGAGTCAAGTAGCAGTCTAAAGGTATCTTATGAATGCTACTTGCTTTAATTTAATGTAGTATGCCTTCCTTCATGCAAACATGCTCAGTGATGAAGCACGGCTCTCAGCTGTCTGGTCAGTATTAAGTGTGGAAAATACACCTACTGTCTAGCTTTCACTATAGAACAGGATGTGAGAACACTGACCTGTTGGTCAGCGCATAGGTGAGCCATGGTTCAAATCCAGATGATTTTTTTTTTTGTTACACGTGGTGTCAGCATGTCATTACCTAAGTAAATGTGATCAGGAGTGCAAATGTTACTATCAGTGACTATACTAAAGTATGAGTTTTCCCCAAATTGTATCAATAATGCCTAACTCGATACATTTCTACAAACAGTAGCTGTTTTGCTAGCCCCACTGCAACTCACAAGTTAATTGTGCATAGAGCTTGTTATAAATGACAAGGTGTGGTACATTTTTTTAAATAATTAGTATGACTCAGCAGATATGCTAACTATTTGTGTAGGGCTGGCTATTTGGAAAAACATGTTCTGTATGCTTCTTCACAGTAAGGACAGTTTCCACACTGTATTAGTTGAGCATTTCATCCATCATCACATGAACATGACACAAAGGGAATCCTACAGCAGATTTTGAAATTCTGCACATTACAGGATCACTGATCCCTTATCAAACCAAGGTAATATGTTTATATTATCCATCAGCAGAGTCATGTAGTTATGCAGAAAACATGATATGACCTGTACATCTGTCACACAGACAGACACCTACGAAGAGGTATGGGAGTGAAGGGTTGCATACAAGGAGAGACGGACATACAGATAACAATGTTTTGTGTAATGCAACATTCATGAACATGCTTTGGCCTGTTCTCATTATTAAGCTGCCATGCTTGGCAGTATAAGGTGACTGACACAGGGGTACAGAAGGGTTAGGAGATGGACAACAGGATTATGACAAGCAGGACAAGGTTGGATAAATACATCATGGTTGTGGAAATGAATGTTAGTGCAAATAATGTTTTTTGCGAGTACCCAACGTATCTCCATGGGAAATCATAACTGTGGCAAATGTTAACATGTGGGTGATTAGGCATGTCATAGACATATGACATCACACTAAGAAATGATGTGTGATGCATCTGAATTGAACCCTTGATGCTATGGGCAAAAATAAAACTTCACTCAAGTAATTTATGTCAACAATCCACAGAGAAATGTATGTTCTGCTATACCCAGCAGTGCACAGAACTGTTAGAATAATTGTTTCAGATTAGTGCCTTTACTCTGCCTTAACTCTATATTCCTATAGTGCAGCATGCTTAAGCATCTTTGTACAGAGATAAGCGAAGTAGTGTGGATAATGGCAAAAACTCACCAGGTTTTCCATAGGACATTAACAGCCATTCACTCCCACGTGGCATTGATGTGTGATGTCAAACTCTGCACAAATGCAGAAGGCAAAAAGTGAAGACTTTTTTAATGGGCTATTTCTGGCCATGTGTGTTGTGTATGATTTTATTTTTTGACCAGACTGAACATGTGAAAATGGGGGGGGGATACGAAAGTGGTGAAATGGTGGGCAAGCACAGGGGTGGACAATGGGGAAGCAATAAAGGAATTTGCAGGAGGGAATTAGAAAATAACCATAGATATCCACTTCTTCAACACAGCAATGTGCAGATTAAGATGAAATTTGATGAAACTGGACTATCACCACGACATACCTCTCAACCGTACCAATCCCTCAGAATTTCCTGTTTTGGAGTCTAAAATAATAGGGTACCATGAATTCCCAAGTGGCCCCTTCGAATCCTGATTTCTTTTTATTTACATTGTAGTTGATGCTGACATCATCTCGCATCCTCCAATGTCTTCAATGTGTAGGGGTGCATAATGACATCATAGTCAGACTCGATCAGGAAGAGTTAACATAGAAAAAAAAAACAGTTATTTATGGCTGCAGGTGGCAGCCAGTCAGAGAGGACATTGTATCATAGGCTTGGAGCACTGAATTGATGTCTAAGACATCATGTCACATGGAGCAATACTGGACTGGTCATCACAGAATCTGGGATAGGCTGACTGGTAATACTTGAAGACAGAGTAGGACAAATCAAACATAGAAGAAAATAGCAGCCAGCAGCAGGTAATGTAGCCACAGTCGAAGCTAGCAAACTTTCCATTCCAAGTCACCTGATGTCCAAGATTGAGACTGGCTGCACCACTCTCACCTGTCAAGCGCCCACCCATGTCTGTCCCCTGTCAACAGGTCGTAGCTTCACAGGATGAGGAAGTTTACCTTCTCCTCAACAAGGTAAGAGACTAAGAGTAACAACAACCTGCCCTGTATTGGTCACATATTTGCAGTAATTGGTGGGTGCACACTGCCTGCATTTTAATAGGCAAACCTAACTTCTGTTGCAGAAGAATGCTGTTCCTAATTCATACAAAATTCTGCAACAGAAGTTAAGTTTCCCTCTTAAAATGTAAGAAGTGCACACCCCACAAATGACTGTGTAGATACATGACTGACTGACTGACCGACCATGCTAGAGTTAACACTCAGCTGCAAGTCCGCAGACTATTGATTTTGACAGTGCAGGCTGAGTGCTTAATTTACAAAGAGAAAGTTGACACTATGTCTCCTTTATGTTTCTAGTAACTTCCAACTTACATCCTGTATCAAGTCATGAAATGTCACTTTGGTGAAGCATGTCCTCCCTGTGGTCGCGTGGGTTTCCTCTGGGTGCTCCGGTTTCCTCCCACATCTGAAAGACATGCTACTGGTAGATTGGGCACTCTAAATTGGCCCTAGGTGTGAGTGTGTGCCTTCTGTGGAAGGTTGGGTACCAGGCTGGCAACTTCACACCAAAAAACTTTACTGCCAATCATTCTGTGGACTGTTGTTCTGCTGTGGTGACCCTTAATGGGAAAAGCCAAAAGGAGGAGAAGAAGACAGTTGTGTGACACTTACTGTTACACAATCAATAACAAACACTGTGTATATTAAGTATTTCCTCTAGGCAAAAAATAAGGGAGATAACAGGAAAAGAACAAATGATTTTCACATTGACAGACTGTTGAACCTGTCATTAACAAAGGGACACTTTTCGGGAGACACAATGCACTCCTCAATCACATGTCAAATTATACAGGGCCAAGGATGGTGGTTTGTCCTTGTACATGCATGGTTTCTAAAAGGAGACTGCATGTCTTTCCCAAGATGCATGAATTAAAAGAATTGTGAATGAAAGGAAATATGGTTTAAGTAAATCAATGCAGGCTAAATGATTTGAGCTGCTGAATAAATTATTAATCGGTGTTTGTGATGGAATAACAAATGAGCTGAATGCTCTATAGAGAGTGTGTAAAGCAAACATAGGGAACCAAGGACAGACTGCATGCTGCATAAAGTGTTGCTAAGTATCAAGTTATATTACTCTGTCTAAAAAAACTAACATGCGGAAGTGACTGAGCATAGTAATACTTTTGACTGCTGTAGTTAGTTAACAAGTGTTCACTATAAATAAACAGGAAAGGAAAACAATTGTATTTGTTTTTTCGGTTTCAAGTTATCAGTCACAGAAACAAGTTTCCTTACTTTATTTTGTCTCTCCCCAGGTACTCAGTAAGGCTCTCCAGTGGCAGAGCTGTGCTCAGCACCTCTATGTGAAACCAGTGCTTTGTGTCCCTGCTCCCTGTAGCTGACACGCACACTCTTTGAGTAAACACCAGAGTTTCAGCCACAAGAAATAATGAAAACAACACAGCTGGAATGATTCACACAGTTACAGAAAAACATTACTTATCTATTATCACTATATTTTCCTAACTGATTTAGAGAATTACTGTCCCTGGTCACTTACTAGTGCAAGGCCAGTCTCACATAAACCAACCACAACTGCAAACCAAACACATAGTAACACAAAGACATACTCGGAGGCTCTAATAAAAAATTTACCGAAACAACAGAGGCTCCCAAAGCAGACGTCCAAGAAAACACCACCTCAAAACTCTGCACAAGCAACACATAGTACACAAAGTCAGTGTGCCAAACAATCACAGCCCTTAAGGTGAAACACCATGCCTGATACACTAGTAATAGATGACTCTATAGTCAGACACACTGACATCCCGCTTACCAGGCTGAACAAAGAGAGGGTAATGGTGAGCTGCCTGTCAGGAGTTAGGATCCGCCACATAACACAAGCAATCAGGTCACTCCAAAGCAAGTACAAATATGACTCCGTCATTGTCCATGCTGGCGTGAATGACCTGAGAGGTACCTCCTTGGACTACATGAAAAGAGATATAGAGGAGCTCTCTGATTATGTAGCCCAGGCTGGTATGACCCTGACCCTGAGCAGCATCTTGCCCTCACCAAGAATGATGCCACAATACAAAGACAAGATGATCAGCTTTAATAATTGGCTCAATTACTGGTGTCATTCTAGGGGGATCCAATGTCTGTCTGCTTGAGATGACATGCTGGACAAGCCACGCTGCTTCGCAAGGGACGGCTTGCACCTGTCACCACTGGGCTTCCGGATATTGGCTAAGGCTCTTGCCACCCCCGTAGTGCCTTTTTTAGGCAAGGCTCAAAAGACAAACCCACCACCTTAGAAAACAATAAAGGAAACAAACTAAGGGTAATGCTGCTCAATGCCAGAAGTCTAAATCTCAAGATGCAGGCTCTCAAAGCACTCCTCAGTATGGAGAGCATCGATGTCTGTGCTGTAACTGAAACCTGGTTCAAGGCTCCAAAGTGCACCCCAGCCCTATCAGGTTATACCTCGTATCATGCATTTCGGCCCCAAAACCTGGGCTGAACTACAAAAGGAGGGGGAGTGTCCATATTCATTAAAGACACCCACACCTCCAGGTTAGTGGCAACGCACGAAGCATTGGAGACCATCCACGTGCAACTAACCGTGGGCAAAACTGCTATACAACTTGTAGCATGCTACAGACCACTCTTGCAATCTCAGGAACTCCATTCAGCCTTCCTGAAGACACTGGAGGATATGAATGTCTCACCAAATACCATCATATTGGGAGACTTCAACTACCCAAACATAGACTGGGTGCATTACTCAAGCCCCAGTACCCTAGCCCAAAGGTTCCTGGAATTCATCAACTCTAATGCAATGGAACAACTAGTCACCTCCCCCACAAGGGGAAATAATATACTTGACCTGATCATCACAAACATGGGGACAAAATGCTCAACACCAGAAGTATACCCCTCACTAGTGAGATCAGACCATAAACTAATAACCCTAGATATTCATATCCCACCTCCACCCCAGCACAAAAGACCACAGTGAGGAACTTCTCAAAAGCTGACTTTACACTCCTTAGGACTGAAATGGTATCCTTCAAGCCCCCTGGGCCAGTGGAAACCACATCCCACACTGCTGAATCCTTCACAAATGCTTTCTATGGTCATCTCCAAGAATGCATGGATCATGCAATCCAAAATAAAACCAAGACCCTTTCCACCAAAGGCAGGCATCCTATCTGGTAGACCCCAGCCATAAACAAACTTTATAACAAGAGAAGGAAGCTACTGCAAGACAGAGCAAAATCCCATAAAGGGAAGGCATCCCTGATCAGCACTAGCAAAAAACTACATTCGCTAATAAAATCATCAAAGGCTAACTTTGAGAGAAAAATCGCTAAGGACACTAAAGATAATCACAAGGCCTTCTTCAGTTATGTTAGAAACCTGGGCGGAAACCCTCAGATATGTGCAGAGTTAGTTCATAACGGCAAAAAATACACTGAACCCACAGATATTGCCAACATACTGGCAGACAGGTTCAGTGCAAATTTCTCCCCTCCCTCTCCCCGAAAAGACGAAATAAATATCTCAACTGAATGCAACCTCCCTGAAATCTCAGATGTCCAGGTGAGAGCTGCCCTCAGCAAAGCTAAAAATACAGCATCCATGGGACCTGACGGTGTCCCGGGTTGCATGCTACGTGAACTCCCAGAGGAGCTAAACCCGCACATAAGAACGCTGTTTAATCTTAGCCTTGCTACAGGATATGTCCCTGAACACTGACGTACAGCTACAGTGGTCCCACTCCACAAAGGTGGCACCTCTACAGACCCTGGAAACTACAGCCCCATAAGCTTGACCAGCCTGGTCTGCAAAGCTATGGAAAGGATCATTATGGAACTCATAAACAAAGACATCGGGGACCTGCAGACAATTGACCCTACCCAGTTCAGCTTTGTAAAAGGCAGATCCTGTCTTTTAAACCTGGTGGACTTTTTTGAAAGAGTCACTAGAGCCATCGATGAAGGCAAAGCAGTTCATACAGCCTACCTGGATCTGGCAAAAGCCTTCAACACAATACCCCACTCAGGCATCATCGACAAGCTCAACAGCTTAAATGTAAACCCGTTTGTCACAAGATGGGTTGAAAACTGGCTAAAGGACAGAACCCACAAAGTCAGAATAGCTGGAGCTATGTCTGACTCTAAGCCAGTCACAAGTGGAGTCCCACAGGGCTCTGTCTTGGGACTCCTCTTGTTCGGCATTTATTTCTCAGATGTGCAGGCAAACATAGGGGGGTTGTTGCTGACAAAGTTCGCAGACGACTGCAAACTAGGCACCATAGTCGACACACCAGCTGACACATGCATCCTCCAGAAGGGCCACACAGAAACGGACGACTGGTGCTAGAGTCATGGCCTTTAACTATATGCCAAAAAATGTATAGTCATCCCCTTTGGAAAAAACAAAGTACCCACAAATTACCACATAGGTGGTAATCCATTAAGTACAGAAAAAGTAATCAGAGACCAGGGGACTCAAGTTGACAGTGACCTCTCATTTGACACCCATGTCGCCAAAGTGGTTAGAAAGACCTTCTACCTTGCCCACCTTATCATGAAGGGATTCACATCCAGATCAAAGGATGTCATTGTACCCTTATATTCCTCCCTTATCAGGCCTATGATTGAGTACAATGCCCCATTTGGTATGTACCTCACCCGGCACTTGCAGCAGCTGGAGAGACCCCAAAAGTACCTTACCAAGAGGATCAAGGGTCTCCAGCATATGTCATATGCTGCCAGACTGAAAAAGCTCCAGCTCTATTCAGTAGCATACCACCTGCTCAGAGGTGATCTGTGCCTTACATACAAGGCCATGTCCAATTGAGAATTAATGGACATGCTCCACCTCAAAAAATCCAAATCCATCAGAGCCATGGGAGCTAAAAATCTAAACCTCAGCACAAATATGAATAGGACATGCTGGAGGGATAGATTCATAACCCAGAGGCTTCCTGCACTCTGGAACAGAATACCTGTCCATATTAGGCAGAGCCCCTCACTGACTCTCTTCAAGAGAAATCTGGATGAATGGATGGGTGATCGTAGGTTTACCCCAGGGGTCATCTCTGTGTCATTGCTAGATAGAGGCACAGTAAACTAAATTTAATTTAAATTGTACACTTTTGTATCATTACATGGGGTGGCGAAAGCCACATACACTTTGTCTAGGCTTATAAATGCTCTAGGGCAGATAGCCTAGTACTATACTATGAAACTATACTATGAAACTATGTGGGTAAGTGGTCCTTGTTGTCAGATCCAAGCATACCTCTCAATGGTCCATATTTATGCTTCATATTTTTGGTCTGTTCCTCATAAAAATTTTGGTTTTCTGGCAAATCACTGAGGATTGACGTCACTAAATAATAATAAATAATGACAGACATTTTAGTTTCAGAGTGCATATCCTTCCAAAAATATATAATAATGCAAAACCTGTTATTCTAACAACTTTATAAGTTTATAAACGCAATATTTAAAATCTGTCCCTTTTTCAGGGCTTTTGTCCCCCCATTATTTCTGGATTTGTCCAGATTTTTTGCTCCAAGAGGTTGAGAGGGATGGATCCAAGACAGAATACTGAGCGCAATCTCCAACTAATATATAAATATTTTTTCTGGCTTGCAGAATGACATCACACACATCTGGTCATCTGATTTAGTTTCCTGCACTATCCTGCATCACTAGAAACTGTCAGGATTTTAGCACCTATGTGTTAAATACAGGCAGATTGAGATTTGCTCAAATCTGCTGCAGCTGCATGAAGTTATAAAACAATTTCAACCCTCTACCCTTCCAGAGTAACAATTATTTCCCTGCTAGAGACAATAAATAAGGCTTCCTATTACTTGGTTTCCCAGGCATTTTGTCTCTGGCTGCAACTATTCTCAAAGTTTGCTACAGCTGGATTGAGATTAGTCTCTTCTCTTCCAGTATCCTCTGTTAAAACCTATACATTTAATTCAGTTACAATAATACATGTACATTTCTTTTCTTTCCAGCAGGGCACACAGTTGATACTTTTTAACACAAGCAACTTTGCAAAGATATTTTTAAACACAAGCATCTGTACAAATCAGGTTGATACATAACTAGCATATAATTTTCTTTACAAAACTCAAGCTAGCTTATGCTGGCATATGTTACACATCCACCACCCTACTTCTCCTCACATAGCTGTCAATACCTCCTATCATCATACAGGTGCAGACAAACAGGACAAACAAGACAGACATAGGGATGGTGAGGGACACAAAAGGTTGGGGAACACCATGACTTGGAGACCATGGCCATCAAGTGTGGGAACAATGAGAAGCTTGTCCTAATCCTCATAACTGTCAGCACTGTCCCCTTCCTTAGTTCCCCATGAGACTGCTTGATGTGTACATCTCTTTTCTATCTTAATAAGCAACCTCTCTAGGCAGCTGTTGTGGGCACCAAGGTCTATCTCTATAAGGTTACACACCATCGCTGGCAGATATACTTACACAACTGGGAGTATCAGCAGTTCAAAACTCATCCAGCCACTGCTAGGGTTGTACCTGTTTACACCTCTTCAAGTCACTGTAGTCATGTTTACACTGCTCCCCAGTGCATGGTATGGCAGTCACACTAGATATATCCTTGGCTAGGCTGTTCCTAGCCTCAATCTTGTACTGAGATCTGGTATAGGCTCCCTGCAGCAACCTACGGCTGAAGCACTTCATGAAGAGTGCAACAAATAATTTTGTCTCCTCCACACCCCCAATTCTGTGCCCTGAATTTGAAACTGTACTTCTCATCTCTTGTCATGACTGCAAAGGCCCTGCAACAACAGATTCAATGACTCCTGCCAATTCGTGATATCACATTTTGCAACCAGTCTGGCTGATGTCAAGCAACCAGAAACATTGCCAAACAAAGAAGTAGGGAGTTTCTGAAACAGCATTAATGATGTGAGATTTGGCATTGATTTATGGTATTTGTGCTGCTATACCAGGTCACACTTTGTCCAGTGGTCAACACTGAAATTCTAAATGACTTACCTTTTAAGCAATGACTTTGGAGGGATCAACTAGATGACTTGGCACATATTTTGTGGAGACATACACACTGTTAAAAGTAATTTGTACAGTGTGGGTTTCAAACCTATGAAAAAGAGAATGCATACATTTCCACACAGGTGATTATTTATTACTGCCAACAGAAGAAGTGCATGTCTATTATGGTCAGTATAGATATACAGTTTAAAGAGTGACTGGAGTTATACATCAATTAAGTCTATATGTTTGTGACATTAAAAGGTTGTGCTTCATGCATTTCAGGTGTGATGAGGAGTAATGTCTGACAATATATTGGAAAAGGATAGACTTGCATGTCTTTAGTAGTAGAGTTTTGAGTTATGCTGCATACCTCACAATACATGCTGTTTTACAGTTAGACTTGGGTTATGTGAGAGGTGCAGATGATTGTCAGCAAACTATTGTATCCATCAGAGACATGCAACTGCATTTTTATTACGTAATCATTGTCATGCTAAACACATAATACAAATGATGCCTACAAAAGTATATGTATGCAAGCAGTGATGATACCTTTCTGTCAGTCAACCTGCTATACATAGCTATTGGTATGTAGTACTACCTTTATAATCAAAGTTCTGTGTAAAATCCAGTGGAGCACCTATACTGAAAAGTGGCTGACCTAAATTCTAGACATGAATGCACTCCAATTACATCTGGTGCCACAGAGAAATGTAGGCAGCAGATATATTTTCCACACTCATTAATTTCCAAAGTGCTGATGGCCGTGTATCACCACTGAGTCTGTTTGCACAAAGGAAGGTGAACCAAATCAGATGGTTCACTTTTTTCCTTAGTAAACCGTGCTTGCACATAGGTAGTCAACACTCAAATGTAAAAATCAATAGTGAACATATATTACTTGTGCAAATACTCATTGTGACCTTTCCTCAGTGGGACTCCAACCCTGCCTTACCTTTGTTTTCTCTTTTTTAGCTAAACATATTTGCACCTTATGCCACAGAGGCAGTCAGGTAACAGGTGGAACTTCTACAGTCATTACCATTCATGTTGCTGACCACAACACAATGCCAGTAAGCATGTTTACACTTTGTAAAGTGACTGAAATTAGCTTTTTACCTTTTTTAAGCAGCTAACCATGTTTGTGATATGCCATGCACTGCACACATACTTACAAAACGGGATACAAAAGGAAACAAAGGGTAAACAATTAGACAGCTCTGGATTTGAACCATTGGATTATTACACTTACACAACACAGTTGTAGTGAGTTATCTTTCTTTGCCACAAACATAGCTTTGCAGTACAGATCAAATCATGTGCATAGCAGCAATTCACATTTCATATCCAGTATTAACAGTTCATACAGTTGGACATTTTCAGTTGACTATAAATGTGTAAACATACTTAGTGGAATGAGTGATGCCACATGATTTATGAATATGTTTGTAAAACTGCAGCTCTGCCTTCTCTTTTTTCATTCTGGAAATCCTTCCCTTATCTCTGCTTTACTATCACACATTCAGTCTCTAGTTCATATTCTCGTATTTTTCTTTCAAGGTGTGATACAAATACATAAATACATGGCAGTCAATAACAGTTTTCAGCAAAGGCAGGAAACTGCCCTATTATGCCAAGGAAATACATGTGGGGTGTTTGGTTTTGTTTAAAAGCTCACTGCAGTTAGTTCCACACTAGTCCTCATTGACAAACCCACTTCACTGAAGGGTGTCTGTGCATTACTGTGTTTTGCTTCAGTCACAGAAATCATTCACATTTGCTAAATGAAACGACCACACTGACAGACCATAAAAACAAGAAAAAGAACCATAGGCAACGTATCAAGTAGATATCCAGGAACAAACCACCATATAAATTAGAACAGCAAGTTTATTTGAAAATAATCTAAAATAATCTCCAAAGGATAAACCAGTTAGCACTTTCATTTAAATAAATGTTAACCTTCCTCAGTCTGAGCCATTAGCACTGGACAGTGGTGTAGAGGCTATACTATGTTGACCTCTGCTACACAAAGTCAAAAGCTTGGTACTCAGCAATTCTAAAGAGTTCAAGCCTCATTTGTGTCTTCAGAGTGGTCAGAAGGCTGAATCTAAATTAAAAGGCAATAGTGTAGCTAAGGAACTTGTAACTTGATGGGGAGTAAACTGTTATCAATCATGGTTATTGCTTCAAAACCAATACAGAAGTTCGCTGGAATGCCAAATAAGGGACTGAGTCCAAAAGAGGCCAAATAGTTTTATTCTCACTGAGCAAGCGATAAAAACAAAGGAAACAAGTTGCATCTTTTCATGTTGTTCTTGCAATTTTTGTCAATTTGAATGAATATACTGTGATACAAGGCTTTTTCTGATTCAACAGTAAACATAAGGTCATTAATAATACACTGATTGATGAACTCCAATTCCTTTAACAGTAGTTTTTTCTCCCTCTCATTCTCTGCTATTATTGCTCTTACTATATCCAAACCACATCTATCAAAAATATTTATAAGGTTAGTATAAAATTCAGAAACTTCCTTCACCCCATTAGGATATTTAGTAACCCGTAAAACTTTAGGAACTATGTTCCTTTTTAAACATTCCTTTACATACATTAAATTACATTCAATGCATTTAAATTTGTCCAAAGAATGAAACATTAAGTCACAATTGTCTCTGTAAGTATGGGTGGTTATTTCCATACTATTAAAAGACTTTTTAGAATTTAATGAATAGTTCTTCACTAAAAGAGCTTTGTAATCAAAAATATTGCTGTGAGTAACAGAGTCACCTTTCCTTATATTGGCGCCATCAATCGTTTGGATTCCTGAAGTCCCCTTTTCTTTTTCACATATGTTCTCCCGATTGGAGAACAAAATGTTAGGAAAACTGGATAGTTCATTGCCACTGGTGTCCGCACTATTGTCACAGTTTTGTTGAGAGAATAACACACCAGAGGAACCGCCAAGAACAGTTTTCCGATACCTCTGGCTGATTTCCTGGTTACCAGCCACACTGGAGGCCAACGTGACAATGGATTGGCAGGCTGGAGTTAAAAGCTCAACCAGTTGAGAAAGCTCGCCAATCACCTTCCTTAATTCTCCTCTTTCACCAGTTCTAAAATCGTCTTCGGTCTCCGCCCCCTGGAAACTCCACCATCTCAATGAAACTCAAACCAAAAAACAATACGAGATGAAAAGCGAACTAGAACGACACCAAAACCAATACAGAAGTTTGCTGGAGTACCAAATAAGGGCCTGAGTCCAAAAGAAGCCAAATAGTTTTATTCTCACTGAAAAAGCGATAAAAACAAAGGAAACAAGTTGCATCTTTTCCTGTTGTTCTTGCAATTTTTGTCAATTTGAATGAATATACTGTGATACAAGGCTTTTTCCAATTCAACAGTAAACATAAGGTCATTAATAATACACTGATTGATGGACTCCAATTCTTTTAACAGTAGGTTTTTCTCCCTCTCATTCTCTGCAATTATTGCTATTACTATATCCAAACCACATCTATCAAAAATATTTATAAGGTTAGTATAAAATTCAGAACCTTCCTTCACCCCATTAGGATATCTAGTAACCCGTAAACCTTTAGGAACTATGTTCCTTTTTAAACATTCCTTTAGATACACTAAATCACATTCAATGCATTTAAATTTGTCCAAAGAATGAAACGTTAAGTCACAATTGTCTCTGTAAGTACGGGTGGTTATTTCCGTACTATTAAAAGACGTTTTAGAATTTAATGAATACTTCTTCACTAAAAGAGCTTTGTAATCAAAAATATTGTTGTAAGTAACACAGTCACCTTTCCTTATATTGGCACCATCAATCGTTTGGATTCCTGAAGTCCCCTTTTCTTTTTCACATATGTTCTCCCGATTGGAGAACAAAATGTTAGGAAAACCAGATAGTTCATTGCCACTGGTGTCTGCACTATTGTCTCCGTTTTGTTGAGAGAATAACATGCCAGAAGAACCGCCAAGAACAGTTTTCCGATACCTCTGGCTGATTTCCTGGTTACCAGCCACACCGGAGGCCAACGTGACAATGGATTGGCAGGCTGGAGTTAAAAGCTGAACCAGCTGCGATAGCTGGCCAATCACCTTCCTTAATTCTTCTCTTTCACTGGTTCTAAAATATTCTTTGGTCTCCACCCCTGGTAACTCCACCATCTCAATGAAACTCAAACCAAAAAACAATATGAGATGTCACCCTCTGCATCAGATTCAACCTCTGCACTTTCCAACTGTGTGTCAGTTTGACCACCATCATCCTCAGAGTCTCCTGAGATACTGACATCAGGTGGCACAGGGTACACACACTCCTACTGTTAAGATCTATGATCACCTGTGATAAAAAGAAAGAAACACAGGAATACATTAATACCTGCACTACTATCATGCAATATATGTTAACAAACTAACAGTGCTGCCACTATTACAGATAGTACAGCAATACACATAACAGGCCTAAGATGACACACTATAATATTTCTTTATATTTATTTTCAGTAATGACATAAAATTATTTGGCTTTCCATCTGCAGGAGGCATATGTCGCTGGAGTCCTGAAGGTCTTGGAAAAAGTTGAGGAAGAGGTAATAGCAACATTGTTACATTTAACAGTAACACAGAGGTAATAGCAACATTGTTACATTTAACAGTAACACAGAGGTAATAGCTGTATTGTTACATTTAATGGTAACACAGTAACACAGGGGGTAATACATTTACTCCTTTATATGTTTATTAACTCTAATCTCAAAAGGTATGTGGTTGATTACTCCCAACTAAGGTTAGAACTGTAACAATCTTCACTCCATCCACAAAAAGACATGTGACACAGAATTAACATTCATTTCAATTATTTTACTATGCACCAGTATTAGACTGTTCAGATAACAAAGCCTTCCTGAACCTTCTCCTGGGATGTGCTTGCTGTCTCAGAAGGTGTGGCACCCACTCCAGCACAGGATGTACTCCACTCTCCTGTGAGTTTTCAGGATTTCATATATTTGCCAGAAACTCTTCACTGGGGGTAAGGGGTGGTTCCCTAGCAGGTTATGGGAAATTGCAGCTGCTCACATATGTGCAGTGATTATCATGGCAGTGGCCTTGTGGTGCATCTCTTCATATGCTCTGCCATGGCTGCCCACAGCATTGACATCTTGTATGATCTGCTGCCATATTTAAAGCTTCTGTGCCATATCTGCCCCACTTTTTTCCAGGTGAAATTCACTATGTTGCTGAAAATTGTCAACAACATTTTATTTTCAGCATCACTGAAGGGGGGTTTCTCAGTGGATGGACATGCCTCACTGACATAGTTGTAGGTGCACTAACAGTCAACAGAATGCTAATACACATAAGTATCACATAACTCTCCTTAGCATGGAGAACATCGATATCTGTGCAGTAACAGAAACCTGGTTTAAGGCTCCTGAGAGCACCCCAGCACTACCAGATTATACCCCATACCATGCTTTTTGGCCCCAAAACTTGGACCGAACCACAAAAGGAGGGGGAGTATCAATATTTGTCAAAGATACCCACACCTCCAGGTTGGTGGCACAGCACGAAGCATCACAGACTATCCATGTGCAACTAACAGTGGGTAAAACTGCCTTCCAGTTTATAGCCTGCTACAGACCACCCTCCCAAACCCAGGAACTCCACTCAGCCTTCCTGAGAACACTGGAAAATATTGAAGGTCTCTCCAAACACAATTATATTGGGCGACTTTATCTACCCAAACATAGACTGGGAGCATTACTCTAGCTCCAACACCCTAGTGCAAAGGTTCCTAGAATTTATAAACTCAAATGCTGTGGAACAACTTGTTACCACTCCCACAAGAGGGGAAAACATACTGGACCTGATCATCACCAACATGAGGACTCTATGCTCCAGACCAGAAGTGTATCCCTCACTGGTAAGATCAGACCATAAACTAATCTCACTGGATATTCACATCCCGACCCCACCCCCTGCCCAGAAAACCACAGTGAAAAACTTCTCTAAAGCAAATTTCACACTCCTCAAAACCGAGTTGGAACCCTTCAAAGCCTCCGGGCCTGTGGAAAATATGGCCCAGATGGCAGAATCCTTTATAAACGCATTCTATGCACACCTTCAGGAATGCATGGATCTTGCAATCCCAAATAAAACCAAGACCCAATCCTCCAAAGGCAGACGTCCTGTCTGGTGGACCCCAGCCATAAACAAACTATACAATAGAAGGAGGAATCTACTACATGATAGAGCAAAATCCCAAAAAGGGAAAGCATCACTGATCAGTATTAGCAAAAAACTACGGGCACTCATAAAATCGTCTAAGGCCAGCTTCGAGAGAAAAATTGCACAGGACACTAAGGATAATCACAAGGCTTTCTTTAGTTATGTTAGGAACCTTGGTGGGAATTCCCAGATATGCTCAGAATTAGTCCAAAATGACAAATAATAAACCGAACCCACAGACATTGCCAACATCCAAGCTGACAGGTTCAGCGCAAACTTCTCCCCCCCATCCCCACCAAAAGGGCAAATATCTATCCCAGCAGAGTGCTGCCCACTTGACATCTCAGATGCTGAGGTAAGAGCCGTCCTCTCCAAAGCAAAAAACACAGCATCAATGGGACCAGACGGTGTCCCGGGCTGAGTCCTACATGAACTTCAAGAAGAGCTAAACCCAAACATAAAACTACTGTTCAATCTCAGCCTTTCTACAGGATATGTACCCAAAGAGTGGTGTACAGCAACAGTGGTCCCTCTCCACAAAGGTGGTGCCTCAACGGATCCTGGAAACTATCGCCCCACAAGCCTGACTAGCTTGGTCTGCAAAGCTATGGAAAAGATCATCATGGACCTCATAAATAAAGATAATGGGGACCAAAAGACACTGGATCCTACCCAGTTTGGCTTTGTTAAGGGCAGATCCTGCCTCTTAAACCTGGTCGATTTTTTTGAAACAGTCACCAAGGCCATTGACGAGGGGAAGGTTGTCCACACAGCCTACCTGGACCTTGCAAAAGCCTTCGATACAATACCCCACTCGGGCATTATAGATAAGCTCAACAACTTAAATATAAACCCCTATGTCACTAGATGGGTTGCAAACTGGCTCAAGGACAGAACCCACATGGTTAGAATTGCTGGAGCCATGTCAGACTCCAAACCAGTTACAAGTGGCGTCCCACAAGGCTCAGTCCTGGGACCTCTTTTGTTTGGTATATATTTCTCGGCAGTACAGGCCAACATGGAAGGACTGTGGCTGACCAAGTTCCTAGATGAATGCAAACTGGGTGCCATAATCGACTCTCCAGCTGACACAAGCATCCTCCAAAAGGACCTCATAGAAACAGACAACTGGTGCCAGAGCCATGGCCTCAAGCTAATCGCCAAAAAGTGTATAGTCATCCCCTTTGGCAAAAACAAAGTGCCCACAAATTACCACATAGGTGGTAATCCATTAAGTACAGAAGTAGTAATTAGGGACCTGGGGACCCAAGTTGATAGCAATCTGTCCTTTGACAACCACGTGGCCAAAGTGGTTAGAAGAACATTTTATATAGCCCACCTAATCATGAAGGGATTCACATCTAGATCAGGGGAGGTCATCGTGCCTCTTTTCTCATCCCTCATCAGGCCCATAATTGAGTACAATGCCCCTTTTGGGATGTACCTTACCAGACACCTACAGAAACTGGAAAGACCCCAAAAGTACCTCACCAAGAGGATCAAAGGACTCAAACAGATGCCATATGCTGCCCGGTTAAAGAAACTCCAGCTCTATTCAGTAGCATACTGCCTGCTCAGAGGCAATCTGTGCCTGACGTATAAAGTCATGTCCAACCCGGAATTAATGGAAATGCTGCACCTCAGAAAATCCAAATCCCATCGAGCTATGCGCTTGAGAGACTTGAACCTCAGCACTGAAATAAATAGGACATGCTGGAAGGACAGATTCATAACCCAGAGGCTCCCTTCACTCTGGAATAAAATCCCAGTACAGGTTAGGCAGAGTCTCTCACTGACTCTCTTCAAGAGGAATCTTGATGAGTGGATGGGAGATCGTAGGTTTACCCCGGGTATCACTTCTGTGTCACTGTTAGACAGAGGCACAGTATACTAACCTCAAAAAAGCATAACAAAATTAATTTAAAATGGGTGGTGAAAGCCAAACACACTCTGGCTAGGCTTATAAATGCCCTAGGGCAGATAGCCTAGTATGAACCTATGAACCTATGAACCTATGAACTACAAAATAACTGATTTCAGATAAAAGAGAAAAATTAGCCAGTAAGTATTACCCACTGGAGAAACAAAACACTCTACAGATGTGAAATATTAAAAACAGGCAGCATGCAAAACATGGAGCTTAACAAGATCAACTTCTCCTTGTTTGAGCCATAACAGTAACTCACCTTAGCTCCCCCTCAAAAGAACAGTCTATCCCTGTTTGTGCTACAGCAGGAACTCAACTTTGCTCCCCCAAGCAAATGACCCATTTTGCTAACAAAACATCTTTGAAATGCTAAAGGTGCTATCAATGGTCCTGTCCCTGAATCATTTGTACATATTTATCACACAACATTCCATTTTCATGTATTGTCAATCATGTGCACCTCAGAAATGGCTTGACAAACAAGCCCATGCCATCAGTACACTTCTAACTAATGCATACAAATAAAAGTGAAAAGTCTTTGCTTCACATTATTCTTAAATACATTCCAGTGTATGCATTCTGTAGGTAACAAAATGGAAGCATACCTGCTGAAGTTTAGCATCTTCTGTGTGGAGACATGTGTGAATGGGCGTACCTTCGTTAAAGGTTGTGCGTCAGGGCTGGCAACTCGGCACGCAAAAATCTAATGCCAATCATTAGTGGACCGGAGTTCCGCTGTGGCAACCCCTAACCGGGAAAAGCTGAAAGACGCAACAACCTGCTGAAGTTTAGTACTCGTCGGTACAGATATATCCTAAAGAAAAAGCTTTCTTGCAGTCTTGCAAATATATAACAATTCTCCTCACCATTAATTTGGCTAGCTACACATTTGCCTTTTTATAACAGAGTAGATTATTAATGGATTGCATCTGTCTTGTTCTGTGTTTCACTGATACTAATTAAAGCAAATCAGCTGAATTGCATGCTAATAAACCAATCTGGTGGAGCTATTCCAGAAACTATAAAGCATCCATGCAGACTCCATGCTTGTTATTCCTGCGGAATTCAAAGGGTTAGGAGTACAGACACAAAAAGTCTATACAGACAGAATGCTAGGGACTACTGCTATTTTAATCCATTTGTATGTTCAAGGGGCTGAAACCAATACTTCTGCTGCTGACAACAGGCCTAGGCTAAGAAGGAGAAGAGTTTTCATGCCGCATTTAACTTATCATAACCTATATGAGATGGAAATTGTAGAGTGCTACAGGGTAGACAGGGACACTCTACAAGAACTCTGTGACCTTTGCCACCTTCAGCTCATAGCCAGAGCCAACAGATGTGAGCCTATCCCATTGGAAACTAAGGTATATGTATCCCTTAGAATCTTAGCTATGTGTACCTTTCAGGGACCAATATAGGACATGCTTGGGGTGTCACAGGCATCAGCATCCAGGATCCTCCACCAGTTATGGATGCTATGCTCCAAAATGTCAGTGAACACATATATTTTTCCATAGTTCTGAGGAGAGGGCTAGTAAAATGCAACAGTTCTACTGGGTAGCACACTACCTTGAAGTACTGAGTGCCATAGATTGCACTCATGTGGAAATGAAGGCACCACCTGGGGAATCCAGCTATGTTGTACATTAACAGAAAGGTACCATAATGAGGGACACACTCAAACAAGAAAGTGTCATAGAGCCTGTGTATCGGCTGCTGAAGTCACGGTTCCAGCACCTAGATAAATCTGGGGGAGCCATGCAGTACAATCCATGGACATGTACCAACATCTTCTCAATATGTGCTATGCTGCACAACATAATCCTGAGGAAACAGCTGCAGCAGGATCAGATAAGGAGAAGGGGCAGACATCTCACCACCAATGCCAAAGTCACCACAGCTACAGACAGATGAGGAGTCAGAGGGGGAACCACCAGCTGCTGTGGGTGTAGGCAGACATAGGCATGTTCAGTATGCAATTGCATTAGCTAAGAGACAATGCATAGCACACTCACTCATCACCTAGGGGCCTAATACCTTCTTCCTACTCACATACATATAGTAACATTGATTCCAGGCAACTCACACAACCTTTACTTCCCCATGTATTGGTTGTGTACTGCTTGCATTAGACAGAGTCAGCCCTGAACTAACACTATGGCAACTGCTGCATTTACAAGCTAAGTCTTGAACCTGGAGTGTATCGTTTGATAATATTATAACATATATTATATTTTATCACTTGGTACTGTAAGCAAGTAAAATGTGGGAGATTTGTACAGAAATTACCTTAACATGTGACAGCAGAGACTTATTTGACTTATATGTACCCATTAGTAAGTAGTAGGCCTCAGACATCAAGGATTTACACACTCATACCTCTCAGACGTAATGATAATCAATGCATGATGTCAGTTTAGCACCATACATTTGTACTGGAAAATAATTAAACAGAGAAGTTAGAAAGTAATGATACACATTGAAGTTTCAGACTTCACAGCCACCACAAGATCAGACAACAGGCAGGATGTAAAACAAGGAGAGTAACAAGACCAACATATCCTTGTTTGTGCCATAGCAGTAACTCACCTTTGCCCTCCCAAAAGAAAAGTCCATTCTTGTTTGTGCCTTAACAGTAACTCACCTTTGCTCACCCCAAAAGAACAGTCTATGCTTGTTTGTGCCATAACAATACCTCAGTTTTGTCCACCCTCAAAATACACTATGTCCAAATATAATAAATGTACAAATAATGGTTTATTGTTTGATATCAGTGTATACTCTGTTGCCATTGGTTGTGTGAAGAATACCTTCAGTTCCTTGCTGCAAAGCTGTTGGTGTAGCAAAGATGGACAAGGCACCCATCCTGTGTTTTGAAGGTGCATTGGAGTGAGAGTTCTAATACAGAGCTATGCAGAAATATCTCATGTGTGCTAACATTCTGTAGTTGTATAGATTGCCTTTCCTCATTTGAAGTATTTCTCCCTCTTTTTTAATTTTTTTTGCCAGTCTTTGTGTGATGCTGTGTAGCGCAAACAGGGTTGACTCTTCTTATCTCATTTGCATGAAATGCAGCAGTGCACTGACTGGATCCCCCAGGAAGCAGGCAAGACCCCCAGACAACCAAAAACAGAAAATGGATGCATTCAGTTAATACTATTGTTCATCGGCCAAACCCAGTAAGTGACATTGCACTGTGGTTAACAGCAACAACTTAACAATTAATACTAAGATGGGGAATACCTCATAACTAATCCTGTGGCAGCCGGTGTAAACTGTAGTTTTGGAGTCCAGATGGCCTGGGGTTCTAGTTCAGGGTGTGAAAAGTTTGTTTAACTACTATGAAATTGCAGTTTATAGCAATGAACTGCAACAGAGACAAGTATTTTTTCAACCTTCTTTTGGCAACAGATGTAAGTGTAGAACTGCAATGCACATGGTCGTGGGTTGAAATACAGGGTAGTCCATACATTTTAATGTCGTTCCACTTCCTATTATAATCATTCTTACTTATAACACTTGACATATAGTGTAGCTGATACTAATTTTTATAACTATGAGTGCTGAAACACTAATATTGTGCCTGTTATTTACTTATTTATTCATCTATGTATTGGCTATTTATTATCAAATGCATGATGTGGGTATACTGTGTTTTATGTTCCTGTAAGTATATTTCTTCTGTCTGGAGTGGCATGGCCTTCACATTTGAGTAAGACACTTACACAACTGCCTGAATATCAAATAACCTTGAAATTGCATTGCTTCCCACTGTTGCTCATCACTTACCATCATGCACCCTGGAGCACCATGTTTGTGCAGTGGTGCACAGTGTGCACCATTTTCAAACAGTTTACACATTCCCAGTAAACATGATAACTGAAAATTGGTGGGAAACCATCAGTATCTTGATCTGTAGTAGACATGGCAGGCATTTGTGGAGAGGAACTGAGATTTAGGGCTCAGAGATGGGGTGTTCAGGATTCCAAGATTTTTGTTGAACTCCTAGTGAAATAACACAGTGCCAGGCTGGTGTAGGGGGATTTATATGGGAGCCAGTTTAAGACAGAGGCTTGGGATAGTGTGACCAGGGCCACTGGTACCCCTTCACTGGTGAACAGTGTAGACATCACTACAGTGACTGCTGGAGGAAGAAGAGGGGTATGAGGGGTACCCTTGATGCTTGGATCAAGGAATGTAGGACAGAATACGTCCCACAGATGTGTGAGTATCAACTACATAGAGTACTTGTAAGTCTTAAAAGCTGAATATAGACAAGACTAGAATTCATAATGATATTCTGTTCTGTTCTGTTTTTTCCTACAGCTGTGACTGAGAAGGACTGCAATATTAGGACCCATGCTTCTAGTTTGGTGAGGGTGAAGGAAGCATTTGGTATGTATGCAGAAGAAGAAGGTTGTTACTGTACCATTAAAAGTTAAAGATAGCTTGCTTGGTATTTTATCAGTTATATCAAATTAAACATGTACATTCTAACTGTTAAAGTAAGTATGCATGTATTAGTCTATAGCATAAACCTTTCAACTTCTCCCATTTAGGGGTCACCACAGTGGATCACTGGTCTGCTATTCACTGGCAGTGGATTTTTATGGTGTTGAGTTGCCAGCCCAGCCTTCACAGAAGGCACACACACACACACACACACACACACACACACACACACACACACACACACACACACACACACACACACATTCATGCACCTATGTGCATGTCTTTAAAGTTCACATGACCGCAGGGGGGACTCCACACAGAAGGTGCTACAGCTGAGAATTGAACTGGAGAACCTCTTGCTGTGAGGCAACATGGTAACTGGTGGACCAACATGACCCTGTAGCACAAACCAAGAATGCAATAGATGAAATTGTGATTTTTAAAAGACTCCTGTGATTTTCTGAAGAGTATACAGCTTGAATTATATCAGCAAACAAAAAGGCAATGAGTGCACCATGGACTGAGGTTAAAAACCAAAGTAGAATGAGTAAATCCAAAAGATCTTCTTAGTAGATAAAATCCACGTTTATTGGAGACAATAGGACTGCAGCAGATAGCAAGTAGTAAGCGCTTTCGCGTTGTTACCCAACGCTTCATCAGACATAAAGAGAATGTTAAGCTCTCCCTTTTTAAACAACTAATTGTCATGATGTCATAAATATCTTAAAGAGACAAACATGTAAACATAAAATGCAGTTCAAGTTAAAACAAAACACATCAAGTATCTAAAATAGAATTAAAAATGTATACATTTAAAGAATATGTACACACTAATGCTTCAGGGGTCTTGAGGCTAAAAAAGGTTTGATAGTAAGCCTTTCATTAAGCCCAAATCTATGGGCTTGTAGTTTGACAATCCACTTGCCTTCCCTTTCTTCAATTCTATTTTTTATATTACCTAGTCTTCCATCAATGATTACCATTTCAAGGACCAGGAATTTGAATGTATGATTGTCACCTGAGTCCACAATGTGTTTAGCCAAAGCATTTAGTATGTTTCTTTTAGATATGGCATAGATGTGTTCCCTAATGCGTTCTCTTAAAGATCTACTTGTCATACCTACATAAAATTTCCTACATGTTTGGCAGTCAGCTAAATAAACCAAATTGGTGGATTTGCAAGTCGCATGATGTTTAAATGTATAAGTTCTGTATGTCTCAGGATGTGTGTAATTATTAGTATTGGCAACGTATCTGCATTGGTTACAGGACTGGCAAGCAAAAGTGCCAGGTTTCATGTTCTTCAACTCCTCAATGTGTGGTTTGTCATAACACAGTAACCTATTTAAAGAAAGCATGTTCTTGTAGGCTACTCGGGGTTTGTTGTCAACTAGGGACCTTATGTCATCATCTATCATGAGGAGATTCCAATGTTTGTTAAAAATCTTTAGAACATGATTATTTCTGTTGGTGTAGGGAATTATAATCCTATTGGTGTTAGACCTAGGTGTTCGTGTCAAATTCGAACGCTGGTATGTATGTCTTTTAATAATGGGGGCAGCTTCATCGCTTCTCTTAGAGTCACATTCAGAAATAGCTTCAAACACAGAGTTCCTATTGTAGCCCCTGGATATAAAATTATTTGCTAAGTCAAATTTTTGTTGGTGGTATGCTGTGTGTGTGGAAGTCAACCTAGAGGCCCTGATGGTTTGGTTCTTTACAATGTTCCTATAGATGTGTTGGGGATGCATACTCTCTTGGTGTAGTAAGTTATTCCTCCAACAACTCTTTCTAAAGAGCTCAGTGTCAAAGCCATGCTTGTTCTTAAAGATTCTCACATCTAAAAAGTCAATCCGTTCATGAGAATAAGTGTAGTCAAAACTCAAAAATTCAGTTGAAGCATTAAGATAACTGATGAACTCAGAGAGTTGTTCAACAGTTCCTCCCCATAAAAGGAACACGTCATCCACAAACCTGTTGTAGAATTTCAATGAGTCGAAAAATCTAGAATTATTGTTGAACACAAATAACTGTTCCCAATGTGCCAGCACCAAATTCGCATAAGCGTTGGCACATGGAGTGCCCATCGCTACACCTATGACTTGTAAATAATATGTGTTCTGATAACATAATACATTATTTTCAAGAGTTATTTCAAGTAAAGACATACATCTGTCAACCATGTAGGGTGTAAGCTTACTGTGTGTAAGAACGGCTCTGATGTACTCTAAACCTATATCATTAGGGATTGAGGTAAATAATGATTTAACATCTAAGGTGACTAATATACAATCATCATAGGAAGAAAAGGATTGGTCAAAGCTAGCTAGGTTCTCTAGAAAATTCGTGGTATCTTTCAAAATATGTTTAACTTCTAAGACAATGGGTTTCAGTGTCTTGTCAAGATAAATCGAGAGAGGCTCTGTGAGCCAACCTCGACTGGAAACTATTGGACGCAGAGGTGGATCTACTGCGTCCTTGTGTATTTTAGGGAGACCCCTGAAAGATGGTACTAAAGGCTTGTCTACTAGTAGATAAGAATATAAGTCATTGTCAATGACATTGGTTAACATCAAATCATACAGCATAGCATGAACATCTTTGATAAGACTATTCAGACTATATCTGGGTAAAAGTAAATAAGTCCACTGGACGAAAAGAATCCATTTTCAGTGGAGGCAGAGGGAGAAAAGCTCCACAATAAACATTACCTAAAATGTAAAATAGTACTCAAAATATAAACAAATTAGGATCGCCAAGCAATAATCACAAAACAGACAGTAATATACAATAGATGAAAGTATGCAAATGTATAATATGTACAGGTTTTTAGTGGTAAAAGTCACAAACTAGTCAATTGATTAAATTGTTGCAATCTAAAGGTAATATACTGGAGAAAGCAATATATTAGCAGTATTCTGAAGGTGTTTTGGGGTTATAGGAAGCAGGGTGGAGAGAAGGTATGGATAGACAGAAGGGTGGAGTTGGATAGAAGAGCAAAGATAAATTATTTGTTTTGACTAGTGAAAAAGAAGTTTGAAGAGGTAAGGATATAAAATTAGGGTATGAACAAACTTAGAGTATTGGCAGTCAGGTTATAGATAGATGAGAGTTGAGACATGTACATTGCCACAATGTGGAGAGGCAAAGCCACAAAGATTTTCTGAAGGAAAAGATGGTACTGGAGGTTCTAATAGCTAGTGGGAGAGAGTTCCAAAACATGGCAATAGAGAAGGAATAAAGCATTTTGCCAGCATGAAGTTTAGGCTTGTCTACTTGCAGAAGAAGTTGATTTTTATATCTAAGTGGTCTATCTGGGAGGTAGTGGATTAAGATGGAAGAGAGGGAAGGGCATTCTGAGGGTTTGTAAATGATATTGCGAGCTGTGATCAGCTGTAGGTATGTTAGTTGATGTGGAATTATGAGCCACTTAGCTTCATAGGTTCATAGGTTGGTACTAGGCTATCAGCCCTAGGGCCTATACAAGCCTAGCCATAACAATTCCCTGGCTATTTCTTCCCACACTATTTACTTCCCTGGACCCCTGTCTAGCAGGGTGACTGACGTGATCCCTGGGGTGAATTTCCTTTCTCCCATCCAATCATCAAGGTTCCTTTTGAAGAAGGCCAAAGAGGCACTCTGTTTGACATGTATTGGCAGTCTATTCCAGGGTCTGGGGGAGTCTCTGGGTCAGGAACCTATCCCTCCAGCATGTTTTGTTTATTGTGATGACAAGATTTAGATCCCTGGAGCGTGTGGCTGTGAGGGATTGGGATTTCTTTAAGTGTAGCATGTCCAGCAGCTCTGTGTTTGACATGGCCTTGTATGTTAAGCTGAGTACAGTGGGACAGTGACCTCCTTTTTTCTGGATGAAAAGCCCTTAGTGATGAGGTGTGCCACATAGAAGGATTTCCTGACTGTTGTGGCGATGTGGTTATTGAAGGTGAGACCACTGTCCACCTGTGTCCCTAAGTCTCTTATCAGACTTTCGGTATTTAGTATACTGCCACCTATGTAGTAATTCACGGGTGCATGTTTTTTCCCCAGAGGGGATAACTATACATTTCTTGGCATTGAGCTTGAGCCATTGGCTCTGGCACCAAGCATCTGTT
>NC_056732.1:1748996910-1749037079 GCF_019279795.1 Protopterus annectens | reverse complement strand
ATGTAATTATATATTCATGCTATCCATCATGCTTACACACGTGTAGTATACATGTTAGGGTGGTGAGCAGCACCGCTAATTATATATTCATGCTGCTCGTCATGCTTACACACATGCAGTATACATGTTAGGGTGATGAGCAGCACTGCTAATTATATATTCATGCTGCCCGTCATGCTTATACATATGCAAGCATGGTTTCATGGCCAGCAACAGTGCTGCCACTGGGAAACAATGCAGAGAGCATGAGCACATAAACTAGAAGAAGTCAAGTGTATCTACTAGCAAACCTGCTTGGCAAGATTGTGCAGACAGCTGCAATGACTATTGCGGTAAAAATACTGCAATAACAGCAGTAATAACACAGTAAAGAAAAGTGCACTGTGTGCAATATACAGAACAACAACAATTACTTGCAGAATGAAATAATGGAGGAGAACAATCAGTGGAACATACATGGAAACATATACTAAGGCAGGGAAAGTGTGCTGATGAAAACTGGCACAGACATGGATCATTGGAATGAATAAAGAGGAAGGGGGCATGGTATATATGGCAATGTCCCCAATTTAGGATATGTCAATAAATGCATACTTCCAAGACAAGTCAGTAGCATAAAGTTAAGCACATATGTAGATAGCACTGTGCACACTGATGTTTACACCTCCTGTGTGAGTATATTATATCATCACACAGGATATACTGTATATCTGATGGCCACACACATTTACATGCCAATGGAGTTGAATGGTTGTGATATGAACATCACTGACATGCTCCCTGGAGAGGAACTTTAGCAACAATTGGCTAAAGTATTGGTGTCATTCAAAGGGGATCCAGTGTCTGTCAGCCTGGGATGACATGCTCAACAAGCCACGTTGCTTCGCTAGGGACGGCTTGCACCTGTCACCCTTAGGCTTTCGTATACTGGCCAAGGCTCTTGCCACCCCCATAGTGCCTTTTTTAGGCAAGGCTCAAAGGACAAACCCACCTCCATAGACAACCCAAGGATAAAAAAACTAAAGGTAATGCTACTCAATGCCAGAAGTCTAAACCTCAAGATGCACGCTTTTCGAGGCTCTCCTCAGTATGGAGAAAATTGATGTCTGTGCAGTAACAGAAACCTGGTTCAAGGCTCCTGAGAGCACCCCAGCACTACCAGGTTATAACTCATACCATGCTGCCCCAAAACTCCGACCGAAGCACAAAGGAGGGGAGTAACTATTTTCATCAAAGATACCTACACCTCCAGGTTAGTGGCACTGCACGAAGCATTGGAAACCATCCATGTGCAACTAACAGCGGGCAAAACTGCCTTTCAGTTTGTAGCCTGCTACAGAACACCCTCCCTATTACAGGAACCCCACTTGGCATTCCTGAGAACACTGGAGAATATGAAGGTTTCTCCAAACACTATGTTATTGGGTGACTTCAACTACCCAAACATTGACTGGGAAAACTACTCAAGCCCAAACACCCTCACCCAACGGTTCCTTGAATTTATAAACTCTAATGCAATGGAACAACTGGTCACCACTCCCACAAGAGGGAACAACATATTGGACCTGGTCATCACCAACATGGGGACTCTATGTTTGACACCAGAGGTAAACCCCTCATTGGCAAGATCAGACCATAAACAAATTTCCCTGGACATCCATATCCCGTCCCCACCCCCAGCCAAGGAAATCACTGTAAAGAATTTCTCAAAAGCCAACTTTGCACTTCTCAAGACTGAGGTGGAATCCTTCAAAGCCCCTGGGCCAGAGGATAATACAGCCCAATCCGCAGAATCCTTTACAAATGCATTCTATGAGCACCTGCAGGAATGCATGGATCGTGCTATCCCAAATAAAACCAAGACTCACTCCTCCAAACACAGGAGACTGGTCTGGTGGACCCCGGCCATAAATAAACTATACAACAGAAGGAGGAGGAAGCTTCTACATGACAGAGCAAAATCCCAAAAAGGGAAGGCATCTCTGATCAGTATTAGCAAGAAACTTCGATCCCTCATACAATCATCAAAGGCCAGTTTCAAAAGAAAAATTGCCCTAGACACTAAAGATAATCACAAGGCCTTCTTTAGTTATGTCAGGAACATGGGTGGAAACTCCCAGATATGCTCTAAATTGTTGCATAATGGTACAAAATATACCGAACCTACAGACATAGCCAACATCCTGGCAGACAGATTCAGCGCAAACTTCTCCCCCCCTTTCCCCCCAAAGGAGCAAATGCCTATCCCAACTGAATGTAACCTCCCTGACATCACAGATGCACAGGTGAAAGCTGCCCTCTCCAAAGCAAAAAACATAGCATCTATGGGACCGGACGGTGTCCCAGGCTGTGTCTTACACGAGCTCCAAGAAGAACTGAACCCTCAGATTAAGTCACTGTTCAGACATAGCCTTACTACAGGATATGTACCCAAAGAATGGCATACAGCTACAGTGGTCCCACTCCACAAAGGTGGTGCCACAATGGACCCCAGAAACTATCGCCCCATAAGCCTGACTAGTCTGGTCTGTAAAGCTATGGAGCGTATTATCATGGAACTCATAAATAAAGACATTGGGAGCCTCCAGACACTGGACCCTACCCAATTCGGCTTTGTTAAGGGCAGATCTTGCCTCTTAAACTTAGTTGATTTCTTTGAAACAGTTACCAAAGCCATAGATGAGGGCAAGGTAGTCCACACAGCCTACCTGGACTTCACAAAAGCCTTCGACACCATACCCCACTCGGGCATCATAAATAAGCTTACCAGCTTAAATATCAACCCCTATATCACAAGATGGGTTGCAAATTGGCTCAAAGATAGAACCCACATGGTCAGAATCGCAGGTGCCATGTCCGAATCCAAACCAGTTACAAGTCAGTGGCGTCCCACAGGGCTCAGTTCTGGGACATCTCTTGTTCGGTATATACTTCTCTGAGGTTCAGGCTAACACGGGGGGATTATGGCTGACAAAGTTCACAGATGACTGCAAACTGGGGGCCATAATCGAATCTCCAGCTGACACAAGCATCCTCCAAAAGTGTCTCACAGAGACGGATGCTTGGTGCCAGAGCCACGGCCTCAAGCTAAATGCTAAAAAGTGCATAGTCATCCCCTTTGGGAAAACAAGGTGCCCACAAATTACCACATAGGTGGTAATCCATTAATCTGGAAGAAGTAATTAGAGATTTGGGGACCAACGTAGATAGTAATCTCTCCTTTGATAATCACGTTGCCAAAGTGGTTAGAAAGACCTTCTATATAGCCCACCTTATCACAAAAGGGTTCGCATCTAGATCAAGAGAGGTCATTGTGCCTCTCTACTTGTCACTCATCAGGCCCATAATTGAATACAATGCCCCTTTTGGGATGTACCTTACTCGACACCTGCAGCAACTGGAGAGACCCCAAAAGTACCTCACCAAGAGGATCATGGGCTACAAACAGATGTCCTATGCAGCTCGACTAAATAAACTCCAGCGCTACTCAGTTGCTTACTGCCTACTCAGAGGCGATCTATGCCTGACGTACAAAGCCATGTCAAACCCAGAATTAGTGGACATGCTCCACCTCAAAAAATCCAAGTCCGTTAGAGCTACATGCTCCAGGGACCTAAACCTCAGCACAAAAATAAATAGGACATGCTGGAGGGACAGATTCATTTCCCAGAGGCTCCCCTCACTCTGGAATAGAATCCCAATTCATGTTAGACATAGCCCCTCGCTGACCCTCTTCAAGAAATCTGGATCGTGGATGGGAAATCACAAATTCACCCTGGGATCTCTTCTGTGTCCCTGCTAGACAGAGGCACAGTAAACTAATCTTAAAAGGGTACCTTCTGTGACCTACTTTACAGAGGCACAGTAGGCTAATCTAATAGTGAGGCGGAAGCCAAATACACTCTGGCTAGGCTTATAAATGCCCTAGGGCAGATAGCCTAGTATCTACCTATGAACCTATGAACCTATATATATATATATATATATATATATATATATATATATATATATATATATATATATATATATATATATATATATATATATATATATATATATATATATAGAGGAGGTATACGCTTACTCTGAATATCTGCAAACTGACATGCTTGAATATGACTGACATGTCACCATAGCCCTCAACCAATCAGGGAAACATAGTAACAGACTCCTGGACAAATGTAAACAGGCACAAACATGGACACTTTTAAAATATTATGGCCATAAATCTACAATATTGACATAATATGTGAGTGCAACTTAATTATACATGTTCTGCAGTAACAGACATGTACAACTGCAATGATTGTCAGTATTCTGTAAGGGGAACTCACCACTCCTTCCCCACAAATTACCAGTTTTTGGCGTTGTTAATAGGGACAGTGTTAAAAGTGGAGTTGAAATCAAGGGCAATCCTGCCCAGTTCAGTGGCTTGCAGGACACATAAGCAACAATCCCCATCTGCAAGAATCAAACCCATGCCATCAATGTTGTCATTAAGCTGTATATCTACTGCATGCAACTCAGAAAGACTTATCACAGAAGGATCTAGTAGAATATCTTGAGATGACGTCTGCACCTTCAAGTCCTAATGGGTATGCATCCCAAACAAACAGTTCTGTATGGCCTACGATATGTGTGGGAGCTCTGTGTGCCAAATAACATACACTTGACTAAAGCATCTCTGGCTGATGTAGGTACTGGCAAACTGGATAGCAACACATAAAGACCACACTATCATGAGTGGATTTCCTACACATAGCTGGGTGTTGCACACATCTACCATATGTCAGAGCAATAGCTATTGTCTGAAGCACCTGCAATTGATGTGTGAGTTAAGAACTGATCCATCATAATGAATGGAACAGTGGTATGGGAGACTGATGACAATGCATCCACAATGCCCATATGTACGGAAAGTACAGTATTTTAAAGTCAAGTGTCAATGATCAAGGAAGCTGTCACTGTGATGTTGTACACATACCAAACAATACATGGAGCAACCTTTATAAGTACATGTCAAACATCAACTCATGTGCCACATGATCACTGTGCCCCTGACATTCTCAGTAAAAATGTTATACTGTCATGAAATCTTGACATACATTCATACGTGTTCATGCAAACTATCAAGTGGTGATACTAATGTGAAGTAGTTGTATGTCCATGATGTAGTACAGTCACACTATAGCTGTGCCTATGGTACAATTGGACTTCAGGCTGTACATTGCATTCAAATAAAACCTTGGGTATGAATCATATGCAACACACTTGAACTGTCAACACAGTCATACAGCTCTACCTATTTCATGACATTACATCAGTTATACATCATATGCCTATATGTTTGTCAGTAGAAATGTGTGGGTGAGGGCCATGACACCATATATGGACACATTGCAAATGAGGCGGATGCAGTTCTTGCAGAACAGTTAATGACAAATGTTGACAGTCACACAATGCTGTTGGGGAATTCCTGTATAGTCCTTGTGAACAGCAACACAATGGTGCATACAATGAATTCCCCAGGGTTACAAGAGAATCCCAACGTCATATCATGTCATTATGATAGTCACATGACAGCTGTGTACAATGTTGATATACTGCAGTACAAGAACACATGGCTTTGTAAGGTAACAATATACATATCATAACCTGATGTCAACAGTCCTCAGGAAGCATATTACTACCCTGTTATTGAAGACACGTGTAGAAAATGGAAGCAGCAGCCATCAGTACCGTAGCTGAAATCACAGATTGGATTACACTGTTGTAGGGCTACAGCATATCTACACCTCAATATAGCAAATGTGCATGACAGCAACATTAACATATGCAATGTTCAGAGGGTCATAGGATGTCACTGGGCTAATGGCACAGAACAAATAAATTCCTAGCCATTATTATACCATTTAAACCCAAATTCCTATCTCTAGGTGAGGGAAAATAATAGGGGTATGTGTGCTTTATTTGATTTTATTACAGAACTCCCTCTGCCCATATGGAACATGGACACCACCCCATGACTGAATTAGCACTTACACATCCAATGGTTTGGACATGGTTTGTAGAGGGTCATGGAGGGGCTCTGCTACACAATGTGTGTATGCATCTTTGAGATGATGACATCCTCAGTTTTCCTGCAAAAAAGATGTTATGTGGACAGAGGAAAAAAAGGTATGTTCATCTTAGGAGGTTATGTAAAAGGTTTTCCAAAGTGGGAGTCAAATGAGAACAGATTTAGAACATCATACAATGATTATAGTACACCAGCAATCAGACCTGCACCCATTGCCTGAGGTCAGATTCAAACACCACACCTATGAAGGTATACATGCTGGTTTCCATACAATGTAAGACTAGTGCCACAACAAATGTGTGACTTTAAATGAATCAGAGTGCACTTTATAGGGGATGACATCAGCAGTGTCTGCTGAGAAGTAGGGGTGTATGACATAGATGTGTATACACATCCTACTGTAAAATTGTTTCCAGACTGATAGTTAAATGAACACACACACACACACACACACACACACACACACACACACACACACACACACACACACACACACACACACACACAGTCTCAAGTTAACTGCTGTGAGATAAGAACCCTTATCTAATTATATAAGCTGCAGAACATAGTGCTTAATAGTAGCACCACCACACTTCTGTCCTTTATACTGTCAGAGTGCACTTTATAGAGATTGGCATCCACAGTTTATGCTGAGAAGAGGATGTTTGAGGGCTGCATTAAATTGCTGTGGAGTTATGTAGTAGCATAAAAGTCCCATCTGAATACGATTTGAATGAGAACAGCAGGACCTTGACTCATGCTCTTCTGACTACACACACACACACACACACACACACACACACACACACACACACACACACACACACACACACACACTCAGGTGTAGACACACACATACTGACTGCTGTGAGATTTGAACCCTGACCTGTCACATTACACAGGCTAGAGAATACAGTGCCTAATGGACACCCCACTGCAGAAGTCTGATTTTAGCAGTATCGCAGTGCACTTTGTAGAGGATGGCATCGTCAGTGCATGCTGAGAAAAGGATGTTGTGTGGGCTGCATGAAATTGCTGTGGAGTCAAGTAGCAGTCTAAAGGTATCTTATGTATGCTACTTGCTTTAAGTAGTATGTCTTCCTTCATGCAAACATGCTCAGTGATGAAGCACGGCTCTCAGCTGTCTGGTCAGTACTGAGTGTGGAAAATACACCTACTGCCTAGCTTTCACTGTAGAACAGGGTGTGAGAACACTGGGCTGTTGGTCAGACCATAGATGAGCCATGGTTCAAATCCAGATTACATTTTTTTTTTGTTACACGTGGTGTCAAGATGTCATTACCTAAGTAAATGTGATCAGGAAAGATGGACATACAGATAATTTTTCATGTAATGCAACATTCATGAACATGTTTTGGTCTGTTCTCATTATTAAGTTGCTCTGCTTGACAGTATAAAGTGACTGATGTAGGGGTACAGAAGGGTTAGGAAACAGACAACAGGCTTATGACAAGCAGGACAAGGTTGGATAAATACATCATAGTTGTGGGGATGAATGTCAGTGCAAATAATGTTTTTGGTAGTACCCAATGTATCTCCATGAGAACCCATAACTGTGGCAAATGTTAACATGCGAGTGATTAAACATATCATGGACATATGACATCACATAAAGAAATTATGTCAGATGCATCTGGAATTGACCCCTTGATGCTATGGACAAGAAAAAAATGATTTCCAAAAGTTAGAAATGTTAAAAATGAGAGAGATGTGCTCGTTGTCATTGCAGCATTTTATTATATTGAATGAAGAAAGTGGGAGGAAGTAAAACAGAGTATTTGCCGAGTGTGATGATGTCATTGCACATGTGTGAAGGCGCTGCAATGACAACGAGCACATCTCTCTCATTTTTAACATTTTTAACTTTTGAAAATTGAAAACAACATAACAGGGGTGCAATATAAGAATATCTTAAGTGGATTACACTTGCTGGATAAGTTTAATAGTTGAAACTGTGATGGGAAGAAGTCGGATTTTTAAAATGGAATCTGAACACATAGCATGGGGAACTTGTTTGCATTTTAAACTGCAGCTTTATTTATACTGTTAGAAGCAATAGGAATATTTGGAAGGTCAGACCTAGCTATGCTATTGTAATAATTTTAAGTAACAGTACATATCTGAAGCAAAGCAGATAACATAGTGCAATATGAACTTAGCAAAGCATTTATAATGAATAGAGACTTTAGTATCATTGTTGTTTACATAATGATGCTATATAGCATTTGATATGCTGCTGATAGAAGCAATGCTTTGAAATGTTTCTAAATATGAAATGCTTGTAGATGCCTATGAATGCTTTGAATGCTTTTATTGCTGAACTAGATTTTTAATGTGATATAAAAATTGTATTTTAAAAGTAGTACTATGTAATATAGATGAAGGGACTGATGTTTTAAAAGAGGTTGTGACTACAGCAACCTGATTGACTGGGAGTGGTCATTCAGGTTCATCTAGTATACAGGAACAGCTTTAAAAATGTCTTTGTGTATGTTTTTACATTTGTATATGGTCTGCGGAAGCCACGGATAGTGGTGAAAGCGCTTACTGAATATTAAAGTTCTTGGTTTATTTTATGTGGTTTGGAGCTATACTTTGTACAATTGCTACCATATTTTTCTTTGCTGTTACTTTTACCTGTTTGGTGGGGCAGTTTACATTTACCAGCTGGTTGTTTGCCTGTTTTAAGTTCCCTTACTTTGTTTTGTCTTTCCCCAGGTACTCAGTAAGGCTCTCCAGTGGCAGAGCTGTGTTCAGCACCCTCTCTGTGAAACCAGTGGTTTGTGTCCCTTCTCCCTGTAGCTGACACATGCACTCTTTGAGATTTAATTTTCACTCACAAAAAACTCACATAGGAAAGTTTGGCACAGATTACCTACTCTATCAACTTTGCCCAGACTATAAGGTAGATTCCCTGCTACCAGTCACTTACTATAAGGCTCTTAAAATGGTATCCAATTATACTGAGTGAAATTAATACTAATACAAATTGTAATAGTGAGCAAAGAACAAGGCTTTCAGGAGTGGCCACAGTTATCATCAAATAAATATATGCAAATACTGTCAGAACCTAAATATTTTTTCTAGAAGGACGAGCCACAATGAGAAGTTTAAATATATTTAATAATAAATAATAAAAAAAAACATGAAAATACTAAATATCTATTTACAGTAAACACCAGAGTTTCAGCCACAGGAAATAATGAAAACAACACAGCTGGAATGATTTATACAGTTACAGAAAAACAATAATTTTCTATTCTCACTATATTTTCCTAACCGATTTAGAGAATTACCATCCCTGGTCACTTACTAGTGCAAGGCAAGATGATGTGGGTAAGTGGTCCTTGTTGTCAGATCCAAGCATACCTCTCAATGGTCCATATTTATGCTTCATATTTTTGGTCTGTTCCTCATAAAAATTTTGGTTTTCTGGCAAATCACTGAGGATTGACGTCACTAAATAATAATAAATAATGACAGACATTTGAGTTTCAGACTGCATATCCTTCCAAAATATATATTATAATACAAAACCTGTTATTCTAACAACTTTCTAAGTTTATAAGGGCAATATTTAAAATCTGTCCCTTTTTAGTGCCTTGTCCCCCCGTTATTTATGGATTTGTCCAGATTTTTTGCTCTGAGAGGTTGAAAGGAATGGATCCAAGACAGAATACAGAATACTGAGAGCAAGCTCCAACTAATATCTAAATATTATTTCTGGCTTACAGAATGACATTACATACATCTGGTCATCTGATTCTGTCTCCTGCACTATCCTGCATCACTAGAAACTGTCAGGATTTTAGCACCTATGTGTTACATACAGGCAGATTGACCTTTGCTCAGATCTGCTGCAGCTGCAGGAAGTTATAAAACAATTTCAACTGTCTACCCTTCCAGAGTAGCAATTAGCTCCCTGCTAGAGACAATAAAGAAGGCTTCTTATTACTTGGTTTGCCAGTCATTTTGTCTCTGGATGCAACTATTCTCAAAGTTTGCTACAGCTGGAATGAGATTAGTGTCTTCTCTTCCAGTATCCTCTGTTAAAACCTATACATTTAATTCAGTTACAATAATACATGTATATTTCTTTTCTTTCCAGTAGGGCGCACACTTGATACATTTTAACATAAGCAACTTTGCAAAGATATTTTTAAACACAAGCATATGTACAAATCAGGTTGATATATAACTAGCATATCATTTTCTTTACAAAACTCAAGCTAGCTTATGCTGGCATATGTTACACATCCACCACCCTACTTCTCCTCACATAGCTGTCAATACTTCTTATCATTACACAGGTGCAGACAAACAGGACAAACAAGACAGACATAGGGATGGTGAGGGACACAAAAGGTTGGGGAACCCCATGACTGGGGATAGGCAGGGGACATTGGAGACCATGGCCATCAAGTGTGGGAACAATGAGAAGCTTGTCCTAATCCTCAGAACTGTCAGCACTGTCCCCTTCCTTAGTTCCCTGTGAGACTTTTCTATCTTAATAAGCAACATCTCTATGCAGCTTTTGTGGGCACTAAGGTCTAGCTCTACAAGGTTATGCACCATCCCTGGCAGATATACCTACACAACTGGGAGTATCAGCAGTTCAAAACTCATCCAGCCGCTGCTAGGGTTGTACCTGCTTACACCTCTTCAAGTCACTGAGTCATGTTTACACTGCTTCCAAGTGCATGGTATGGCAGTCACACTAGATATTTCTTTGGCTAGGCTATTCCTAGCCTGTCTTGTACTAAGATCTGGTATAGGCCCCCTGCAGCAATCTATGGCTGAAGCACTTAATGGGGAGTGCAACAAATACTTTTGTCTCCTCCACATCCTACATCTGTGCCCTGAATTTGAAACCATACTTCTCATCTCCTGCCATGACTGCAAAGGCCCTACAACAACAGATTCAATGACTCCTGCCAATTTGTGATATCACATTTTGCAACCAGTTTTCCTGATGTCAAGCAACCAGAAACATTGCCAAACAAAGAAGTAGAGGGTTTCTGAAACAGCATTAATGATATGAGATTTGGCATTGATTAATGACATTTGTGCGGCTATACCTGGTCACAGTTTGTCCAGTGGTCAACACTGAAATTCTAAATGACTTGGCTTTTAAGCCATGACTTTGGAGGGATCAACTAGATGACTTGGCACATATTTTGGGGGACTTACACACTGTTAAATGTAATTTATACAATGTGAGATTCAAACTTATGAAAAAGAGAATGCATACATTTCCACACAGGTGATTATTTATTACTGCCAACAGAAGAAGTGCATGTCTATTATGGTCAGTATAGATATACAGTTTAAAGAGTGACTGGAGTTATACATCAATTAAGTCTATATGTTTGTTACATTAAAAGATCCTGGTTCATGCATTTTCAGGTGTGATGAGGAGTAATGTCTGGCAATATATTGGAAAAGGATAGACTTGCATGTCTTTAGTAGTAGAGTTTTGAGTTACGCTGCATACCTCACAATACATGCTGTTTTACAGTTAGACTTGGGTTATGTGAGAGGTGCAGATGATTGTCAGCAAACTATTGTATCCATCAGAGACATGCAACTGCATTTTTATTACGTAATCATTGTCATGCTAAACACATAATACAAATGATGCCTACAAAAGTATATGTATGCAAGCAGTGATGATACCTTTCTGTCAGTCAACCTGCTATACATAGCTATTGGTATGTAGTACTACCTTTATAATCAAAGTTCTGTGTAAAATCCAGTGGAGCACCCATACTGAAAAGTGGCTGACCTAAATTCTAGACATGAATGTACTCCAGTTACATCTGCTGCTACAGAGAAATCTAGGCAGTGGATGTTTTTTCCACACTCATTAATTTCCAAAGTGCTGATGGCCGTGTATCACCACTGAGTCTGTTTGCACAAAGGATGGTGAGCCATATCAGATTTTTCACTTTTTTCCTTAGTGAACCATGTTTGCACATAGGTAGACAGCACTCAAATGCAAAAAGCAGTAGTAAACATATATTACTTGTGCAAATACTCATTACTATCTTTCCTCAATGAAAATAACTACTGTGGGGCTCCAGCCTTGCCTTACCTTTGTTTTCCCTTATTTAGCTTAACATATTTACACCTTATGCCACGGAGGCAGCCAGGTAACAGGTGGAACTTCTACAGTCATTACCATTCATGTTGCTGATCACAACACAATACCAGTAAGCATGTTTACACTTTGTAAAGTGACTGAAATTAGCTTTTTACCTTTTTTAAGCAGCTAACCATGTTTGTGATATGCCATGCACTGCACACATACTTACAAAACGGGATACAAAAGGAAACAAAGGGTAAACAATTAGACAGCTCTGGATTTGAACCATTGGATTATTACACTTACACAATGCAGTTGTAGTGAGTTATCATTCTTTGCCACATAGTTTTGCAATACCAGTCATCAAATCATGTGCATACAAGCAATTCACATTTCATATCCAGTATTATACAATTGATACAGTTGGACATTCTCAGGTGACTATAAATGTGTAAACATACTTAGTAGAATGAGAGATGCCACAATATTTATGAATATGTTTGCAAAACTGCAGCTCTGCCTTCTCCTTTCATTCTGGAAATCCTTCCTTTATCTCTGCTTTACTATCACACATTCAGTCTCTAGTACATATTCTCGTATTTTTCTTTCAAGGTGTGATACAAATACATAAATACATGGCAGTCAATAACAGTTTTCAGCAAAGGCAGGAAACTGCCCTATTATGCCAGGGAAATACATGTGTGGTGTTTGGTTTTGTTTAAAAGCTCAGTGCAGTTAGTTCCACACTAGTCCTCATTGACAAACCCACTTCACTGAAGGGTGTCTGTGCATTACTGTGTTTTGCTTCAGTCACAGAAATCATTCACATTTGTAAATGAAACTACCTCACTGACAGACCATAAAAACAAGAAAAAGAACCATATGCAACGTATCGAGTAGATATCCAGGAACATACCGCCATATAAATTAGAACAGCAAGTTTATTCCAAAATAATCTAAAATAATCTCCAAAGGATAAACCAGTTAGTTCTTTTGTTTAAATAAATGTTAAACTTCCTCAGTCTGAGCCATTAGCACCGGACAGTGTTGTAGAGGCTACACTATGTTGACCTCTGCTACACAAAGTTAAAAGCTTGGTACTCAGCAATTCTAAGGAGTTCAAGCCTCATTTGTGTCTTCAGAGTGGTCAGAAGGCTGAATCTACATGAAAAGGTAATAGTGTAGCTAAGGAACTTGAAACTTGAAGGGGAGTAAACTGTTTTCAATCATGCTTATTGCTTCAAAACCAATACAGAAGTTTGCTGGAGTGCCAAATAAGGGACCGAGTCCAAAAGAAGCCAAATAGTTTTATTCTCACTGAGCAAGCGATAAAAACAAAAGAAACGAGTTGCATCTTTTCATGTTGTTCATGCAATTTTTTGTCAATTTGAATGAATATACTGTGATACAAGGCTTTTTCCAATTCAACAGTAAACATAAGGTCATTAATAATACACTGATTGATGGACTGCAATTCCTTTAACAGTAGGTTTTTCTCCCTCTCATTCTCTGCAATTATTGCTCTTACTATATCCAAACCACATCTATCAAAAATATTTATAAGGTTAGTATGAAATTCAAAAACTTCCTTCACCCCATTAGGATATTTAGTAACCCGTAAACCTTTAGGAACTATGTTCCTTTTTAAACATTCCTTTAGATACACTAAATCACATTCAATGCATTTAAATTTGTCCAAAGAATGAAACATTAAGTCACAATTGTCTCTGTAAGTATGGGTGGTTATTTTCGTACTATTAAAAGACTTTTTAGAATTTAATGAACACTTCTTCACTAAAAGAGCTTTGTAATCAAAATTATTGTTGTAAGTAACACAGTCACCTTTCCTTATATTGGTGCCATCAATCGTTTGGATTCCTGAAGTCCCCTTTTCTTTTTCACATATGATCTCACGAATGGAGAACAAAATGTTAGGAAAACCAGATAGTTCATTGCCACTGGTGTCCGCACTATTGTCGCCATTTTGTTGAGAGAATAACATGCCAGAGGAACCGCCAAGAACAGTTTTCCGATACCTCTGGCTGATTTCCTGGTTACCAGCCACACCGGAGGCCAACATGACAATGGATTGGCAGGCTAGAGTTAAAAGCTAAACCAGCTGTGATAGCTGGCCAATCAACTTCCTTAATTCTCCTCTTTCACTGGTTCTAAAATCTTCTTCGGTCTCCGCCCCTGGAAACTACACCATCTCAATGAAACTCAAACCAAAAAACAATATGAGATGTCACCCTCTGTGTCAGACTCAACCTCTGCACTCTCCAACTGTACCTCAGTTTGGCCACCATCATCCTCAGAGTCTGCTGAGATACTGATATCAGGTGGCACACGGTACACACACTTCCACTGTTATGATCTGTGATCATCTGTGATAAAAAGAAAGAAACACAGGAATACATTAATACCTGCACTACTATCATGCAATATATTTTAACAAACTAACAGTGCTGCCAGTATTACACTTAGTGCAGCAATACACACAACAGGCCTAAGATGACACACTATGAAATTTCTTTAAATTTATTTTCAGTAATGACATAAAATTATTTGGCTTGCCATCTGCAGGAGGCATGAAGGTCCTGGAAAAAGTTGAGCAAGAGGTAAGGGCAACATTGTTACTTTTAACAGTAACACAGAGGTAATAGCAACATTGTTACATTTAACAGTAACACAGAGGCAATAGCAACATTGTTACATTTAACAGTAACACAGGGGTTAATACATTTACTCCTTTATATGTTTATTAATTCTAAACTCAAAAGGTATGTGGCTGATAACTCCAAACTAAGGTTAGAACTGAAACAATCTTCAATCCAACCCCCCAAAAAAAGACATGTGACACAGAATTAACATTCATTTCAATTATTTTACTATACAACAGTATTCAACTGTTCAGATAACAAAGCCTTCCTGGACCTCTTCCTGGGATGTGCTTGCTGTCTCAGAAGGTGTGGCACCCACTCCAGCACAGGATGTACTTCACTCTCCTGTGAGCTTTCAGGACTTCATATATTTGCCAGGAACTCTTCACTGGGGGTAAGAGGTGGTTCCCTAGCAGGTTATGGGAAATTGCAGCTGCTGACATATGTGCAATGATTATCATGTCAGTGGCCTTGTGATGCACCTGTTCATATACTCTGCCATGGCCACCCACAGCATTGATGTCTTGTATGATCTGCTGCCATATTTACAGCTTCTGTGCCATATCTGCACCACTTTTTTCCAGGTGAATTTCACTATGTTGCCGAAAACTGTCAACAAAATTTTATTTTCAGCATCACTGAAGGGGGGGGGGGTGTCTCAGTGGATGGACATGCCTCACTTACACAGTTGTATGTGCCCTAACAGACAATAGAATGCTAATACACATGAGTATCACATAACTAAAAAATAACTGATTTCAGATAAAAGAGAAAAATTAGCCAGTAAGTATTACCCACTGGAGAAACAAAACACTCTACAGATGTGAAATATTAAAAACAGGCAGCATGCAAAACAAGGTGTGTAACAAGAGCAAATTCTCCTTCTTTGAGCCATAACAGTAACTCACCTTTGCTCCCCCTCAAAACAACAGTCTATCCTTGTTTGTGCTACAACAAGAATTCAGCTTTGCTCCCCCAGACAAATGACCCATTTTGCTAACAAAACATCTTTGAAATGCTAAAGTGCTCCCAAAGGTCCTGACCCTGAATCATCTTTACATATTTATCACACAACATTCCATTTTCATGTATTGTCATTCATGTGCACCTCAGAAATAGCTTGACAAACAAGCCCATGCCATCAGTATACTTCTAATGCATACAGATAAAAGTGTAAAAGCCTTTGCTTCACATCATTCTTAAATACACTCTAGTGTATACATTCTGTAGGTAACAAAATGGAAGCTTACCCGCTGAAGTTTAGCGTCTTCTGTGTGGAGACAAGCGTGAATGGGCGTACCTTCATTAAAGGTTGTGTGTCAGGGCCAGCAACTCGGCATGTAAAAATCTACTGCCAATCATTAGTGGACCGGAGTTCCGCTGTGGCGACCCCTAACCGGGAAAAGCTGAAAGACACAACAACAACCTGCTGAAGTTTAGTACTCGTCGGTACAGATATATCCTAAAGAAAAAGCTTTCTTTCTTGCAAACATATAAAACTCTAATTACCATCAATTTGGCTAGCTACACATTTTCCTTTTTATAACAGAGTAGATTATTAATGGATTGCATCTGCCTTAGTCTGTGTTTCAGTTATACTAACTACAGCGAAAGCAGCTGAATTGCATGTTAATAAATCAATCTGGTGGAGCTATTCAACAAACTATGAAGCATCCATGTAGACTCCATGCTTGTTTTTCCTGCGGACTTCAAAAGGTTTGGAGTACAGACACAAAAAGTCTATACAGACAGAATGCTAGGAGCTACTGCTACTTTAATCCATTTGTATGTTCAAGGGGCTGAAACCAATACTTCTGCTGCTGACAACAGGCCTAGGCTAAGAAGGAGAAGAGTTTTCAGGTCACATTTAACTTATCACAACCTACATGACATGGAAATTGTAGAGTGCTACAGGGTAGACAGCGACACACTACAAGAACTCGGTGACCTTTGCCACCTTCAACTCATAGCCAGAGCCAACTGATGTGAGCCTATCCCAGTGGAAACTAAGGTATATGTACCCCTTAGAATCTTAGCTATGTGTACCTTTCAGAGACCAATAGGGGACATGCTTGGGGTGTCACAGGCATCAGCATCCAGGATCCTCCATCAGTTATGGATGCTATGCTCCAACATGCCAGTGAGCACATATATTTTCCATAGTTCTGAGGAGAGGGCTAGTAATATACAACAGTTCTACTGGGTAGCACACTACCTTGAAGTACTGAGTGCCATAGATTGCACTGATGTGGAAATGAAGGCACCACCTGGGGAATCCATCTACGGTCTAATATTAACAGAAAGGTACCATAATGAGGGACACACTCAAACAAGAAAGTGTCATAGAGCCTGTGTATCGGCTGCTGAAGTCACGGTTCCAGCACCTAGATAAATCTGGGGGAGCCATGCAGTACAATCCATGGACATGTACCAACATCTTCTCAATATGTGCCATGCTACACAACATAATCCTGAGGAAACAGCTGCAGCAGGATCAGATAAGGAGAAGGGGCAGACATCTCACCACCAATGCCAAAGTCACCACAGCTACAGACAGATGAGGAGTCAGAGGGGGAACCACCAGCTGCTGTGGGTGTAGGCAGACATAGGCATGTTCAATATGCAATTGTATTGGCTAAGAGACAATGCATAGCAGACTCACTCATCAACTAGTGGCCTAAAACCTTCTTCCTACTCACATACATATAGTAACATTGATGCCAGTCCACTCACACAACCTTTACTTCTCCATGTATTGGTTGTGTACTGCTTGCGTCAGACAAAGTCTGCCCTGAACTAACACTATGGCAACTGCTGCATTTACAAGCTAAGTCTTGAACCTGGAGTATATCATTTGATAATATTATAGCATATATTGTATTTTATCACTTGGTACAGTAAGCAAGTAAAATGTGGGAGATTTGTGCAGAAATTACCTTAACATGTGACAGCAGAGACTTATTTGACTTATATGTACCCATTAGTAAGTAGTAGGCCTCAGGCATCAAGGATTTACACACTCATACCTCTCAGACGTAATGATAATCAATGCATGCCGTCAGTTTAGCACCATACATTTGTACTGGAAAATAATTAAACAGAGAAGTTAGAAAGTAATGATACACATTGAAGTTTCAGACTTCACAGCCACCACAAGATCAGACAACAGGCAGGATGTAAAACAAGGAGAGTAACAAGACCAACACATCCTTGTTTGTGCCATAGCAGTAACTCACCTTTGCCCTCCCAAAAGAAAAGTCCATTCTTGTTTGTGCCTTAACAGTAACTCACCTTTGCTCACCCCAAAAGAACAGTCTATGCTTGTTTGTGCCATAACAGTATATCAGTTTTGTCCACCCTCAAAATACACTATGTCCAAATATAATAAATATAATAAATGTACAAATAATGGTTTATTGTTTGAGTTCAGTGTATATTCTGTTGCAGTTGGTTGTGTGAAGAATGACTTCAGTTCCTTGCTGCAAAGCTGTTGGTGTAGCAAAGATGGACAAGGCACCCATCCTGTGTTTTGAAGGTGCATTGGCGTGAGAGTTCTAATACAGAGCTATGTAGAAATATCTCATGTGTGCTAACATTCTGTAGTGTGTATAGATTGCCTTTCCTCATTTAAAGTATTTCTCCCTCTTTTTTAAATTTTTTGCCAGTCTTTGTGTGATGCTTCATAGCACAAACAGGGTTGCCTCTTCTTATCTCATTTGCATGAAGTGCAGTGGTGCACTGACTGGATCACCCAGGAAGCAGACAAGACCCCCAGACAACCAAAAACAGAAAATGGATGTATTCACTTAATACTATTGTTCATCGCCCAAACCCAGTAAGTGACATTGCACTGTGGTTAACAGCAACAACTTAACAATTAATACTAAGATGGGGAATACCTCATAACTAATCCTGTGGCAGCAGGTGTAAACTGTAGTTTTGGAGTCCAGATGGCCTGAGGTTCTAGTTCAGGGTGTGCAAAATTTGTTTAACTGCTATGAAACTGCAATTTATAGCAATGAACTGCAACAGAGACAAATATTTTTTCAACCTTCTTTTGACAACAGATATAAGTGTAGAACTGCTATGCACATGGTCATGGGTTCAAATACAGGGTAGTCCATACATTTTAATGTCATTCCACGTCCCATTATAATCACTCTTACTTATAACACTTATAGTGTAGCTGATACTAATTTTTATAACTATGAGTGCTGAAACACTAATATTATGTCTGTTATTTGCTGATTTATTCATCTATTTATTGGCTATTTATTATCAAATGCATGATGTGGGTATACTGTGTTTTATGTTCCTGTAAGTATATTTCTTCTGCCTGGAGTGGCATAGCCTTCACATTTGAGTAAGGCACTTACACAACTGCCTGAATATCAAATAACCTTGAAATAGCATTCCTTCCCACTGTTGCTCATTGCTTACCATCGTGCACCCTAGAGCACCATGTTTGTGCAGTGGTGCACAGTGTGCACCATTTTCAAACAGTTTACACATTCCCAGTAAACATGATAACTGGAAACTGGTGGGAAACCATCAGTATCTTGATCTGTAGTAGACATGGTGGGCATTTGTGGAGCAGGTCTGAGATTTAGGGCTCAGAGATGGGGTGTTCAGGAGTCCAAGATTTTTTGTTGAACTCCTAGTGAAATAACACAGTGCCAGGCTGGTGCACGAGGAGTTATATGGGAGCCAGTTTAAGACAGAGGTTTGGGATAGTTTGGCCAGGGCTATGACCAGGGCCAGTGGTACCCCTTTACTGGTGAACAGTGTAGACATCACTACAGTGACTGCTGGAGGAAGAAGAGGGGTATGAGGGGTACCCTTGATGCTTGGATCAAGGAATTTAGGATGGAATACGTCCTACAGATGTGTGAGTATCAACTACATAGAAGTCTTAAAAGCTGAATATAGGCAAGACTAGAATTCATAATGATATTCTGTTCTCTTCTGTTTTTTCCACAGCTGTGACTGAGAAGGAGTGCAATATTAGGACCCATGCTGCTAGTTTGGTGAGGATGAAGGAAGCATTTGACATGTATGCAGAAGAAAAATGTTGTTATTGTACCATTAAAAGTTACAGATAGCTTGCTTGGTATTTTATCAGTTATATCAAATTAAACATGTACATTCCAACTGTTAAAGTAAGTATGCATGTATTAGTCTATAGCATAAACCTTTCAACTTATCCCATTTAGGGGTCACCACAGCGGATCACTGGTCTGCTATTCATTGGCAGTGGATTTTTATGGTGTTGAGTTGCCAGCCCAGCACCCAGCCTTCACAGAAGGCACACACACACACACACACACACACACACACACACACACACACACACACACACACACACACACACACACAAACACACACATTCATGCACCTACATGGATGTCTTTAAAGTTCACATGACCACAGGGGGGACTCCACACAGAAGGTGCTACAGCTGAGAATTGAACTGCAGAACCTCTTGCTGTGAGGCAACAATGGTAACTGGTGGACCAACATGACCCTGTAGCACAAACCAAGAATGCAATAGATGAAATTGTGATTTTAAAAGACTCCTGTGATTTTCTGAAGAGTATACAGCTTGAATTATATGATAAAAATTTGAAGACTGTCAAAATAGATATAGTGGATCTTTTTCGGTCATACCTCACAATAAAAGTTAAGAATGGTTTGAAGAAGCTCTTGTAGAAAAAGTTGGATTTAATTTTAATGAGTGTAAAGTATTGCTAGCATTTATGGAAGTATTACTAAAGAACAATTTTATCCACTTTGAATGCAAGTTCTACAAACAGAAAAATGGGGTAGCAATGGGGGCCTGTTGTGCCCCCACTTAAGCAAATATAGTGCTTCTCATTTGGGAAGATAAATTTATTTTTAGCTCCCATTATGCACAATTTTGGAAGTTTTATAAATGCTACGTAGATGATATATTCATTTTCTGAACCAGTATAGAAGTTAAGCTAAAATAATTTGCTGACTATATAAGTTCTACTACTGATTTTTTTAAATTTGCATATAAAATAACTTAGACTTAGTCTTAGATGTCATAATTCATAAATTGAATGATAAGCATATTTTTAAATCAACAGTACACTGAAACCATACCTTCACAAACTCCGATACTACACCAGCACCCACCCCAACAAACAAAAAGAAGTATTGTTAAGGGTCGGTTTACTACAAATTCAAGCATGACATCAGATGAACAAGATTTCTTTGATGAATGTGACAAATTGAAGTATATGTTTTTAGAAAGGACATATCTTAGTCAGATGTTGGAAGAAGTCATAATTGAAGTTAAGGAAGGAAGGGTCGATAGGTACATCCCAGTTTTAGGACATGCAGATGTTTCTTTTAAATCATGACACCAAATGAATGGCGAAAATAAAAATATGGAACAAGGATTAGAGGAAGGAAATAACACAGCTTATAAGGGTGCCATTTTGTGACTAACTATAATTGTAATACAAGCCTTATTAAAATGCAATTAGGAAACACTGGGACATGTTTGCTAGGTTTTCTGACATGGAAGTGATTTAATATTAAAGACCTTTTGGAGCTAGACAAATATAAAGGTAAAATTCCAAGTAGAAAAAGAATGGAGACATATAATGTCCCTACATTATTAAGAGGGAACATGTATACATTTGCAGGTACGGACAAGTACATACACACTTAGAGTTTTGCTAATTGTAATAGCAAAAGGTTTAATATATCTATGATGCTTTAGATGTAGGGAAAATTGAGCTCACACTCAAAAAAGGACTTATGAGCACCTCTATGACTTTAGAAAAGAGAATAGGCTGAATGCCCTGTGAAAACATACCATAAGCTGTAAACAAACTGTTTATACCTTGTTCACATTAGAAAAAATTCCACTGGACCCACGGGAAGGACCTTGAGAGACTAAAATTAATACAGGGAGATTTACTGGCAACTGGTTCTGGAAGCTAATAGATCTCCGGGATTGAATGAGAATGTTTCTCTGGCCTCTGTTTTAAAACTTAGATCAGCTAGGTTATGATCTATTTTGGTTTGAGGTATTACAATAATATTGATACAAACTGAGTATATTACAGTACTGAAGTACAAGTATTAACAATAATATTGTTTATGATACACTTCACTATGGGATTGGTGGGATAGTTAATTACAAATTATTTCTGTGTTGGCGTAAGTGCTCATACAATGAATCCTTCTCCCTTAATGATTTTTTGAAATTGTGTTTTCATTTCTAACCACTAAATGGTAGCATAATATTACTATTTAACATAAGATTTTAATATATTGTTAAATGATGACAGTATTTTAATTCAATGAAAATTTATCTTTGACGTTTTGAACATTTTAGGTTGGAGATATGACAAAAAGTAACCGTTCATGTTTAAAGTAATTCAGTATTAAGGTGTATCTACATTTTTAAAGATTCTTAAAGTATTGCATATTTAATGTATTTGAATGAAGCATTTTGGACTTTGTGTTAATTATTATTTATGCAGTTCTTCAGCCTTACGTTGGGGTTACAGTACTGTTCATAATATATTCATGAGGAATGCATTTAACAGCTGGATAACATACATACTAGTAGTAGTGTGTTCTGTTTACAGTTTTCTATTAGGTAATATATTCAGGTATTTGTATGTTTTTAAGATGCTTAATTGGTGTTAATTATTTAATGGGCATGTGTTGGGAGGAGATACTAGAGTATAAACAAATCAGGGTATTCTTTGATTCATTGTATGATGAAGTCTTAAGAGTGGGATGAAAATATGGTGATTCAGTTAATGCATGTATAGTTTCTTTTAATAAAGTTTTCCATTTTTACTCCTGGGTGTTCAATGTGAGTGGAATATTCCTGTACACCTCCACAGTGTCGTATAGGGTGTTTTTGGTTACTATGAGTCTCTGCTGGAGCTATGTAGTTTGTTGGCACTGGTTTAGCCATCTTTTAGTGGTCTTGTAATATTATGGATTTTGGATGATTGTGAATACATGTGGCACACTACATGAACAAATCTGAAAAGCTGAGTACACACTGCATATATTTACATATGCCATAGTAGTCTGAATCAATGTCAAGGTGTTCACAGACACACAATGCTTGATCAAAACTAGCCAATACAAGGGTATGCTGCTAAAATTCAAAATGGAGTCATCTGAATGTCAGGTTATAATGAATCGTAAAGTTAATCCTGGTAAATACAAATCTATTTTCCACACTCTAACAAGTAATACATATCCAAAATAATTAGTAATATGTCATTCCATTAGTATTTGTATTTCTTTCTCTGCTACCTATAAAAAGGGTGAAAAAACAGGAACACATCCAACTTCACTGCATGAAACCAAATGTTGATAAACTCAGGCATAAGAAAAATGTAAATGTTATGAAGAAATATTACTGTCATTGCTTAGAATTAGTAATTGTATGGCTTCATAAGTGTTTCCCTTTAAGAAAAAAGTGTGAGACAAAGCAGTTTTGGTTACACCACACCTGCCAATGTTTACAATACCTGGTCTAATGAGCATGCTAGTAAAAAAGTGTTTGTTCCCGGTGATGTCACATCCAACAGGGAGTGGTTCTAACGCTGCCTAATACAGCCCTCACCATACTTTCCACATTCTGGTTCTGGCTCTTCTAATGATGGCAGCACCTGTGAAGCCTGAGGCCACGCTTCTGGCTGGTCTGAGAAAGAGACACTAATCATGCTCTTACTTGTTTATTTATTTATTTATTGGCATTCCTTTACCGGGAAAGTCCACTGGGCGAAAAGAATCCATTTTCAGTGGAGGCCCAGGGAGAAAAGCTCCACAATAAACAGTACATAAAATGTAAAAAGTGCATAAAATATAAACAAATTAGGATCGCCAAGCAATAATCACAAAACAGACAGTAATATACAACAGATGGAAGTATGCAAATGTATGATATGTACAGATTTTTAGTGGTAAAAGTCACAAACTAGTCAACTGATTAAATTGTTGCAATCTAAAGGTAATATACTGGAGAAAGCAATATATTAGCAGTATTCTGAAGGTGTTTTGGGGTTATAGGAAGCAGGGTGGAGAGAAGGTATGGATAGACAGAAGGGTGGAGTTGGATAGAAGAGCAAAGATAAATTATTTGTTTTGACTAGTGAAAAAGAAGTTTGAAGAGGTAAGGATATAAAATTAGGGTATGAACAAACTTAGAGTATTGGCAGTCAGGTTACAGATAGATGAGAGTTGAGATGTGCAATGCCACAACATGGAGAGGTGAAGCCACAAAGATTTTTTGATGGCAAAGATGGTACTGGAGGTTCTAATAGCTAGTGGGAGAGAGTTCCAAAGCTTGGCAATAGAGAAGGAATAAAGCATTTTGCCAGCAGGAAGTTTAGGTTTGTCTACTTGCAGAAGAAGTTGATTTTTACATCTAAGTGGTCTATCTGGGAGGTAGTGGATTAAGATGGAAGAGAGGGAAGGGCATTCTGAGGGTTTGTAAATGATATTGTGAGCTGTGATCAGCTGTAGGTATGTTAGTTGATGTGGAATTATGAGCCACTTAGGTTCATAGGTTGGTACTAGGCTATCGGAGGAGAGGAGCACCATAGAGGAGTGCAGGTAAGAAAAATAAGAAAAATGTTAAGGCGATAGTAAGCTTAGTAGAGCAGTTAAGATAGAGTTTTTGTCAGTAGAGGATGCCTAGCTTATAATTTGTTTTTTTTGATGTTATTGTGTACATGGAGGTCAAATGTCAGGTTTTTGTCGAGGATGACTCCTAACAACTTAGTGTAGCGGACAATCTCTATGGTAGAAGTGGTATGAGAATGAATGGTGAAATCTGACTTTTTGACAGAGAGGCTTTTTCTTGAGGGTGAATAATAACAATTTAGTTTTGTTTGGGTTTAGAGCTAGATGATTATTAGCCATCCAGCTTTTGGTGGTAGTAAAGGCATTCTGGGTCATCTGCAAAAGTTCTGGTGTTCATTTAGCAGAGCAAATAATAGTTGAATTGTCTGTGTATTGTGCAACAGTTCCATATTTACGGCTGGTATGGAAGTCATTTATAAAAATACTGAATAGTAGGGCTCCTAAGATAGAGCCTTGGTGGACACCTGTAGAAGAGTTCAGAAATGGAGAGAAAGATTTGAGCCATCTAGTGGATTGTTGTTTATCTTTTAAATAGTTTGTGAACCAGTTTAGAGTTGGGGGAGATATCGAAGGTGGAGTTTTTACTGAGAAATAGGGGGTGGGAGATCATATCAAAGACTTCTGAAAGGTCGAGAAAGAGACAGGATACAAATTTACCTTCATTTCTAGCTTAATTGACTGTATCCATAAAGGAGATAAGGGCAGTATTAGTGCTGTGGTCAGGCCTAAACCCATGTTTAGTTGGAGACAGGAGTTTGTTTAGTAGTAGATAGTCTAGAAGTTGGTGATGAATGCATTTCTCCAGAATTTTAGAGAGAGGAGAGAATAGTGATTGGTCTGAAGTTAGATATATCTGTATTGTTACCGCCTTTATGGATAGGGAGAATGTATGTTTTTTTTTCCATATAGTAGGAACATAAGCCTCTTGGAGAGATCTGTTGAGAAGTATGCTGCTGGGATAAACAATGGATCTTGCTGACATTTGGAGGTATTCTGGAAGTAAGTTATTAGGGGCACAGGAGCCAGGTTTCAGTTTAAGGAGAAGTTTAGTTATGGTGGTGATGAGAAAGGGGGAGAAAGAAAAGGTAGATGAGTTTGGATTAGTTTCCTGAGAGAGAGAGGTGATAGTGGAAGACAGTCAGTATTAGCATTAGTGTGGGGAAAAGTAGTGATGAGTTTGGCTATGGTGGTAATGAAATGTGAATTGAAGAGGGTGACTATTTCACTGGCAGTTTTCTTGGGGGATGGGCATGGGTTGTTATTAGTACCAGGGTAAATTAGAGATGAAATAGAGTTCCAGAATTTCGTAATATTTTGCTTGTAATTTTTTTAAAGGTTTATTCCTTCCTATCATTAATGATTAAGTGCTTTGCTTGGTTACAGAGCTGTCTGAATTGTAAGACCTCAGTGGGATTTTATACTTTTGTCATTTTTTTCTATATTTTGCCTTTGGCATTCATAATTTGCTTCATACGTTTAGTAAGCCATATGGCATGCTTGAGTTTGACTCTTTTTTTGTCTACTGGGGCTAGTTTGCTGATGGTAGTTAGGAATGTGGAGTTAAAGAACTTGACAGCTTCATTGAGTGGGAGGAGTTTTAGAATATTTCAGTTGATGGTTCTAATGGTTTCAGTGAGAATTGTAGGGTTAAAGTTACTTAGATTTCTAGTTTGTTTAAATTGGTGTTGGGAGGGTGTTGTATTGGTTTTACGAATTATATAGGCTGGAAGGTGGTCACTAATACTGCAAGAAAGTCTTCCTACTGTTGAAATCTTGTTAGGGTCAGAGACTAGCATCCAGTCTAGAAATGAGCCACTGCCTTTATTTTTGTTAGGTCTAGTTTTGTCTGGTATCAGCTGTGTGAAGTTGAAGAGGTTGATATTGGGTGAGGGAGAGTGCTCTAAGAAGTCTAGCCAGTTTATGTTTTCGTCAGCTAGAATGATTGTCTCGTTGTTTATATTGTTTGATATCAGCCTATATTTCACTTCTGTATGAGTCATACCTGGAGAGGATCCAGGCCTGCATGCATACCAGTATGTGGAAGAAAATTGATAGATGGCAGGAGTTGGGTGTCTGCCTGTCAACTAAGGCAGGTATAACCTGCTCCAGTCAGCAATGCCATTAAAGGTATGATGACTTCCAATAATGTAGTGTGGACCAACTGGCCAAGTGAGTTGACCAGGTTATGATGGAAGGCCAGAGTTCTACAGTAAGTAACATTTTTTAATATATAGCTGGGTAACTACAGCAGAGCTAGTAAGAGAGATGGCTAGAAAGGTGCTTGGTGTGACATCTGGAAAGAGGAAGGAGGACAAGGAGACCTGGTAGTGGAATGAAGAAGTACAGGAGAGTATACAGAGAAAGAGGGTGGCGAAGAAGAAGTGGGATTGTCAGAGAGATGAAGAAAGTAGACAAGAGTATAAGGAGATGAGGTGCATGGCAAAGAGAGAGGTGGCGAAGGCTAAGGATAAGGCATATGAAGAGTTGTATGAAAGGTTGGACACTAAGGAGGGAGAAAAGGACCTGTACCGATTGGCTAGACAGAGGGACCAAGCTAGGAAAGATGTGCAGCAGGTAAAGGTGATAAAGGATAATGAGGGAAACATACTCACAAGAGAGGAGAGTGTGTTGAGGAGATGGAAAGAGTACTTTGAGGGGTTGATGAATGAAGAGAATGAGAGGGAGAGAAGGTTGGATGATGTAGGGATAGTGAATCATGAAGTACAATGGATTAGCAAGGAGGAAGTAAGGATAGCTATGAAGTGAATGAAGAATGGAAAGGCTGTTGGTCCAGATGACATACCTGTGGAAGCATGGAGGTGTTTAGGTGAAATGGCTGTGAAGTTTTTAGCCAGATTGTTTAATGAAATCTTAGAAAGTGAGAGGATGCCTGAGGAATGGAGAAAAAGTGTTTTGGTACCGATTTTTAAGAATAAGGGTGATGTGCAGAGCTGTAGTAACTACAGAGGGATTAAGTTGATCAGTCACAGCATGACGTTATGGGAAACAGTAGTGGAAACTAGGTTAAGAAGGGACCTGATGGTTGGTGAACAGCAGTATGGTTTCATGCCGGGAAAGAGCACTACAGATGTGATGTTTGCTCTGAAAGTGTTGATGGAGAAGTACAGAGAATGTCAGAAGGAGTTGCATTGTGTTTTTGTAGACTTAGAGAAAGCATATGACAGGTGCCTAGAGAGGAGTTGTGGTATTGTATGAGGAAGTCAGGAGTGTCAGAGAAGTATGTAAGAGTGGTACAGGATATGTACGAGGGTAGTGTGACAGCAGTGAAGTCTGCGGTGGGAGTGATGGATGCGTTTAAGGTGGAGGTGGGGTTACATCAAGGATCAGCTCTGAGCTCTTTCTTATTTGCAATGGTGATGGACAGGTTGACAGACGAGACCAGACAGGAGTCTCCATGGACTATGATGTTTGCAGATGACATTATGATCTGTAGTGAGAGTAGGGAACAGGTGGAGGACACCCTGGAGAGATGGAGATATGCTCTAGAGAGAAGAGGAATGAAGGTCAGCAGGACTAAGACAGACTATATGTGTGTGAATGAGAGGGAGGATAGGGGAATGGTGAGGATGCAAGGAGTAGAGGTGGCGAAGGTGGATGAGTTTAAATACTTGGGGTCAATAGTTCAGAGTAAAGGTGAGTATGGAAGAGAGGTGAAGAAGAGAGTACAGGCAGGATGGAGTGGGTGGAGAAGAGTGTCAGGAGTGATTTGTGACAGACGAGTACCTGTAAGAGTGAAAGGGAAAGTCTACAAGAGAGTAGTGAGACCAGCTATGTTATATGGGTTGGAGACAGTGGCACTGACAAAAAGGCAGGAGTTTGAGCTGGATGTAGCAGAGTTAAAGATGTTAAGATTTGCACTGGGTGTGATGAGTGTGGACAGGATTAGGAATAAGTATATTAGAGGGTCAGCCCAGGTTGGAAGGTTTGGCGACAAAGCCAGAGAGGCAAGATTCCATTGGTTTGGACATGTGCTGAGAAGGGATGCTGAGTATATTGGGAAAAAGATGCTAAGGATGAAGCTACCAGGTAACAGGAAAAGAGGAAGGCCTAAGATAAGGTTTATGGATGTGGTGAGAGAGGACATGCAGGTGGTTGGTGTGACAGAGCAAGATGCAGAGGACAGGAAGAAATGGAAACAGGTGATCCACTGTGGTAACCCTTAATGGGAACAGCCGAAAGAAGATGATGATGGAGAGAGAGAGAGAGAGATAGAAACGTAACATATATATAAAATACAAAATGCGATATAATTCTTGTACAAGTACATGTACTTTAACAGTCAGATATCTTTACCTACAAATATGTAAATATATACTTCAAGAAGCATTTTACAATGCATAAAATAAATAGGAAGAGCATTTATGTAACCAGACATCATCTGTTCATGGCAGAATAAATACAACTACGTGGATGGAGCAGTGGTGCAGCGGTTTGTCGCCTCACAACAAGAGGTTCTCCGGTTTGATTCCCGGCTGGGGTGCCTTCTGTGTGGAGTCTGCATGTCCTCCCTGCATTCATGTGGGTTTCTTCTGGGTACTCCGGTTTCCTCCCATGTTACAAAGACATGCATCTGGAGCATTTCTCCAAGGGCCTCCACTGAAAATTGGCTTTGTTCCAAGTCAGACTTTCCCGGTTAACAAATGTTAAATAAAAAAAATAAAAAATAAAATAAATAAATAAAATAAAAAAAGTTACAGTAATAAATGAATGCATCAGTAAAGAATATGAAAATAGTAATCTGTACAGGTTATCTCCGTAAATGTATTTGTAATGTTTAAATATCAGTAATTCTGACTACGTGTAATAAAATTATGAAATAAAACTTTCAGTTACAAATGGAAAGAATTTTGTAGCATTGCACTGAAAAAGTTGAAAGACCTTTGTAATTATTAAAAGTAGACAGTTTTTGTGAGAGATAACCAGATATGAGTAAATGAACTGATGAACTTAATTCTTCATTAAGTATTTTTTGCTGCATGTACACCATGACTGAAATGACACTCACCGCACCCTAGTCAGACTGACTGTTGGTGGACAGGCCTGCGGTTACTTTGCTGAAATAATGAGTAGCACATACCTTTTCAGAGAACAAACTCATTTACATCATTATTGTACATTACAGAAAGTTCTGCAGAAAAGGAAATTCACACTTCCTTGAATTGTTACATTCAAGCATTTGCAGTTGGGTATTCCACAGAGTGTTGCATGCATTTCTTTAAAACAAAAAACAAAAAAGCGAACTCCATTCACACTTCTTTAATATCCAGTGCAATGCCAGAGAACATTTAACAATTGTGTTTTAATAATGCACACATGTATGCATTCAACAGTTACAATCAGACAGGATGTGACAAAAAAGAAATGATTGCATTTACAAAGAATGTGATGTGTGTATATGTGGAACACATTCAGATACAGAGTAACAAGAGTATCCTTCTCTCTATTACTTCTAACTCAGGAACAGATCCAGTATAACTTCCAGCAGGAAAAGACTGGAACAAAGAGGCTGGTGGAATCTTCCTGTAAGACTAATAGGTGTCCATAAGTTATATATTACTGAATGAAACAGCACAAATTATTACACATAATTCAGGGTAGCATAAACAGAGGCACAGCAATGCTTACTACTACTGTAAAAATGTGTTTGAAAAGTACAGAACTGAAAGACAAATCCCAGGATTCAATACAATCCATGTAGGCTCCATGTTGACCCTACACTGAATGTACCTGTGTACACGGCCATGGTTTCCCCTTAGCAGCGCATCATGAATATTAATCATGGCATGCTGCCAAGGGAGAGCATAGAAACAGGGATATTGAATTTATGTAGGCAGTTGTGTGGTGGCTATCCCTTGGTTGTGGATTGTCCAGAGAATTCCTGGACAGGTGTTATGTACAGGGAAAGAATCCCTGTAATGTACCCTGCTAGTGTTGAAAATGTGTGTGACTGAATATTTAGCATTTTACTTTCCTAAAGTTTTTTATTTTTTTATTTTTTAATACCTGCTTGTGCAGCACAGACATCAGCAGTGCTGAGCTGCGCTTAAATCTATACAGCTGACACCTGCTAGACATCCAAAAAATAGAAATTGCATGTAATTAATTATTATACCTGTTTTTATTTATTTTCTTTTATTGTCCATTTGTGCAGCATGGCACTGAGTGCAGCAAAGTTGACCTGCACTTACGGCACTGAGTACAGCAAAGTCGAGCTGCGCTTACACATACAGAGCTGACACCTGCCAGACATCTAAAAATAGAAACCAAATGCAATTAATTATTTATTTCTGCTTATGTTTAAGCCCATTTGCGTAGCACGGTGCTTAGCAACGTTAACAGGTAGCTTAGTAGTATATGTCAATATATACCAGTTTACATGTTATCCAAGCAGCTAAATGGGTAGAGTCATGGCCTAAAGCTTAGTAGGACCTGAGTTCAAGTCCCTAGTATTCATGCCATTTTTGTAATGTAAGTGAATCATCATCATCATCTTTTGGCTGTTCCATTAGAGATTATACAGCCAGTTATCTCTCCATTTCTTCCTATCCTCTGCATCTTGCTCTGTCACACCAACTGCCTGCATGTCCTCTCTCACCACGTCCATAAACCTTATCTTAGGCCTTCCTCTTTTCTTGTTACCTGGTAGCTTCATCCTTAGCATCTTTTTTCCCCATCCTCTCCTACACATCCCTCCTCCTTTGTGTGCAAACCAAGCGCAATCTCATCTCTTGCTTTGTCTCAAACTGTCCAACATGGGCCTGACCCTCCTAATATACTGATTCCTAATCCTATCCATCCTAGTAGTCACACTGAGTGCAAATCTTAACATCTTTAGCATTGCCACATCCAGCTCCTGACTCCTGCCTTTTTTTTTGTCTGTGCCACTGTCTCCAACCCTTATAACATAGTAGGTCTCACTACCCTCTTTTAGACCTTCCCTTTTCCTCTTACTGGTACCAGATCTGTCAGAAATCCTCCTGACACTCTTCTCCTGCCCATTCCACCCTGCCTGTACTCTCTTCTTCCTCTCTTCCACATTCACCATTACTTTGAACTGTTGATCCCAAGTACTTAAACTTGTCCACCTTTACCAACTCTACTTCCTGCATCCTCACCATTCCAATACCCTCCCTCTCATTTACACACATATATTCTGTCTTAGCCCAGCTGACCTTCATTCTTCTGCTCTCTAGAGCATATCTCCACCTCTCAAGAGTCTCTTCAACCTGATTCCTGCTCTCACTACAGATCACAATGTCATCTGCAAACATCATAGTCCGGGGGCCTCTGTCTGATCTCATCCTGTCCAATCTGTCAATCACCACTGCAAATAGAAAGGACTCAGTGCTGATCCTTGAGTGAAATCCACCTCCACCTTAAATGGATCTGTCACTCCCTGCAGTCCTCACCACTATCACTGCACTTGCCTTATCCTGTACCACTCTTAAAATACTTCTCACCCTCCTGACTTCCTCATACAATACCACAACTCTTCTGTAGGCGCCCTGTCTGTAATGCTTTCTCAGATCTACAAAGATTACAATGCAACTCTTTCAAGCCTTCTCTGTATTTCTCCAATAACTTGCTCTCAGGTAAACATCGCATCTGTAGTGCTCTTTCCTGGCATGAAACCATACTGCTGATCATAATCATCACCTCCTTCTTAACCTAGCTTCTACTGCTCTCCCATAACTTCAAGCTGTGACTGATCAATTTTATCCCTCTGTAGTTACTGCAGCTCTGCACATCACTCTTATTCTTAAGATAGGTATAAAGCCTTTTTTCTCCACTCTGGGCATCCTCTGACTTTCCAAAGGAATTTCAATAAACAATCTAGTTAAAAATTCCACTGCCATTTCTCCTCCTAAGCACCTCCATGCTTCCATTGGTATGTCATCTGGGCCAACAGCCTTCTTTCCATTCTTCATCCTCTTCATAGCTGTCCTTACTTCCTCCTTGCTAATCTGTTTCACTTCCTGATTCACTATCCCCACATCATCCAACCTTCTCTCTCTCTCATTCTCTTCATTCATCAGCCTCTCAAAATACTCTTTCCATCTACTCAACACACTCTCCTCTCTTGTGAGTACCTTTCCCTCAATATCCTTTATCACCCTTACTTGCTGCACATCTTTCCCAGCTCTGTCCCTCTGTCTAGCTAATTGGTACAGGTCCCTTTCTCCCTCTTTAGTGTCTAATCTCTCATACAACTCTCCATATGCCTTATCCTTAGATTTTGCCACCTCTCTCTTTGCCATGCACCTCAGCTCCTTATAGACATGTCTTCATCTCTTTGACAGTCCCACTTCTTCTTCGCCAGCCTCTTCCTCTGTATACTCTCCTGTACTTCCTCATTCAACCACCAGGTCTCCTTGTCCTCCTCCCTCTGTCCAGATGTCACACCAAGCACCTTTCTAGCAGTCTCCCTTACTAGTTCTGCTGTAGTTACCCAGCTATTCGGTAACTCTCCACTGCCTCCCAATGCCTGTCTTAACTCTTCCCTAAACTTCACTTCACAATCACCCTTTTTTAACTTCCACCATTTAATCCTTGGCACTGCTTTCACACTCCTCCTCCTCTTCTTGATCACCAATCCCTACAGACAAGCCATTCCTATGCTGCTTAACCCTAGCACTTTCCCCTGCCACCACTTTTACAGTCTCCAATCTCCTTTAGACTGGCCCTCCTACATAGGATAATCCACCTGTGTGCATCTTCCTCCCACTCTTGTATGTCAACCTATGCGGCCCTCCCTCTTCTAAAAATACATATTCACCACAGCCGTGTCCATCCTTTTTGCAAAATCCACAATCATCTGACCTTTCTGCATTCCTCTCATGTAACAACATACCTACCCATCACTTCCTCATCCCCTCTGTTCATGCTTCACCAACATGCCCATTAAAGTCCGCTCCAATCACTAGTCTCTCACCCTTGGGTACACTCACCACAACTTCACTCCAACTCACTCCAAAATTCTCGTTTCTCATCCATCGCTTTTACCCAACTTGTGGAGCATATGCACCTAACATTCATCATTACACCATCAATTTAGAGCTTCATAAACATCATTCTGTCAGACACCTCTTCACGCTCTAAAACACTCTTGGCATATTGTTCTCTTTAGGAATAACCACTACCCCATTTCTCCTCCTGCCATCCACACCATGATAAGAACCCAGATTTGAACCCATTTCCTAAACACCTTCAGTCTTAGCACCCTTCCATCTGTGGTCTCTTGCATGCACAATATAATCAACCTTCCTTCTCTCCATCATATCAGCTAGAATCTCTCCCTAACCACCCGTAGTCATGCACTGCCAACATTCAAAGTTCCTACCCTCACTGCTACACGCCTAACCTTCCTCCTCTCTTCCCTGCACCCCTTCGGGCATGCCTTAGCCCTCCTCTTCTCCTTCGGCCAACAGTAGCCCAATTTCATGCCAGCACCCTGTTGGCTAACAGTACCTAATTGGTAGGAGGTCATTGTTAACCTGGGCCTCGACCGATCCGGTATGCAATTATATGAAAGAAGTTCTCTGCATCAGTAATTTTTAGCAGAGGTTTTATGCCGGATGCCCTTCCCTGGCCATAACCCTCCCTTTGTAATGTAAAGTGAATGCTTTTGGCAATTCAAAATCAAATGTGTTACCCCTTTGGAAGAGAGCTGCATGGTATGTAAGCACTGCTTTAAACCAGGTTAGCATGATTACTAATGGCTACTACTGTTTCCAGTATCATTGCTAAGCTTCCAGTCCACGGTTGTCTTGAGGATTAGCTTGGGAGATGCTAGCAATGTGGTGCATTTTTGAATTAAAAGGATGGCGTGTAAAGTGGAAAAACAGCCTATATTAAGGCCAATAGGTGGGAATTCTGCAACATTTGTTGGAGTCTTGCTACAACTGTTGGTATGCCTAACAGTGTTGTATAGGACACGGACTTTTGGGCACAGAGAGGTGGGGATGTGCAGGAATCCAGAGTGTTTGTTGTTGAGGTCCTGGTAGAGAATTATGAACCTAGGCTGTTGCAGGGTGATTACCAAGGGGCTCAGAATGTTAGGCTGAGGCCTGGGATCAGCTTCACAGTGATCTCACCAGTGCTTACTGGTATTCCCCACAGGTGAGCAGTGTAGTCACCACTATGATGACCTGAAGCAATGGAAGAAAGGGAACTTTGGACACCTGGGTCCAGGAGACAGGGATGGGCATGTACCCACATGTATATAAGTATTTCTGCCACTACTACTAAAGTACAAAAGCTGAATCTGTGCAAAACTGGGTATGCCTAATTGTATTCTTCTCTTCCAACATTTGCAGCTGAGAGGGCTCACAACATGCAGTGCGTCATGCTGGGCCTAATGGCCAGGATGCACCATGAGAATGCTAAGCACAGATATTTTATGATAACTGTAGTGCTCCAGTCAGCAATGCCATTAAAGGTATGATGACTTCCAATAACAGTACCAACTGGCCAAGTGAGTTACCAGTTTAACAGAGTTCTACATAACATTTTTAATATAGCTGGTAACTACAGCAGAGCTAGTAAAGAGATGCTAGAAAGGTGCTTGGTGTGACATCTGGAAAGAGGAAGGAGGACAAGGAGACCTGGTGGTAATGAAGAAGTACAGGAGAGTATACAGAGGAAGATAAAGAAGTGGGATTGTCAGAGATGAAGAAAGTAGACAAGAGTATAAGGAGATGAGGTGCATGGCAAAGAGAGAGGTGGTGAAGTATAAGGATAAGGCATATGGTGAGTTGTATGAAAGGTTGGACACTAAGGAGGGAGCAAAGGATGGCTAGACAGAGGGACCGAGCTAGGAAAGATGTGTAGCAGGTAAAGGATAATGAGGGAAACATACTCACAAGTAGGGTTGCCAGCTGTCCGGTTTTTGACCAGACTGTCCGGTTTTCTGACAAATTGTCCGGTTACAAATTTAATTCAAAACCGGACACATGAAGTCCGGGTTTTGTGCCACTGCCATGGTATCAAGCATTTCGCGCCATCTTTACTCTCTCCCTCCTTATTGCCTGTGGTCTCGTGTGCTTTTTGGCTATAATTAGTGCCATTACCTGACTCCAGACTGTCCGAAATATATGACACTAGCAGATGTGATTAGCCTCTCCTTTCTGAAACTGGAATATGACGGCATTGGTGAGCATCTTTGCGGTTCCTGACAAGCACTGCCTCTTGCTCCTCCTTGTGTCAGCCCAGGGTGACAGTGTGGATGTGGAAGCTTAAAAGCTTGGACATTTTGAAAATAATCCACTGTACACACATTAAGGGATGGACAGTAGGCAAGCTGTGGCTAGAATGTGTCTGTTTTATTTCTTAGTCTTAAATATTTTATGGTGATAGATATGATGTCCCTGTACCAGCTGAATGGTATACATATCTTTGTGTACGGTAGAACAGAGGGCCCAGCTGTTCATCTGATGTAAACACATTTGTTTCTGTAGTGCAGCTTCCTAGTTTCTTGTTTTGTGTACATTTGTCTCAGCATTTAAAGTATACTGTGGACCATGAACAGACCACTAACAAACGTTGTGGAGATGAGATAGGTATTTACAGGACAGGAAATATATTGTAGCAGACATCTGCCTGGATTAGTGGTCCATTAGTGATCCTTAAGTTTGTTTATTTGAACACAAAAAAGTAAGTAGTAATAACAATACACCTAGACATTTGAAATGCATATTTTCCTGCCCCAAGTTCTGCGTTTGACAGAAGTGTTCTAGAAAAGGTTAGGAAACTGCATTAAGGGATTTTAAACTCTATGATGAGTTTAAATATCCTGTTTAGTGCACAGAAACACTGCCACATAGTAAGTCTGAGGCAAGACATGTTGGACCTGTAACAAGAGACAGTATTCTTTTTGCTGAAAACAGTTTCTTGCAAAAGACAGCGACTGTTGTCCTCCTTCAGGTTCTTGTTGAAGAACAGTGAGCTGCATGACCAATTCTGACAGCGTCTTTCAGGATAATCACAATGTTTGTTTGCTCTTAAATGCTCCTGAACATGCCTGATTGTGCTAAATGTAATTTGGGATATTGATAGCTGTTTGAATTTTATTTAGATGTGCAGAAGTCACAGTGTAAAAGAAAAGTAACTTCTCTGTCCTATAAAGACAATAAAAACTGCAGTATTTTATATTTAAAGACAGATATTTTGAAATGCAGTGACGGTTCATTGGTATAGCATAAAATGAAGCATAACAATTTTATGAGGCATTGGTTTAGTTGTTCATGGAATACTGTGCTTGTAGAATTATTGTATATTGCACCACATCTTCTTTTCACCCTTAAACATATTTTCACAACCTTCCCTCTGCTTATTGTCCCATTTCACATATTGCACCTGTTAACTCCTCATTCCCCCAAACTTCCTCTTCTAGTTCATTCCCCACCTATATTTTCAAACCTCAATATCAGCTACTAGTAGTAGCATTAATGTGACGCAGCAGTACATTGCACAGCTATAGTTGCCACATTTACATTATCTTCAAAGATAAGTAATAATGTCCATGTTTAACCAGGTAGGCCCAAAGTCCCTTTTCAGGAGTGACCAGTTGCAATGTCTGGTTAAGTGACTTGTTTAAATTAACACAGTAGGCAAGTGAGGACTGAGGAAATAAAACCCTATACTACAAGAACTACCACTTGCAGCCTTAACTCTCTGCTCCAGTCTGTAACTACTTGTGTAAAATCCATTGTTTGATATTATGAATTAGCAAAGGAATTTTGTTTAATAGTTTTTGCACATATTTACACTGAACTTGAGTAATTATGTTTTTATGTATCATATATGCATTTTTAATACTGCTTGTGTAGTACTGTTGTATAGTCGGTGAATGTGAGATTTAAAGGCAGACTAGTTTTAACGCTAAGTCTGTTTTCACTGCGAGACTATATTGCTTTGTTTAGCAAACGTGTATCAGTGGTTTGGGCTATAAAATTTGAAATAAATGTTTTAAATTAAATCCAAATATCTGTAATCACTGTAGAAGTAAAGCAAAAGACAGTATGCACACTGAGAGTTTTGAATAGTGTTTATGGCAACTGGGGAGAAATCAACTGAAATCAGGCATCGGGAACAGAAAAAGAGGGTGTTCCCATCAACTGCCACATTGTTGTTACAAAATGGGTGGGGCCTAGATGGGAGAGGGGGTGGGAATGGGTGGAGTTATGGGTGATGTGAGGGTTGTGACCTTAGTCCAGTTTTTGGCACAAAGAAAGCTGGCAACCCTACTCACAAGCGAGGAGAGTGTGTTGAGGAGATGGAAAGAGTACTTTGAGGGGTTGATGAATGAAGAAGTTCATAGGTTAGTACTAAAGTAACTGCCCTTGCGAGCCATTATAAGCCTAGCCAATTATCTCTTAGGAGACTCAAACCCTGCACCTTGTGTTTCTAAAGCAAACACCTTAACCATTAGGCCACCCTCCCAACCTGAGGGAGAATGAGAGGGAGAGAAGGTTGGATGATGTAGGGATAGTGAATCATGAAGTACAATGGATTAGCAAGGAGGAAGTAAGGATAGCTATGAAGAGAATGAAGAATGGAAAGGCTGTTGGCCCAGGTGACATACCTGTGGAAGCATGGAGGTGTTTAGGTGAAATGGCAGTGGAGTTTTTAGCCAGATTGTTTAATGAAATCTTAAAAAGTGAGAGGAACCTTGAGGAATGGAGAAAAAGTGTTTTGGTACCGATTTTTAAGAATAAGGGTGATGTGCAGATCTGTAGTAACTACAGAGGGATTAAGTTGATCAGTCACAGCATGACGTTATGGGAAACAGTAGTGGAAGCTAGGTTAAGAAGGGACCTGATGATTGGTGAACAGCAGTATGGCTTCATGCCGGGAAAGAGCACTACAGATGTGATGTTTGCTCTGAAAGTGTTGATGGAGAAGTACAGAGAATGTCAGAAGGAGTTGCATTGTGTTTTTGTAGACTTAGAGAAAGCATATGACAGGGTGCCTAGAGAGGAGTTGTGGTATTGTATGAGGAAGTCAGGAGTGTCAGAGAAGTATGTAAGAGTGGTACAGGATATTTACGAGGGTAGTGTGACAGCGGTGAGGTCTGCGGTGGGAGTGACGGATGCGTTTAAGGTGGAGGTGAGGTTACATCAAGGATCAGCTCTGAGCCCTTACTTATTTGCAATGGTGATGGACAAGTTGACAGACGAGATCAGACAGGAATCTCCATGGACTATGATGTTTGCAGATGACATTGTGATCTGTAGTGAGAGTAGGGAACAGGTGGAGGACACCCTGGAGAGATGGAGATATACTCTAGAGAGAAGAGGAATGAAGGTCAGCAGGACTAAGACAGACTATATGTGTGTGAACGAGAAGGAGGATAGAGGAATGGTGAGGATGGAAGGAGTAGAGGTGGCGAAGGTGGATGAGTTTAAATACTTGGCGTCAATAGTTCAGAGCAATAGTGAGTGTGGAAGAGAGGTGAAGAAGAGAGTACAGGCAGGATGGAGTGGGTGGGGAAGAGTGTCAGGAGTGATTTGTGACAGACGAGTACCTGTAAGAGTGAATGGGAAGGTCTACAAGAGAGTAGTGAGACCAGCTGTGTTATATGGGTTGAAGACAGTGGCATTGACAAAAAGGCAGGAGTTTGAGCTGGATGTAGCAGAGTTAAAGATGTTAAGATTTGCACTGGGTGTGATGAGGGTGGACAGGATTAGGAATAAGTATATTAGAGGGTCAGCCCAGGTTGGAAGGTTTGGAGACATAGCCAGAGAGGCAAGATTACATTGGTTTGGACATGTGCTGAGGAGGGATGCTGAGTATATTGGGAAAAAGATGCTAAGGATGAAGCTACCAGGTAACAGGAAAAGAGGAAGGCCTAAGATAAGGTTTATGGATGTGGTGAGAGAGGACATGCAGGTGGTTGGTGTGACAGAGCAAGATGCAGAGGACAGGAAGAAATGGAAACAGGTGATCCACTGTGGCGACCCCTAACGGGAACAGCCGAAAGAAGATGATGATAGAGAGAGAGAGGGAGAGATAGAAACGTAACATATATATATAAAATACAGACGGTGGTATAAAACTTGTACAAGTACAAGTACTTTAACAGACAGATATCTTTACCTTCAAATATGTAAATATGTACTTCAGGAAACATTTTACAATGCATAAAATAAATAGGAATAGCATTTATGTAACCAGACATCATCCGTTCATGACAGAAAAAATACAACTACGTGGACGGAGCAGTGGTGCAGCGGTTTGTCGCCTCACAACAAATGGTTCTCCGGTTTGATTCCCAGCTGGGGTGCCTTCTGTGTGGAGTCTGCATGTCCTCCATGCATTCATGTGGGTTTCTTCTGGGTAGTCCGGTTTCCTCCCATGTTACAAAGACATGCATCTGGAGCGTTTCTCCAAGGGCCTCGACTGAAAATTGACTTTGTTCCAAGTCAGACTTTCCCGGTTAACAAATGTTAAATAAAAAAAATTAAAAATAAAATAAATAAATAAAATAAAAAAAGTTACAGTAATAAATGAACGCATCAGTAAAGAATATGAAAATAGTAATCTGTACGGGTTATCTCCGTAAATCTATTTGCAATGTTTAAATATCAGTAATACTGACTACTTGTAATAAAATTATGAAATAAAACTTTCAGTTACAAATGGAAAGAATTTT
>NC_056732.1:1748978496-1748996410 GCF_019279795.1 Protopterus annectens | reverse complement strand
TGGGGGCAAAAAGGGTTTTAAAATTTTTGGGGAAAGAATTTTAATTTATAATATAGTTTTGTAGTTCTAGCCAGCCTAAAAGTTTCAGGTTAAGGCAGTGATGGGTTCTGAAAGGGTTACCAGTGGCGAAGCGGACAATGTTATTATAGCAAGTTGCTAGTTTGTTTAGGTTAGTTTTCTTGAGGTTAGTGAAGATGGGAGAGGCATAGAAGAGAGTAGATAAAAGATGGGAGTGGGCAATCGTAGCTCTAGCTGATGGGGTGAGGAATGGCTTAATACGGTATAAGGATCCTATCTTTCTATTTACTGATTTGATAGTGTTGTTGCTGTGTTGGTCAAAAGAGAGATTGTTATCAATGGTTATTCCTAGTAGTTTAGTTGTAGAGTCTGGAGAGATGACAGTGTTGTTGTTTGACAAGATGGTGAAATTAAATGGGGAGGTACGAATAGTGGGGGTGAAGAGAAGAAGTTTGGTTTTTTTAGCATTAAGGAGAAGATATTGTCTAGTAAACCATGTTTCTACAGTGTTAAAGATATTTTGGGTTTGTGAGATTAGATCAGAGGAGGAGGATGCTGAGCAAATAATAGTGGAGTCGTCTGCATATTGAATACAGGTGGCTCGAAGAATTACAGAGTGGAGATCATTGATGTAAAGGGAAAAGAGAAGTGGACCAAGAATAGAGCCCTGAGGAACTCCGATAGAAATGGGCAGTAAGGAGGAGATATGGTTGTCCCAGAGAACGGCTTGTTGTCTGTTGTTGAGATAAGAACTAAAACCATTTGATGGTAAGAGTGTCAAATGAGAGGGATTTAAGGATGTTAATTAAGGCAGAGTGGTTAACCATGTCAAATGCTTTGAGAGGTCAAGGAATAAAGCAGAAGAGAAAAGATTATTGTTGCGATTGTTGTTAATGATATCTATAAAAGAAAGGAGAGCAGTAGTGGTGCTATGGTGGGGTCTAAAGCCATGTTGACAGTTAGCTATAATATTGTGTAAAGAGAGATACTGTACAAGTTGCTGATGAATACATTTCTCCATAATCTTTGCTAAAGGTGAGAGAAGGGCAATTGGTCTAAAGTTGGAGTAGTCAATACAGTTACCGCCTTTGTGTAGTGGGATAATATGAGAGACATTCCAGATATCAGGGATAGTTCCCTCTTGGATGGTCCTATTTATGAGTATAGCTATTGGGTATGCAATTTCTTTGGCTGCTTTTTGCAGAAAAAGGGAAGGGAGTTTGTCAGCAGAGGGGGTACAGGGTTTCAGTTTACAAATAAGTCTATAGATGAAAGAAGTACAGATAGGTTGTAGAGAGAAGTTATAAGAAGAGTCTACTAGATTGTTTGGAGGATAGAAGTCATTAGTGTTCAGTTGTTTAGCAAGAGATTGAATAGTTTCAGTGAAGAAAGAGTTAAAAGCATTAGCAGTTTGGTAAGGGGTGTCTGGGTCAGCATTTAGTGGGGAGGGAGTTTTTGCTGTTCCTGGGGATAGGAGTCTATTGATAGAGGACCAGAATTGTTTGGGTTTATTGGAATGTGTTTCTTGAAGTTCATAGTAGAACTTTCTTTTGTCATTGATAATAGCTTTTTTGGTAAGGTTTCTAAGTTGGCAAAAGTGAAGAAAATCAGAGCTGATTCTGTGGCATCTCCATTTGGCCCAAACTTTATTTTTAGAGAGGATTAGTTTTTTTGTATCACTTGAGAGCCATGGGGCTGTGTTTGATTTCATTCTAATGGTACGCTCAGGAGCATGTTTATTCAGAATGGAAAGAAAGGTAGAATTGAAGAATGAAACTGCTTCGTTAAGTGGCAGTGTTTTTAAGCGGTTCCAGTTACATGCTCTGAGTTCATTTTGAAATAAGTCAGTTTTAAAATGTTTGGTGGAACGTATAGTTCTTATATTGGGGAGGTGTAGAATGTCAGTCTTTTCTCTTGTAATGTAGGTTAAACAATGATCACTGAGATCATCAGACATAGTTCCTACTTTGTATGTGATACTGACTTTGTTTATGAGTATCCAGTCTAAAATAGTTTGTTTCCTGCTTGATTTGTTAAGCCTTGTAGTAGAGGTAATGGTTTGGGTGAAACCATTTAGGTTAATGTGAGAGGTGGGATTGTCAGCATTAATGGTATTCCAGTCTATATTAAAGTCGCCAAGAATTAAAGTTTCTTGGGGTAGTTGTTTGAAACCCAACTAAGAAAGTCTTCTACTATGGGTATATTGTTTCCAGGTGGTATATACATGCAAATGATGTAAAGGGCTTTCTTTGCATTTAGTTGGAGTTTAGTAATAATAGCTTCCACTTTACTATCCTGGGTTGGACAGGCTGGGAGGGTGGAGATGTTAAGATGATTCTTAAATAGAATTGCTACTCCACCACCCTTTTGTTTAGTAATGCGGTCTAGCCTTAATATATTGTAGCCTTGGGGTATAACCTCAGTGTCTTTAGTGGCTGACTTAAGCCAGGTTTCAGAGAGACAGAGAATGTCAAAGCAGTGAGTGTCTAGGAGGGCATGTAGATAGGGAACTTTGTTGTTTACACTACGTATGTTAAGATGCCCTATCAGGAGGGTATTATTGGAGATAGGTCTAGATGCTTGAGGAGATGGGTATATGGGGCCAGGGTTGGGATGAACATCACCGTCTTTTAAGGTAGGGTCATCAGGTTTGGATATATATTTACTCTGTTGATGGGTTAGAGATCTCATCTTCTTATCTAAGGGTAGGGTGTAGGTGAGGTGAGAGCGCCTATGGAATTTAGGTAGGTTGTAGCTAGACGTGGAATTGGCATTTGAAAATGAGATTAGAGGTATGTGGAAGGTGGATGTATGTTTCTGAATGTGATTTGGTTGAGTAATGAGTGAATATTCTATGAAGGTAAGGAGATAAGTAGAGAAAAGTGTAGTTAAGAGAAGACATGAGAGTATAAGCAGTGTAGATAAGTAGAGGGCCATACTTACAACAAGTGGGGTAGAGGTGAATATAAAGTAGAGGTAAGCAATGGGGCTAGCAAGTTGGTTGTATGTATGTAAGTTAAAATGAAAAAATAATATAGAAGTAAGAGAAGTGATAGGGATGTAGAAGGATATATAAGATAGAGAGACAGGTTAAGTGAGTGAAATGATTTGCAATAAGAGATAATATAGAAGAGGAGAGAAGTTGGTTTGAGGATAGAAGGGTTGATAAGTAGGGGAGGAAAGTAGGAGGAGTAATATGGGGTGAGGACAGGGGAGGAGATTAGGTTTGGCGGGAAACAGGGGGTAGGTTGGTAGAGTGAGGGGTGGGATTAGAGATGTATAAGTTTAGGACCCCTGGCGGTGGGTGGGAATTGGGGGTAGGGAGTGGAGCGGAGTGAGCCTGTAGGGCGAACGGAGCGGGACACAGAGTAGACCACCAAGGAGGGAGGAAAAAGTATCAGAGTAAGCTGGTAAGTCAAGATGGGAGATAGGAGCCTAAAGAGGGAAGGATAAGAGAGAATATCAGAAGGAGGAAAGGGATAGTAGTAGGAAAGGTGAGAATAGGAAAAATGAGGAAGGTATAAATACTAATATAAGGAGTATAGGTGGGGGTAGGATGACATCTAGTGGCCAAAAAGCAGAGGTGCACAAACATGCACAGGATCATGGTATTGTACAGTCTGAAGAAGCCCTAGTGGTGAAAGTGCTCACTTTGTCAATAAAATTCTTTATTTATTTTACTTTAAAGTTTCTATATTATTTTTGATTTACCCGAGGAAAGTTTTAAGAGACATGTTTTGAATTGATGTGTTACTTTGCAGCTTTACAAAAATTGCTGTGATGGTCCGTGAATGCTTAATACCCTTTGGATAATGTCATGAAATAGGTAGAGCTGTATGACTGTGTTGACAGTTCAAGTGTGTTGCATATGATTCATACCCAAGGTTTTATTTGAATGCAATGTACAGCCTAAAGTCCAATTGTACCATAGGCACAGCTATAGTGTGACTGTACTACATCATAGACATACAACTACTTCACATTAGTATCACCACTTGATAGTTTGCATGAACACGTATGAATGTATGTCAAGATTTCATGACAGTATAACATTTTTACTGGGAATGTCAGGGGCACAGTGATCATGTGGCACATGAGTTAATGTTTGACATGTACTTATAAAGGTTGCTCCATGTATTGTTTGGTATGTGTACAACATCACAGTGACAGCTTCCTTGATCATTGACACTTGACTTTACAATACTGTACTTTCCGTACATATGGGCATTGTGGATGCATTGTCATCAGTCTCCCATACCACTGTTCCATTCATTATGATGGATCAGTTCTTAACTCACACATCAATTGCAGGTGCTTCAGACAATAGCTATTGCTCTGACATATAGTAGATGCATGCAACACCCAGCTATGTGTAGGAAATCCACTCATGATAGTGTGGTTTTGTATGTGTTGTTATCCAGTTTGCCAGTACCTACATCAGCCAGAGATGCTTTAGTCAAGTGTATCTTATTTGGCACATAGAGCTCCCACACATATCGTAGGCCATACAGAACTGTTTTGTTTGGGATGCATACCCATTAGGACTTGAAGGTGCAGACTTCATCTCAAGGTATTCTACTAGATCCTTCTGTGATAAGTCTTTCTGAGTTGCATGCAGTAGATACACAGCTTAATGACAACATTGATGGCATGGGTTTGATTCTTGCAGATGGGGATTGTGGCTTATGTGTCCTGCAAGCCTCTGAATTGGGCAGGATTGGCCCTGATTTCAACTCCACTTTTGACACTGTCCCTCTTAACACCTCCAAAAACTGGTAATTTGTGGGGAAGGGGTGTTGAGTTCCCCTTATAGAATACTGACAATCACTGCAGTTGTACATGTCTGTTACTGCAGAACATGTATAATTAAGTTGCACTCACATATTATGTCAATATTGCAGATTTATGGTCATAATATTTTAAAAGTGTGTCCATGATTGTGCCTGTCTACATTTGTCCAGTGGTCTGTTGCTATATTTCCCTGATTGGTTGAGGGCTATGGTGACATGTCAGTCATATTCAAGCATGTCAGTTTGCAGATATTCAGAGTAAGTGCATACCTCCTAAAGTTCCTCTCCAGGGAGCATGTCAGTGATGTTCATATCACAACCATTCAACTCCATTAGCATGTAAATGTGTGTGGCCATCAGATATACAGTATATCCTGTGTGATGATATAATATACTCACACAGGAGGTGTAAACATCAGTGTGCACAATGCTATCTACATATGTGCTTACCTTTATGCTACTGACTTGTCTTGGAAGTGTGCATTTATTGACATACCCTATACTGGTGACATTGCCATATATACCATGCCCTCTTCCTCTTTATTCATTCCAGTCATCCATGTCTGTGCCAGTTTTCATCAGCACACTCACCTTCCCAGTATATGTTTCTATGTATGTGCCCCCTTACTGTTCTCCTCCACTATTTCAGTCTGCAAGTAATTGTTGTTGTTGTATATATTGCACACAGTGCACTTTTCTTTACTGTGTTATTACTGCTGTTATTGCAGTATTTTCACCCCAGTAGTCATTGCTGCTGTCTGCACAATCTTGCCAAACAGGTTTGCTTGTAGACAAACTTGACTGCTTCTAGTTTATGTGCTCATGCTCTCTGCATGGTTTCCCAGTGGCAGCACTGTTGCTGGCAATGAAACCATGCTTGCATATGTGTAAGCATGACGGGCAGCGTGAATATATAATTAGCAGTGCTGCTCATCACCCTAACATGTATACTACATGTGTGTAAGCATGATGAGCAGCATGAATATATAATTAGCAGTGCTGCTCATCACCCTAACATGTATACTACATATGTGTAAGCATGACGAGCAGCGTGAATATATAATTAGCAGAGCTGCTCATCAGCCTTACATGTATACTACATATGTGTCAGCATGACGAGCAGCGTGAATATATAATTAACAGTGCTGCTTATCACCCTAACATGTATACATGTGTGTAAGCATGACAGGCAGCGTGAATATATAATTAGCAGTGCTGCTCATCACCCTAACATGTATACTACATATGTGTAAGCATGACGAGCAGCATGAATATATAATTAGCAGTGCTGCTCATCACCCTAACATGTATACTACATGTGTGTAAGCATGACGAGCAGCATGAATATATAATTAGCAGTGCTGCTCATCACCCTAACATGTATACTACATATGTGTAAGCATGACGAGCAGCATGAATATATAATTAGCTGTGCTGCTCATCACCCTAACATGTATACTACATGTGTGTAAGCATGACGAGCAGCATGAATATATAATTAGCAGTGCTGCTCATCACCCTAACATATATACTACATGTAGGCTTTGAGCAAAGCCTACATGGAGTTTATATTGAATTCTCAGGTTAGAGTGTAGAAAATCATCGGAGGTTGTCATATCTCTAAATAATAATAACAATTATATAACTAGAAGAGAATAATATTACCTGCACATCTCTGGTGGCAAACTGTCTAATTATGGTGCTTTAACTCCTGTCAAAGGATTAGTAACATGATTGTAAGCAACACACACACTGTCAGTTCTTCAACAATTGCTGTTGTTACCTATTCAGTGAATGCAGAAAGATCCAGGAGACAAGCTGTCCCTCAGACAAGCCATAACGCTACATTATGTCATTCTGGATGGGATCCATTATGACTTTCTCTATGCTTTTTATGCAAAATACTGATCAGGCTAATGGTCCAAAACTGTGTGAGTCTAATGTGACCCCTCTCCACTACTACAGCGTGTCCTCATAGGGAATCCGTAGTAATGGAGGATACAAAGGGGTGGCTGTTCTGGGTGCCAGCTGGTAGGGGTTGTGATACTGTAAAAGAGGTACAAAATGGTCACCTTTAAGCAATATTAGCATCCATGTAAGCATCTATAATTGCAAATGTGTCTACTTAACTGGTAGTTAGAGTTTGTTATATATTAGGAACTATAATAAGGAGACAGTGCAGTTCTTTACTATAATCTAAGAAAGGAATTTGCTAGCCAAGATTTGTTATGTGGATACATAACAGCTATGAGTATAGCTTGAAGACCAATTTTTTGACTGACAGTATGGCAACTGCAGCAAGAAGTTATATCTGTTATGCACAGTTAAGAAAGTATGTTTGATACAGCAAAGAGCTATTATGCATTAGCTGGAATCCACAGCCATTTGCCTATGAAAGTTAGCAAGTTACTTCAGCAGACAGCGCTTCCTATTGCCTCTGAAAGGGAACAAAATTTATCATAGATCAGAAGAAGGCATATAGAAATTATGCATACTTCTCCATTTGCATGTGAGACTTGGGCCAGGATTCAATAAAATTCATGTAGGCTCTATGTAGAGCCTACATGGAATGTAACTGTGCACAAGGCCACGGTTCCTCACCGGCAGCACACCATACATATTAATTATGGGGCTCTGCCGAGGGATATCAGAGTAACACGGATATTCTATCTGTGCAAGCAGCAGTGTAGAGGCTGTCCCATACTTGTGGATTGTCTAGAAAATGTCTGGACAGAAGGTAAGCACAGGACAGTATTTTTTCTTTTTTATGTTTATGTGTTGTTTGCATGGTGCTTAGCAATGCATGCACCTGACATGTGATATATATCTAAAAACAGAAACCAAATGTAATAAATTGTAATCGTTTAAAATTTTTTTGTCTGTCCCTGTGTGTGTGGTACAGCACGGTGCTTAGTGATGCCAAGCTGTGCTTATATATGTACACCTGATATCTGCTATATACTGAAAAATAGAAACTGGATGTAATCAATTGTAATTTTTTTTTGATATTTTGGGTCTCCCTGTTTGCGCGGTGTGATGCAGTGCTTAACTATGTGAGCTGCACTTATACGTATGTACCTGATATCTGCTATATATCTAAAAATAGAAACTGGATGTAATTAATTGTATTATTTATTTACTTTTTTGTCTCTTCCTTTTTGTGCGGAGTGGCGCAGTGACTAACTGCACTGTCAGACATCTAAAAATAGTAATCAGAATGTATTTAATTGCTGTAGTTGTGTTGTCCTTGGCAACACGCAAACCTGCGCACCTTTACTGCGCAACGCTAACAGACATCTTAGCAGTATATGTGAAGATATACTACTCCCTGTACTATCCAAGTAGCTAGATAGGTTGAGTCATGACCTACAGGGTAGTAGGTCCCAGTTCAAGTCCTGACCAGTCATATCTTTTATATTTATTGCTGGAAATGTGTCAGATAACTGAAACATCAGTTTAATTTAAAATTAAAAAAATTGTTACATTTAAAAAAGCTGCACAATTCTAAGCAGTACTTAAACATGGTAAATGGTCTACAATGTTTGCACATTGCTAAGCTATGCTTAAACATGACTTTTGCGATTTTGAGTGATGCTCAGCTTCTCGGAAATGGTTTGTACATGTTTGTGAAGCTAAGCAACATAGAGCTTTTTTGAAAGTTACACTATGACATGCAAGGGCAGGGATGTAGCCTACATAACAGCCAATAAGCTTGAATTTCACAGCATTCATTGGAGTCTTCACTTGGCTGTCGATACACTGGGTGGTGTTGGACAGGGAGCGAGCTTTGAGGCACAGAAGTGGGGTGTGCAGGAGTCCAAAGTGTTTGTTGGACTCCTGGTAAAGATCTATGAACCCTAGCTGCTGCAGAGTGATTACCAGCACTCAGAGTGTAAGTCTGATGCCTGGGAATAGTTGACTAGGTAACTTACCAGTGCTACTGGCATCCCCCACACTGGTGAGCAGTGTCATCACCACTACAGGGACCTTAAGTGGAGGAAGAGGAAAACTTTGGACACCTGGGTCCAAGAAGCTCAGGTTAGGCAGATCCCCACAGATATGCAAGTATGTTTGCCAATACTTTAGAAATATACAAGCTGAATATATGCAAAACTGGTAAGCATAATGGTTTGCTTCTCTTTCAAAAGCTGCAGATGACAGGGCTCACAATGTCCAGTCTCATGCAGGGGGCCTGGCCAGGATGAGATGAGAGTGTGGTAAGTAGGAAAACAGCAAAGTAATAACTTAATGCATAATGTAATCTTGTGATAAATTAGTTACCGAGTTTGCAGTCTTAACAGTTAGGTATGACATACCTGTGACATTAACATGTTTGGTAATGTGTCACTGCCTACCTGAAATGGTAAAACAAGTTAAATCAGGTAAACATGGAGTACTGTGTAGTATAGCTTCCAAACATCAGTTAATGTTGCAGTCTACCAATATTAAGAGTCACTTTTCTGGTCTGCCCATTGTCTGAAATATTCTGTACGTTGCACTCAATTAATGGACAGGGTATATGGTTTATTTATTAGATGTCTTGCACAGTTATCCATGGTCTACATGCCAGACTTGAAGCAACATTAAGCAATACAATCTAAAGGGTGATGGTGCTTTGATATGTAATGTTTTCAAATAAAAAATGTTCACTATTCCTGTATTCACTGCATGTGTGTTCTAATCTGACACTGGTCAACTGTGAAATGTAAATGAATAAAGAATACAACAAAAACTGTGAAAAAAAAAAGTGTGTATTTCTAAATGGCAAATTTTAGGGGAACATGTTCAATACAGCTTATCAGGATTGTTCATTATTCCTATATTCACTGCATGTGTGTTCTAATCTGACACTAGTCAGTTGGAAAGAATGAGGCCACAAATGTCTGAAATGGGTGTAGTGCAATAACCATAGTAAGGCTCAAGCCTGTGTTCTGCTCATTCTTTCTGAAATAAGGTTGTACATTCCACCCAGGCAATGAACACAGTATATGATTAAGGTAAAGGAAGTCCTGGACTGCTATCCATATCCATGTGTCTATATGCCAGATTTAAAGGGACATTATCAATAATGTTTAAAACAGGATTGTGCTTTGATAACTAATCTTTTCAAATATGTTTTCATTATTCCTGTATTCACTGCATGTGTGCTACATTCAGACACAGTCTACTGTTACATATTAAGTAAGAAATAATGCCTCATCAAATTTCAGATATGCATGTATTGCAGTATGTGACAACCCACCACTGGACTAGTAATCAAGGAGTCTCAATCCTCACCACTGGTGACAGTGGGAGGGGTGTACACTGGGAGGATAACAGGTACTCACACATTATTTCCAAATGCAGCTCTCTGCAGCAAATGCAATTTCCCCTAAGAGCACACAGAGACCACAGTCTGGGGCTGGTCTCTCCCTCTTTCTCCAGATCCCCAGTAAGACTCCTGACTGGCACAGCTATAGAGTTGAGATCTCACCTAAGTGGCCAAGCCAATAACTCCAGCAAACTCTCTGTTTAACCAGTGCTTCATGTCCCTGCCTAAGTAGCTGACACAAACACTCTTTCAGGTTTGCTTTACACACACACAAACACTCTTTCAGGTTTGCTTTACACACACACACACACACACACACACACACACACACACACACACACACACACACCTGGCAAAAGCTGGCACAGGTTTACTACCTATGCCCTCTTTTGGCCAGAATATAAGGTAGTTTTCACTGCCACCAGCCAACTCCTTTTCATCTACTTTAAGGCCCTTAACAAAGGGTGCCCAAACTTACTGTGAAATATTAATATTAAAACAAATGGTAGTTTGACCAAGAGCAATACTATTAGGAGTGGCCCACACAGTGTCACCAAATAAATATGCAAGTAGTCTCAAAACTTAAATATCACTACCAATATCAGGCACGATGAAAGGTTTAAATATATTTAATAATAAATAATAAAAGAACAAAAAAATACTCAGTAGATATTGACAGTGACGCCGGAGTTTAAAACCGCAGGAAATATTTAAAACAATTTTGCAGGGCAGTCTCAAATAAATAAAGAAAAATATCTAAACTAAGCTTTACTATATTCCTGACTGAATCTAAGAGAATTATTGGACCCTAAGAACTTATTATTACAGAGCAAGGTAGATGTGTGGTGAATGGATCTTGTTGCCAGGTCCAAGACAGAATACAGAATGTGCTGTCTCTCTGAGAGTCTTCTCAAATTAATATCTCAAATACTACTGCTGGAATAGCTTACAGAATGACAATTTCTTGTCATCTGACTCTATCCAAGGTAAAACCCCCAATGCTGGAAACTAGCTGTATTTAGCATCTACCTGTGAAAATATATAGATCACAGATCTCTGGAAGATGTTGGAAGTTAAAAACAATTACATTCCTTCATGCTTTCAAAACTATAAATTAATTCACTCTGAAGACAATACAGAAAACTTCTTAGCACAAACTCTATGTCTAGCTTCGTTGAAAATTGAAAGGTACCATCTTTATGGCCTAGCGATAAAGTAATTTAATTTCAGCTATTTTTCTGGTTACCCTCATGTATTCTAGTTTTCAATGTTAAATTATATGCATTTAAACAGTTACAATAGTGCATGTACATTTCTGGTCTTTACCAGCTGGGCACAATGTGGTTACTTTTTAAGCACAAGCACTTTATAAAATACCTTTTTAACACACATGTCTGTATAGACCAGTTTGATATACACATGGCATACAGTTCTAATATAATTGTAACACAAGTATCTTATATAAGTCATGTTGATATTCACATATGACATATAATTATTTACAAAATTCCTGATAGTTGTGCTGGCAGTATCCCCCTTTGTCACACAGTACTCAGACTAAGAGTCAAGCCCTAGTTCAGATAATTTGCCCAACATATGCTGTACATAGCACTCAGTAAATGAACAGGGTATATGGTTAGGTCAACAGATGACCTACACAGCCATACATGTGTGTAACTGCCAGATTTCATGTGACATTAATCATTAGAGTGTAAAAGGAGATGGTGCTTTGATAACTAATGTATTCAACTACAGTACTCATTATTCATGTGTTCACTGCATTTGGTTTCCAATGTGATATCACACACAGCTATGCATGTGTGTAAATATAGGATTTAACACAAAAGTTTGCAATAAAAGTCATAAAGGAGAATAGTGTTTTGAGAATTCATGACACTGAAATAAAGTGCACATAATTCCTGTGGTCACTACTTGTGGATTCTAATACATGGCAGCCAGCTGACAAATAACCAGATGTCTATTGTACTTAGTGTACATGAATATACCTCTCAACTGTAATGGTTTTGAAGAATGTAATGACTAGTGCCCCATATGACTGGGCCTTGATTAGCAGATACATGTCATTACTTGGAATGCAATTTATTGACAAATCCATTCACAGAACACTTTGGGGTAATGTTTGAGCACACTATGTAAAACAGCTGCCTGTAGCTCTGTCTGTGCACCAGCATTTGTTAGTGCTTGGCCCATACTTCCCATGCTAACAGGTTGAGAGGTATGTACGTGCAACATCATCTATACAAGAATTGCAGTCACTGTACTCACAACTGAAATTGCACATCTGAAGAAGTATGTATTAGTAGTCAGTGTAGTAATATTACCTGCAAAGTTACTAATGGTATGTTTTTCTCTCTCCCCACCCCTTATCTTCTTTAATTTACTAATGTTATTTATTATTATGATTTGATATAAATATATATTTTTTGTAACTAACTGTTATGTTGGCCTTTTGTATTATTTAATACCAGTTTGCTGTTAACATACTTTTCCTTAATGTTATGTATTGTCATGTTCCTCATAATATTCCTTTATATGTCATTTGATTAATCAATAATATCCACCCTTATGTTAATACTAACATTTGTTTGGTTATTTCTGTTGTTACCTTATGTTTATAATTAATTTACTACAGCATCACAAGGTAGACTGGTTCCTGGTTATCCACCTACCTTGGTTCCTCCAGCTGAGGAACCCAGGCCCAGCTCATCTGGGCCACAGCCTATTGGTTCCTCCTCTGCTGCCCTTGCACTACCTGTGGTGTCAAGTAGTTCTGCCCTACAGAATGGGACTGGGGCCCCCTCTGGGAGTGGAGGTGGAGGGGTAATTTTTGTCTCCAGTGAGGAACTGCCAGGTATGGTGCATGGTACGGTACATGGGCACAGCATCCCATGCATCATACATGACAGTTCCTCACCAGTGAGGAACTGCCAGGTATGGTGCATGGGATGCTGTGCCAAACTGTTGGTACATGCCTGCACCAGATAGAGAGCATGCTTTCCATCCTGGTGGGGCAGCCTCACCCCCTGATGCCAGCATCCACTGCTGCCACCACAAGGGCAGTGAAGGAGCAGTGCTGACAGTCCCATGGGTGAGGTCTTGAGTCACACTGCTACTGTGTGTGACACTTATGGGACTGGGATTGCACAACTCACTACCAATCCAAGATGTTCACCCCCCTCTTGTGACACACACCAACCCTGTCTGCTGTATATTCTGTCTTGTCTGTCTGTAAAAGCTTTATCACTTTCACAGCTTACCTCCCCAGCATGTACCTATGTCCCTTCCCCAACATTCCATTCTCACCTTAAAAAAAATATGCACCTATCCCCCCATAAAAGCTGTCCCATACATAGCTCTCCATTTCACACACACATGTCCACTAGACACACTTAATTTGGTCCACTTGGCTTGAAAACACACTTGCCACCCCTCTCTGGTGGTGACACTGCAAATTCAGCTAAAAAATATGTGAAAGTGCATAGCTGTTGCCATTCAAGAAATGGACAGCTATGGTTCTGTCCTACACCCATCCTGCACATCCCTACCTGCCTTTCGCTATGTTTTTCCACCTGCTTGCACCCCTTTTCACCACTGTCCTGTATCCCTTTTTTCTTTTCTTTAAGGATGTTTTGCTTGATGCAGTGCAAAGCAATGCATCACTTAGCTAAGCTAAATAGCATTACATTGATATATGCTTTTGAAACAATATTAATCACATTCAAAAAGTACACCTGCACTCTATTTCAAACCCAGGACCATCACACTTGCAGAACAGTGGATCAACCCCCCCCCAAAAAAAAAAAAACACATAGCTGCAAATTAGCACAGCTGTTTTAATCAAAACAGAGTAATGCTCAAGTATCTTAAGCATGTGGAAGCGATGCTGCGCATCCACCCACACTGTGAAAATGAACTAAGAGATTAATAGAAAGATAGTACTGTAATTGGCACTGTAGTAGAGAAATACATCACTATAAAGCCACAGACAAAAGCTTAGATGTAAGTAAGGTATCTAATAGTAAGTAGCCCTGCAATTATATGTACAACATATAAGAATACACTTGCTGAAACATTAATGGAAAATAGGATTTTAACTGGGACTCTGGTATGCAAATACAGTACTCGAAAGTCATGCACAAAATAATAGATGTAAGTGCAGTATTTAACAGCAGATAACTGTGTAATGATAACTACAACATGTAAAAATACACCTGCTATAGCAGTGACCCTGTAGCTCCATCTGTAAAATGCATTGACAGCATTCCTTTCTGGTGCACATGGTTCTGGGTTCAATTACAGCTGAGGTTCACAATGAAAATGCATGTAGGTGGACATCAACATTATACATTGTGATATGTATGTCTGTCTCATCACCTATTTATCCACTCAAAGCAGTACAGTTGGAATATCTGCAATTAAATAATAGAGGTCAACAGCCTACAGATATGACCACTCTTAACTAGCCCTAATACAACACTAGAAAGTGCAGAGAATATCAGGTCATGCATTAGCCTGAATTCCCAGAGAATGTTGAAGTGTGTACTGAAATTGTTGCCCAGTAATATCAGACTGCAGCCAACAATGATTTCCTGGGGGTATCACAGACAACCACAGCTGCAAAAGTACCATACATATATGGAGGTTGAGCTAGATGCAAGGGTTGCCACCACGGGTCTACCTTAAAATATCAAAAACCCACTAAATCAAATATTATTTCATCAAGACCATATTATCAAAACCACTAATCATTAATATCCCAGTTCATCAGCTTCCGTTTCATCGAAGCAGTGAATCACTTCTGTAAACTAGTAGGTCTATAAAAGCGAGTCTGTAATACATCACCAACATACAGCGTACCACTAAAAAATGGTGGAAGTCACAGAGTATAAACCTAGAAGAGTTGGAGTGAGTTATTTATAGCATGTTAACTTCACAAAGAGGAAAGGAAATTCTAGTTTTGGATAACTACATTTACAATCTTGAGAAAACAGGAAAAAATTAGAAATACTGGGCATATAAGTTTAAGTTAACAAATAAATATAAAGGCAGAGCTGTCACTTGTTGTGTAGTGAACGGAGAGGAGGTAATGAAGTCTGCTGCTCATAAACACTCTGGAAAGGTACAAAATATGCAGTGATATGAAGCACACAGTGTCTGTAGCTAGAGATAACCCATGTCTGATAGTAGATGATGCTCTCGCATCTTCTTCACTAGATTTTGCAGCTAGCCTGCCTAGCAGAAAGGCACTGTTACACCAGGTTAGCATAGTAAGGAATGCTTGCATGTTCAGTAAGGTTAAAGAACCAGTAGATATCTTACATGTTCTGGCTGAAAATTATCCATTAAAATTAGGGCATTTTCTTGAGAAAACGTTTAATGATCCTGGAAGTGAAAATGTGGTGCTGGTCCTTAGTACAGTAGAGAATGTCTATGATCACAGCCATGCCACAATTTGGAGGATGGACGGCACATACCTTAGTAAAGATACGCAACTCAGGCAACTGTACAGTATTCACAGACTTGTAAATTATGGAGGATATAAGAAATCTTTACCATTATTGTTTGTTTTATGTCCAAGAAATCTCTAAGGTGTTACAACTACATGTGGCACTGTGTTTTTGAGCTTCTGAAGGATAACAAATTTGAGTGTAATGTACAGTATATATTATAAAACTTTGAAGTCGTGGCTATCAAAAGCGTTAGAATAAATGTCAACATCTATTCCTAAAGGATGTTTTTTTTTCCATTTTGCAAAAAATTTGTGGAGGAAGGTGCAGAATTTAGGACTGACAAGTTTGTATAATTGCAATATAATATTCCAAATGTCTGTAAAAAAGCTTGCTGCACTATCATTTATCTCAGAAAATGATGCGTTCATCACGTACAATGAGTTGAAGGATAGTTTTCCAGCTGAAGGTAAAGAGCTGTTAACGTACTTTTCAGAGTGGTATCTGCTGGGAAAACTGAGGAAATGTAGTAGTAGATTAATTACAGCACGTTTTCCTCCTTTATTTCTCATTCAATTTAGGAATATCGCTGCGCTTAATGAGTTATTCTTACCGAGAACTCAAAACACAGTAGAGGCGTGGCATCACAGGCTAAAGTGTTTGATTGGAAAGCAACCTTTAGGTTTTTCTAATGTGATTGCTGCTGCTGTTCAGGAACAAAATAGAGTAGATGAAATTAGGTTAAGAATGAATGCTTGCTGTCCAACATCACCAAAGAAGAGAAAGTTAATGCAGAGGCATAAACAATTTCAGGACATATTGCAGCATATGCAGATTACAACTGTATGCAATTTATTAGCGCTATAGCAAGTGTTGAAAATGTAATTTGATTTGTTTTTCAAGGGCTCTAGCTTTTATTTCCTAATGGATTATGGGAAGTTCAAGTATGCTTAGGTCATGGTGTGTTCTCGGGATGAATTAAGGTTTTGTTATATTTTTCAAATGGGAGTGGTTTAACATACTTGCAATTTATTGATTGTTAGTGGATGTATAATGCCAGAGAAGAATGTTGATGAAATGGAAGTCGATGATCTCGGATTTCAATGACTAGTGGATTCGTTAATATGGTCTGGTTGAAATAAAATTCAATTTAGTAGGTTTTCAATATTTTAAGGTAGACCTGTCAGCACACACTTGAGGGACTACAGTGAAATAACACGTGACTTGGCAGTAGTCCAACTGCGTGACATTATGGTTAATGTACCCCCTACTTTTATCCTAGGACACATCAGACATTTTGCCTTGTATTGTGTTACTGATAATGTTGGCTGACATACTTAACTGAAACACATACCTTAATTCCCAGTGGGATGGGTATCCCCAATCTGGCTCTGCCTGTACAACAAGGCTGCCACAGGTCCCATGCTTAGTCTTAAAGCATGTTGTCCTGCAGCATCACCTTCAGCTTCAGCCTGTAGCACACACATTTGTATGTAAAAAGTAGCTGCTACAGACATTCTCACTGCCATGACATAGTATCTGTACCCCAGTAATTTCCAACCCAACATATGAGAAAGAGGTTGTAATCTACATTGAGGCCTTATATCTTGTTCAGTGGTTGCATGGGATTGGCTGATTATACTGCAAATCAGCTGTGTTGGTTGCAAGTATCATTTCAGAAGCACAGATTGGTTCAGAGGCAAACACTTGCTAATGAGAACCATGTTAAAAAGGCAAACAGCTAGCTAGGGGAGCCATTGTGTATGAGAGTTACTTCACAGGGTGAACTCATCAGCACAACATTTATATAACTGTACCTTTCAAAAGAGGAGTGTTGTACTCCATCAGGTATGTAACCATTTTGTTTCCAACATGATGCATATGTTTCACTATACTTAGGGGGAATGGGGATTAGATCATTACGCCTTTCTTAGAACTATAATGATGACGTGTCATTGATCTCTAGATGTTACACCTACAGAGAAATTAGAGTATGGTAAGGGTAAAATGCTTTTTGTTAATTAGGTACACCAGTCTCCTGGAAATTTCCCTTGATAGTGGTTGTAATACTACACTGCTATTTGATTGGCACTGGTGTTTTTATATATTATAACGGGGGTTTACAGCTAGGGGTCACACCTTAATGGACTCCTGTGTTTTGTGTGTGATCATACATCAGTATCTGTCATGGCACAAACAGGAATAGCTGCCTATTGATACTATCCTACTTGCATCCACACCCTTACTATGTTTGCATAGTGTTGAATATGAGATGTGTAATCAAGCAGTGAATACTGGTAGCCATCCATTATTGCTGTATCTCTACA
>NC_056732.1:1748892342-1748977996 GCF_019279795.1 Protopterus annectens | reverse complement strand
ATCTCTTTGGGGCAGGGTGCGAGTCGGCATGCTAGAGTGACCAGATTTGATGAGGAATCATACTGAGGTGCATGTTTACAATTGGGCAGAGATAATTAATAACATCACATGGAGATGTACTCAACACAAGGGCACATTTCATGCCAGTGCCTTGGATACTAATGAACATGCATGGGGCATCAGTGATGCAACTAAAAACTCAGAATGGTGGCACCTCTCCTAGTACACTTGACCATTTTATTGTCATCCACAGGGGATGAATAAGCCATGGGCCTCCTGCCCAGAGTGAGTGACCTGAAAAATAGACCAGGTTAGAAAGAAAGCTCAATAACCTGTGGGGGACTGGAACAAAAATATTATTACCTGGTTTTGTTTGTTTGATTATCGACTGCTAGACTTAAATGTATATTATTCCACTGCAAGAGATCAGAAAATATCCCGGATATAAAACCTATTACATTTAAATTATGTCTTATTTTACCAATAAGTGTATTTTTGTTTATGATTCTAGGTTTTCTGAAGAAAACGACTATAAGACAATTAGGTGATCATCGCGGCCTCGGTTGCGGTATTTCTTTTGTTTATTTCATCATTTATCATTTAAGTAATTTATTTAATTCTGTAGTCATCATGGGACCATTATCCTGAAATGGATTTCAGTGCATACTAGTCACAGTGGACTGTGCTACTAAATTTCCAACGGCAGTATCTTTATGCAAAAATAATCACATAAACAAATATCCAACTATAGAAAAATTAAAATAAACAGATATAACTCATAACTTAGCTGTTCTCCATTTTAAAACCTGAGTTCAGAAAACTGATTTGGCAAATAAAACTCAGCACAGGAAAAATACCTAATTTGAATTATTTTATCTTTATATACAGTTCTGAAATTTAGAGCAGATAAGTTATGTTGTTTTCACTTGTTAAACTTTCTTCATTTTTATTCTTGTATTTTTGTATGTTTGCTTATGTGATCGTATAGCATCACTGATTACATCATTTTCATTTTCATGAGATTGAGTTTACTATAAACATTTTCTGTGAATGATTATTGGTGATTTGTTTTTCAGTCCATGTAATTAAACAGTGCATATAGGACTGGGCTGTACCCCTAACAAGTACAAAAGCAGTGCGGTTGACCTTTCATACTGGGGGGAATATTTTCCTAAAACAGGGTCTTGAAGTTATGTTACAGTGTAGACAAATGACTGGACTATTCTGTCAAGGCCTGGGCACCTTCCTGAGAAGGAATAAAGAGTGAGATACCTTAAAGGAAAGTATCTCTGTGCTTTGGACAATTATTCTAGTTTCTTGCCAAAACAGAAAGGAAGGATTGGACTGTTTTGTAAGTAACTGCTGCCTCGTTTGTTGGACTCTCTGAGGTTTGAAAAAATGGAAGTCTATGTGTGTTTTATTTCCATTTTTGGTGTCACAAGTCAAGAAATCAAGTTTATTAAGCATATGAAAATGTGAAAATGTGACAGCATCATTAATAAAAAAATGTGCATTCTTAAATGGGACACATTGACAATGGCATTTAATATTTTAAGATAAGTGCATGCCTGCATAAAACACACTCACACAATAAAGTACCTGCTTTCAGTCATATGCTAATATATCATCTTTACTATTATTACCTGAATTTGGCACCTACATATCATAGAAACAGGGCAGGGGAATTTATGTTAAAACTGTTTAACTTCTCTTATGTTTGAGACCCACATTTGTGCATACCGCACTGCAGTTTTAGTGCTGCTGTGTATAGAAGCAAATGCTTAGAAATTCAATTTTCCCTTGATATCTGCTAGAGAACCCACCTTAGCTCCACTGCCTCTCTGTTGGCAACCAGGTATGCATTGTTACCTAGCCAGCAACTCAATTACACATTCTGAGGCACTGGCACAGTCTTCCACCCTTAGCCCTCCACAGAATAGCCTCCTTTGTTAGTCTCACAAGCAAACCCTAGTCCATTTAGGCCATCCCAATATATATACATATATATATATATATATATATATATATATATATATATATATATATATATATATATATACTTCTCATAATGGATGGACAGTTTTCCACCATTTCTCCAGCCAACCTGATTGACATGGGCTTCCAGAGGCAATGTAGTAATTGCCTGAAGTATATTAACAACCATTTGCACCTAAAGCAAACAAACACAACATGTGAGAGATGTAACTATACCATGAAATTAGAATCAGTTCTCTCATATAACAATATGCAAGACATACAACAGGTTGTCAGCCCACACATCTCACCTCTCACACAAGATAAAGTCAAGACACATAAACCCACATATGTGGAGGTACTCACTAAGAGCCTACCAAAAGACCAGATACTTCCCAGAGCAAACAGCATACACATACTGGTACATGAACAGAACCCACCACTACACATAACAAGACACATATCAGTGTCTCAACAATTAAGCCCCTAAGACAAAACACCTCAAAGCCTAATGTTCTGGTCATGGCAACTCAATAGTGAGACACACAGATGTCCATCTGACCAAGCTGAACAAGGAGAACGTCACGGTCAACTGCCTGTCAGGTGCCAGGATCTGTCAAATCACACATGCACTCAAGTTGCTCAGCAAAAAGTAGAAATTATGACCCTGTTATAGTACATGTTAGTGTGATTGACTTCAGATGTTCCTCTCTGGACTATATGAAGAGAGACATGACCAAACTCTCAGATTATGTGTCCCAGGCAGGTATGTCCCTAGCCGAAAGCAGCATTCTACCTTAACCTAGGATGATGCCACAATACAGAAAAAAGATTATTGATTTCAGTAATTGGCTTAGATTCTGGTGTCACTCCAGGTGGATCCAGTATCTGCCTTCCTAGAAAGCATGGTCGACAGTGCACGCTGCTTTGCTAGACATGGTCTTCACCTGTCTCCTCAAGGCTTTCAGATACAGGTAAACATGCTTGGTTTTCCCATAGTGCCTTTCTTAGGCTATGTCCAAATAACAAAACTTCCAATGTAAACAAATCAACTAAAGATAAACTCAAGGCCATGTTGCTTAATGCTAGGAGCTTAAAAAGTTAACTGTACTCCCTGGAAGCATTCCTCACCTTGGAAGATGCTGATGTTTGTGCACTGACTGAGACTTGGTCTAAGTTTGCTGACAGCACCCCAACCATACAAGGCTACAATGCCTTTCACATGTTCAGACCTCAAAATGAGCATGAAAGAACCAGAGATGGAGGTGTATTCATCTTCATTAAATCCAAATACACCACAAGACTGGTGAAACAGTATGACTCTTTTGAGCTGCTCCAGATCCAATTAGCTACAGGTAAAATATCCCTCCACTTCATCGCTAGCTACAGGTCCAATGCCATGAACCAGGAGAAGCCCAATACCTACCTGGACTTGCTAGAGTCACTCAGTATGCAGCCAAACAGCCTAGTCATGGGAGATTTCAACTATCCTTACATCGACTGGGTGACTTACAAGAGCACAAACACAATTGCTATGAAGTTCCTGGACTTTGTTAATTCAAATGCCCTGGAACAGTTGGTCCACACCCCCACAAGGAGCTCAAATGCCCTTGAACTAGTGCTCAGCAGCATGGGGGTCACTAAATTACCCCTTTATGTTGCCCTCCCTGCTAAGGTCAGCCTATTAAATTTGTCTCATTTGAACTAAAGATCAAACCTGACACCCCCCACAGGAGTAAAAAAAAATGAAACATTTCTCCAAAGCAAACTATTTCCCATAAAGTGATGGTATAAAAAGTTTCAAAGCCCCTGCCAACATAGCCAAAAATTAGTCCTATGCAGAGGAATACACAAGTTCCCTATACAGCCACTTAAACAAATGCATTGACTTGGCTGTACCCAAAAGGAACAAAACCAGGTCTTCTTGAAAAAGCAACCTCCCTGGTAAGTATAAATAAGCTAAAGGTCAAAAGAAATAAACTTATATCTAAGAACAGGAGGGATCTTATTCACTAGAGGAAGCATACCCTCCACAGCTTGAACAAGCAAATCAGATATCTTGTTAAGTCCTCTAAGGCTAGCTATGAGTCTAAATTAACATCCCTAGCTATAAACAATCATAAAGCATTCTTTAGCTACATCTGAAACCTAAAAAGGAATGCCCAGCTGTGTGCTGAGCTTATAGTGAACAGTGCCAACCTGCTAGCCTACAGATTTGACAATAACTTCACCTGTCCTGTCCCCACCAGACATACCCCAAAGCATTGCTGACACCAGTCCTCTACCTAGCATCTTCAAAGAACAGGTCATACAATCTCTGTCCAAGGCCAAAGAGCATGACCTCTATAGGAACAGATAACATCCTAGGCTGCTTACTAAACAATCTAAAAAAAAGATGGCTATGAATGGCACAGTGGTGCAGCAGTAGTGTTGTTGCCTCACAGCAAGAGGTTCTCTGGTTTGATTCTTGGCTGGGGTCCTTCTGTGTGGAGTCTGCATGTTCTCCCAGTGTTTGTGTGGGTTTCCTATTGGTGCTCTAGTTTCCTCCCATGTTATAAAGACATGCATCTGGAGCATTTCTCCCTGGGCCTCCACTGAAAATTGGCTTCATTCCAAGTTGGCCTTTCCCAGTTAACAAATGTTAAATAAAATAAATAAGACCTAGTGGAACCACTCTGCACTGTCTTTAATCATAGCCTTAGAAACTGGATTTGTCCTGGCAGAGTGGTGAACAGAAATAGTAATCCCCTTGCACAAAGGGGGTTCATCAACTGACCCTGGGAACTATCTACCCATAAGCTTAACCAGTCTTATCTGCAAGGCCCTGGAAAGAATCATCATGGACATTTTCAACAAGGACAGAGGCAGTCTTCAAACCCTTGACCCAACCCAGTTTGGTTTCATTAAGGGTAGATCTTGCTTATTAAACCTAGTGGACTTTTTTGAGAATGTCACCGGAGCCCTGGATGAGGGCAAAACAGTACATATTGCCTATCTTGATTTCGCCAAGCCCTTTGACACAATCTCCCATCTAGGTATCATAGAGAAACCCTTCTCAGCTGGGAATTAACTCATACATTACTAAATGGGTAGCAAACTGACTCACAGACAGAATGCACACTGTCAAATTTGGGGAGTCCACTTCTAGCAGTAGACCGGTTACCAGTGGGGTACCACAAAGATATGTGCTGGACCCTCTACTGTTTGGAATCTATTTCTCTGAAGTCCAGGTGAAGGTAGATGTCCTATGGCCCACCAAGTTTGCAGATGACTGTTAACTGGGAGCAGTCAAGATACAGAGTCTCCCAAAGATGCAAGCATATTACATAAAGAGCTGACATGGACAAATGATTAGTGTCAAACTCACAGACTAAAACTTAACACAAAAAAATGCCTCATTATCCCTTTTGGCCAAGAAGTAACCTCTGTCAATTATGATATAGATAGCACCCCTCTAAGCTCAAACTCAGTGGTGTGACACTTGGGAACACAGGTTGATAGGAATCTAATCTTCGATCACCATGTGTCCATAGTGGTAAGAAAATCATTCTACACTGAGCATCTCATAAATAAGAGTATTGCTTCTAAGACCAGGAAGGCTATAGCTCTGCTGTACTTGACCCTTATCAGACCACTAATATAGTATAATGCTCCCTTTTGTATGTACCTCACCAGACACCTGCAGCAACTGGAGTGATCACAGAGGTTTCTAACCAAGAGAATCCAAGGGCCTACAAATCATGACATAAGCGCTTTCATCCGAGACAATCAAGGACTTCATCAGAATGAATCATGCAGTTGAGTCTATGATTTACATACAAAAAATAATTTAACATCATCAAAATAATTGATCAATCAATTAACCGACAATAGGACACATTCAATATAATAATTTCCTAAGTACAGGTATTTACAGTTGTTTTAAAGTAAAATTTTAAAAGCGTCTTATAATTCATCTTAAAATTAAAACAATTTGAATTATAAGATATTTTTAAAATTGACTATTTTCAAATAATTGATCAATTACTTTGATGATGTCATACCATTTTCTGATGAAGTCCTTGATTGTCTAGGAAGAAAGCACTTCATTTTATTTGCTTGCAGTGTTTTAATAAATATTGAAGCATTTTTACACTTGTACCTTTGGTCATTTATTTTATTTATTTATTTATTTATTGCTAAAGACCCATTTTCAGTGGAGACCCGAGGAGAAAAGCTCCAGTAAGATACAATAAAGTTAACAGTAGATAAAAAATAAAAATATACAGAGAAACAAAGTAAAACCAATATATACTTTGCACATTTACAAAGATATTTAACTACACGTAATAAAAGATCAATTACAAGTATGTAATTACAGCAAGCATTCAGTTATAAAGATTGGGTAGCTAGTAAACTAGAAATATCTTACTAATTGCAAAGGGTGTGAAAGCAAATACTTCAACTAGGTTGGGGAGTTAGGTTTGATTTAGGCAGAGACAGGTTTTGTTATTTAGTAAATGATGTTTGAGCTCCTTTTTGAAGTGTGAAGGGTGTATAATGGAATGTATGTTTAAGGGAAGTTTGTGTCTGAAAAGAGTGTTTTAACTGTGAATATATTTTCAGTGATCCGGCTCTAGGGCTAAGTTTTGGTTTACAAATATAGATTTATGGCTGAAACAGATGACAGTAGTACAGTGGCAAAAGAGTTGCATGTTTATAGTTTAGGTTGTTTATGAATGATTAAAGTGAAAGAGATTAGTATCCTTGAGTGTTTGGATGGATGTTTATCTAAAATGGTTGAGATATTTAAATCCATTTTCCTGCTGTTAGCCAACTATTGTCTGATGGTCATTGACAGTAATATGTGACACCAGCCACCACTTTCAGGCTTGAAAATGATGATCATAAATCAATTTACATTAAGCCTTAATGGCAGTCGTCGTTATCAGCCATAGACAATACATCATTTCCACATTCCTGGAAATGTAATAATTGAAAAGGAAGGGAAGTTAGAACATTGTTTTAAAACTGTTCTTTGAAGGTGGGTGGGCAGGCAGGCATGTGGGATGCTGTGACAAGAATGAAGAAAACATAATACAGCAGTGATGAAACAGGCCAAAGGTCATTTCTGTGGAATACACATAGTGACGATGAGTGGATACTGCAACATCATCGCAATGTTATCTTCATCCGTGCTGCTTTCTTTCATTGGTTTATTCCACCACAAATCTGGGAAAATTGTAGTTCTGAGTTGTGCCTAGTTACCTTTGAGAAACTATACATATTGAAGCATTTTTATTTATTTACTTACTTTATTTATTTATCTATTTAGTTATTTATTTAGTGGCATTTGTTTAACAGGATAATCCACTGGGCCATTAAGAGCCAATTTTTAGTGGAGGCCCTAGGAGAAAAGCTCCAAAAAAGAAAACACAGAATCAGCAATAGGAAAAGTTACACAAATGAAATTTTACAAAAAAATTAACTATATATAATTTACATAAAAATGTATATAGTTCAAGCAAAATTACCCAAAATATAACATTTACAGAAAATTGAACTATTTAAAATTAAATGACAATAAATGCAAGTCAGACATAAGCATTTGGTGTGAGCAGATTAAATGCAATCTTAGGGATACAGAAAAGTTAAATGAAGTGTGAAAAAGGGTATATTATGGAAGTGTAGTTATGGAATATACAGAAGCGTACGTGATAGAGTAATTTGGAATAGAGAAAATTAAATGAAGAGTGAAAAGGGTATATTATGGAAGTGTAGTTATGGAATATACAGAGGCGTACGTGATAGAGTAATTTGGAATAGAGAAAAGTTAAATGAAGAGTGAAAAGGGTATATTATGGAAGTGTAGTTATGGAATATACAGAGGCGTACGTGATAGAGTAATTTGGAATAGAGAAAAGTTAAATGAAGAGTGAAAAGGGTATATTATGGAAGTGTAGTTATGGAATATACAGAGGCGTACGTGATAGAGTAATTTGGAATAGAGAAAAGTTAAATGAAGAGTGAAAAGGGTATATTATGGAAGTGTAGTTATGGAATATACAGAGGCATACGTGATAGAGTAATTTGGAATAGAGAAAAGTTAAATGAAGAGTGAAAAGGGTATATTATGGAAGTGTAGTTATGGAATATACAGAGGCGTACGTGATAGAGTAATTTGGAATATGAGTATAAACAAGAAGGAGATAGGTTATGGTGGGAGGAGGCTTAATACAGGTGCAGATCCCATTGGCTGAGAGGTAGTTATGCAAAGATGTTTTGAAAGGACTATGAATCCGAGTGGTTTGAATTATTAATGGAAGGGTATTCCAAGCTCTGGCTACCACCTGTAGGTAGGTTTGCCTTTTGTGCATGCCAAAGGTGTTGTTTTTCAGATCTAGGGTACCTATTGAGAATCTTCTTCTTCTTCTTCTTTCGGCTTTTTCCCGGTTAGGGGTCACCACAGTGGATCACCTTGTCCGCACATTGAATGGCAGTGGAGTTTTATGGTGTCGAGTTGCCAGCCCGGCGCCCAACCTTCCACAGAAGGCACACTCACATGCACACCTAGGGCCAGTTTAGAGTGTCCAATCCACCTGCAGCATGTCTTTGGGATGTGGGAGGAAACCGGAGCACCCGGAGGAAACCCACGCGACCACAGGGAGGACATGCAGACTCCGCACAGAAGGCACCCCAGCCGAGGTTCGAACCGGAGAACCTCTTGCTGTGAGGCGGCAATGCTAACCACTGCACCACCGTGGCTGCCCAGGGTACCTATTGAGAATATAGTGGGTAAATAAGGAACTAAGGGCATGACAGTATAAGGGTTTAGAATTTATTTTGTGGCTAGTAAATTGCAGATAGGTGAGGTACTGTGGGAGCTCAAGCCAATTTAATGAGTGCAGGGATATGCATTAGTGGGAAGAATGTCTGGCATTTGTTACGAACATGGTGATTTTATTATGACACATTTCAAGTTTTGTTTTTAGGGGAGTAGCAGGTTAGTAAGCAAGGGGGCACCGTAAGTAAGAGAAGGAAGCAGATAAGTGATAGCAAGTACTTGTTTAGTGGCGGGAGAGAGGAAATATTTATGCTTGTACAGAATACCTAGTTTTTGGTGTGTTTTATTACTGTTGTGCTGTTTGGAAGGATGAATTTTAGGTTTTCATCAGTTGTTACTCACAGCAGTTTAGTGTAGCTAACAACTTCAATGTCTGTATTCCTCTGGGAAAGAATATTGAACTCAGATTTGTTTGTGAAACTACTTTTATTGGGGGTAAATAAGATAAGTTTGCTTTTATATGGATTTAGAGACAGATGGTTATTGAATAATCAAGTTTATATGGAAGTAAAGGCCAATTGAGTGATTTGTTGTAGATCTCATGCCAGACCAGCATATAATGGTAGAGTCATTTGTATATTGTGTCTGTGACCCCTGACTGAAGAATGAGTGAAGATTATTAGTAAAGATACAGAAAAGGAGTGGTCCTAGTATAGAACCTTGGGGAACTCCAGTAGAAGTGTAAAGATATGGTGATAGAGAGTTTTGCCGTTTAACTGCCCGCTTGTTCTCCATCAGCTAAATAACTTGAAAAACAATTAAGAGAGGGAGGTGATAGACCAGTATCTGAGGGTTGAGATAGAAGGACTGAGTAAGAAACTGTATCAAAGGCTTCTGTTAAGTCAAGAAATAGGGTGGATACAATTTTTCATGAGTCATGGGCTTTGTTGACTATGTCCATGAAGGATATTAAGGCTGTTGTAGTACTATGACCTGGTCTGAATCCATGTTCAGTCGGATACAGGATTTGGTTATTGAGCAGGAAGTGCAGAAGTTGCATGTATATGCATTTTTCAAGGAGGTTAGAGATGGGAGATAAAATGGTTATGGGTCGGAAGTTTGAGATATTGGTCGAGTTGGCACCTTTGTGTAGGGATAGAATAAAATCTCTTTTCTAGAGCTTTGGGACATACAATTCTTGAATGGATCTGTTGTTGAGTATACTAACAGGGTAGGCAATGGCTTCTGCAGCAAGTTTTAGATATTTTTGGTATCTTGTCAGCTGTGTTAGAGCTGTGTTTTACTAGAAGTTAGGACTGTAGTGAGTGAGATTTTGGGTGAAGCATTTACTGTTGATTCATCTGAAAGTGAGGTAGAAGAGGAAAGGAACTGGGTGAGATGGGATAATATAGCTATACTGGTATAATTTGTAGTAGAGTGGTGTTGTGGAAAGTTAGCAGTGATATTAGCTATAGAATTTATGAAGTGTGAGTTAAAGAGAATGGCTATTTGTTCAAGAGTTTTGTCTGGGTATGGACATGGGTTGCTTTGTGTGCCAGGGTTTAGAAGTGATCCTATGGATGACCAGATTATTTTAGGATTGTCCAGATGATTTCTTTTAAGTTTTTTTTTTATCTTTGGACACATGTCTTTTAAGAAAATGCAAAGCAAACTGGACGACCAAGAAAAGTAAAATTTTTTATTGAGCGCTTAAATCAAGTTACACACTGAGTCTTATATAACCAGTGCAATAAATCAATTAAAAAACTGTAAAATGTAAATAAACTTTTAAAGGTATAGGCTCCCTTAATGCATTTTGCTAGCAAGTCATGTAAATTTTAACCATAGGTGTTATATCTCTTTATAACTATATTTTCATAACCAAGAACAAATAAAATCAATAAAATTCTTGTCATGGTTGTAAAAGACATGGAATATTTAAAAGTCTGCTTTTAATTTCAAAAAACTACTACGTGAAACCATATCAAGCCCTGGGCTAGTGGTGGCATTGACCCTCAGTTGCCATAATAGTTCTTTATACTCCAGTAAATGGTCAATAGGGCCACCCCTTTCATCTATGATAATCTGCTCAAGAACTATAAACTTGAAATAGTGACCTGGGTAAAGGTTGATATGTTTGGCTAATGCATTTGCAATGTTACATTAATCTATATCATAAATATTAGCAAACAACAAAATGGACTATGCTTCACGGGGTAAATGCCTCATTGATAAAATTCAGCAAGAAAATCAAACCAAAACTCAGGATTACAACAAGGCAACCATGCTGTTTGAATTTTTCAGCCAAAGGGCTGGTTGCCTGGTTGTAATCCTGAGATTTGGTTTGATATATCATAAATATGTTGATAAATGCGGGTTCTAAAAGCATTTTTGTTTTTTCCAATATAGAAATACAAACAAGTCTGACAAATGCTGGCATAAATGACATTTTTACTGCCACAATTATGTTTCTGAAATAATCTAACCCATCCATAACCTTTGAGTAAATCCCTGTCTCTCTCTAGTATGTGCTTACACTGCATGCACTGCTCACATTTAGTCATTTTTCCCAGTCTACTGGTGGTACTACTAAGTGGATTTCTTTCAAGGATATTCTTGATGCTGGTGTCCTTTCTGTAAACCACTACGTAGGGCTTCACCAACCTTCTGACCTATGCTTTCATCACTGTTGAGGATGAACCAATTTTTGAAAACAATGTCCCGAATCAGTGGGAACTATGGAGTGTATGTGAGGATGAGCCCATTGTGAAAACAACCAGTATGGTTGTTACTGTTCTCCAATGGTGCACACAATCTGGTAATATCAATTCCTAATAAGGGATAGAAATGTCCCTCTAATCTCTTTTTAGTGACTTCTTCCAACAAAGGTGTAACAAATTCTTTCAGATATCCTCTTCTTAAAAGCATACTCAATAAAACATCCCTTTCCTTCTGGAAATATTCCATCCTGCTAACCATGCAGGCTAGTCTCACCCCCTGGCCTTTGATTAAAGATCTTTTTTGATGCACTGGGTGCCCACTTTCAAAATGGAGAAGGGAGTTCGAGTATGTAGGTTTGCGATAGATGGTGGAGAAGAATACACTGTTGATGTAGTCTTTGCTAATTCTGATGTCTAAATAACTAATGGAGTCAGAGTTCGTTTCCATGGAGAATTTGAGGAATGTAGTACTCGAACTGAGGAACAGTAAGAATTCTTTTAACTAGTGATGGTCTCCATCCCAAAAAATGAGGATGTCATCCAGGTAATGACCATAAAACTTACAATGGGACATCCCTGAAGATGAAAAAACTTGGCACAGTTCCCACTGAGTCAGAACAATGTTGGCAAAAACTGGTGCACACGCTGTCCCCATAGCTACCCCTGTGGTTTGTTTAAATAAATGACCTTCGAAAGTCAAAAAAACTGTTCTCCAACACAAGTTCCATTAATGTCCTTAATGTAAGTATTTTGGTGTGTGAACACTCGGTCTGTTGACATAAGAAGTCATAAAACATTTCAATGCCTTCTTTGTGGGGAATGACACTAAATAAGTCCTTGACATCAATTGCAGTGAAAATGATGTCATCACTGAAATATTCCTGTTTGATTTTTTCAAACAATCCCATGAGCCTCTGATAATATGAGAAAAAGACCCCAGACAGTTCTTTAACTGGAGGTCTATATATTTGGCTATAGTTAAAGCCTTGGACCCTTTGGCATCCACAATAGGTCTTACAGGTGGATGCAAAATGTTCTTGTGAATCTTAGGTATCCCAAATATTGTTGGGATCCTGGGGCTGTTTTGTGTACAATAGTTAAATTCTACTTCTGATATCTGGTCATTCAAAAGTAGATCCATAAGAACCATGTCCATATAAAAGAAAATAATTTGTTACACCTTTGTTAGAAGAAGTTACTAAAAAGAAATTAGAGGGACATTTCTATCCCTTATAAGGAATTGATATTACCAGATTGTGTGCACCATTGGAGAACAGTAACAACCATACTGGTAATTTTCACAATGGGCTCATCCTCACATACACTCCACAGTTCCCACTGATTCGGGACATTGTTTTCAAAAACTGGTTCATCCTCAACAGTGATGAAAGCATAGGTCAGAAGGTTAGTGAAACCCCCATAGTGGTTTACAGAAAGGACACCAGCATCAAGAATATCCTTGAAAGAAATCCACTTAGTAGTACCACCTGTAGACTGGGAAAATGACTAAATGTGGGCAGTGCACGCAGTGTAAGCACATATTAGAGGGAGACAGGGTTTTACTCAAAGGTTATGGATGAGCTAGATTATTTCAGAAATACAATGTGGCAGTAAAAAAGTCATTTATGCCAGCATTTGTCAGACTTGTATGTGCTTCTATATCGGAAAAAACAAAAATGCTTTTAGAACCCGCATTTATCAACATATTTATGATATAGATACATGTAACATTACAAATGCATTAGCCAAACATGTCACCCTTCACTCAGGTCACTATTTCAGGTTTATAGTTTTTGAACAGATCATCATAGACGAAATTGACCATTTACTGGAGTATAAAGAATTATTACGGTAAATGAGGGTCAATGCCATCACTAGCCCAGGGCTTAATGATATGGTTTCACTTAGCAGTTTTTTTAAATTAAAAGCAGACTTCTGCATTTAAATATTCCATGTTTTTTACAACCATGACAAGAATGTTATTAATTTTATTTGTTCTTGGTTATGAAAATATAGTTATAAAGAGATATAACACCTATGGTCAAAATTTACATGAATTGCTAGCAAAATGCATTAAGGGAGCCTGCACCTTTAAAAGTGGATGTACATTTTACAGTTTTTTAATTGATTTATTGCACTGGTTATATAAGACTCAGTGTGTAATTTGATTTTATTCTGAAGAAGTCATAGTTAAAAATTGATGAAAGTGCTCAATAAAATTTTACTTTTCCTGGTCGTCCAGTTCGCTTTGTATTTTCTTAGTTTTGCTCCTTTTGGTTTACATGTCTTTTAACTTGGATATGGAGTTGTTTGAATTTCAATAGGTCTAAAGGTTTTTTTATCTTTTTGCTACTGTTTCCATCTTTTATCCCTCATTAGTATTAGTTATTTAGTGGGTTTAGTTAGCCATGGAGCATAGCTAGTTTTCACCCTTTTTACTCTGGGAGTGCAAGACTATCTAATGTTTTTAAAAGGTAGTGTTAAAGTACACTAGTGTGTCATGTAGAGGGTAGACATTTTAAGTTGTTCCAATTCATACTTTTCAGAGTATTTTTGAATGTCGGTGGGTTCAAATTTATAAGATTCCTAATATGTTTGTATTGATGCTGTTTATGGCAGGATGGTGATGTTTGATGAACAAAATATGAAAGATGATCACTTATAGTGTTAGAGAGAGTTCTGGCTGAGGAAATTTTAGCAGGGTCAAAAACTAGTATCCAGTCTAGGATGGGACATTCTTTAGTGCTGTTATTAAATCTTGTTGGAGAGCTGATAAGTTGAGTGAAGTGAAATAGATTAATATTTATGGTTGGAATTTTAGAACAAATGTTTAACCAGTTGAAATGTACATCACCCAGAATTATGGTTTCATTTTTAATAGTGCTAAAGACCCAGGATCAAATTCTTCCAATATTAGTATATTCTTACCAGGGGGAATGTAAAGGACTGTGATATATACATTTTTTGATTATTTTTTTTAGGATGGAGACCAGAATTTCAACACTGGAGAATTGTGGGATGTTATCTTTATATGGGAATATATTAACAAATATTATGAAAAGGAGTGCCACACCACCTCATCTTTTGTGAGGTCTATCAGTTCTTACTGCATTGTAGCCAGAAGGGAGGAATTCTGAATCCTTTTTATTTGGCTTTAGCCATGTCTTGGTGGCAGGAATGATATCAGGTTTATTAAGAGCTATCCAGACATGAAGGTCAGGAGTTTTGTTGTGAATAATTCATAAGTTGAAGGTTACTATATGCAATGATATACAAGAATTACTGGAGTTGGATAAGGGTGGTGGAAGTGGGATCTGGATCTAGGTGAATTTCACCACAGAGGGGTGGTACTGAAAACAGTGTAGAATTGAGAAATAAATATTGTAGTCAGCTTGAGCTGAGAGTGTTGAAAAGGGAGAGGGTTGAATTAATAAAAATAAAATATATTTTAGGGAGAATTAGCACTTTGGACAAGAGTAGCAGAGTTAATTGTATAGAGACTGGGTGATATTTCTGAGTAGCTTTCAGGTAGACTTGATAGGAAGATGGTTACAGGTGTAGGCTTACTAATAAATAAGGTTGAGTTGAGTGAAGAGTGATGCAGTAGAAGAAATAGAAGTAGTGTTGCATGAGATAGGAATAGTACATGCAAGCTGGATGGAACCATTTGGAGAAATACTTGAATTGCCAGTAGGAAGAGAGAGTAAAATATCTTTTGGACTGAATAATTTGAAGAAGTGGGTGGAGTTATGGGATTTAAGTTCAGGAGTATTGGGGGTTGGTGAGATTTGGGGGTAGGGTAGGGGACACTCAGGTGAACAGAGTTGGGTGGGACCTGGACTCTAATTGAGGCAACTGTCAGGAATAATCAGTAATCTACTAAATCCTCCTGTTATGCTGCCATGTAGGTTATCTTACTAGGCTGATTAACTGGGAAATGAAGCTGCTCAATAGATTATAGGATGTAAAACATCTAACTAAAACAAACATAGACTGGAGAGTGAGGGGATAATAAATTAGATGGTAGAGTGTTTGAACAAAAGAAAAATGCTGAAAGAGCAGACCAATAAGGTAAGTATGCAGTTGGAAAGAGATAATGTTGGTAAATAACAGAAAGAGTTAAAAGTGCCATGGTAGTACCAATATAATAAGAAAAATAACTTGGTGGACATGATACAGAAATGGCTTAAGGGTACAACTAGGGAGAATAGCTGAGAGCTAAAGGGCAAACAAAGAGCAGGAGTCAAAACTAACTATCTGCTGCAGCTAGAAGCATGATACTAGACAGGGGCCAGGGAAGTATATAGTGTGGGAAGAAATAGCCAGGGAATTGTTATGGCTAGGCTTGTACAGGCCCTAGGGCTGATAGCCTAGTACCAACCTATGAACCTATAAGGTTAAGAGACAGGAAGATGCTAGAATACTAGAGCAGTGTGGGAAGGTGTGGGGAATACCAGACCATGCCCCAGTACAATGGCTGAGAAGACAAACTAAAGACAATAAGAAATTGGGCCAAGGGGCACTCTCCCTCCATCCCTTTCATTATACAGTGACTCTTTTCTTTGCCTTTATGAACTGGAAGGGTTTGTGGTTTTATATATGATAACTCCAGCATTTTCTTTACTGTTACATCATATGTTACTTCGTCTTCTTAGTGATCCCTTCCTTTAACCATTGCATTTATTTGTCATCATGCACAACACTGTAGCTGAAAAGAAGGCATTGCTGTAGTTTACCTACCTTAAACACAGTTCATAGGTTCATAGGTTCATAGATTAGTACTAAGCTCACTGACCTCTGCCACCCTCAACTTAGAGCCAGAGCTAACAGAGGGGAACCCATCACAGTGGCAAGAATGGTATGTGTATCCTTTAGGATACTAGCTACAGGGACTTTTCACAGACCAATTGGGGACATGATGGAGGTGTCACAGACATTTTCATCCAGGATACTCCACCAGTTCCTGGCTGCTATGCTGCCACATTGCAAGTGAGCATATATCTTTTCCCCTCTCCCCTGATGTGAGGGCCAGCAATATGCAATACTTCTACCATGTAGCACACTACCCTGAAGTATTGGGTAACATAGATTGCATTCATGTACACATCAAGGCACCACCTGATGAGCAGTGTAGAATCTATGTTAACCACAAGGAGTACCACTCCATCAATTGCCAAATCATGTGCAATGCCCAGGGAATTATTCTAAATGTGTGTGCTGGCAGCTCTGGAAGTTATTACATCTCCCATATCTGGCACACATAACAGCTGTACCAGATGATTGCTAGGTGGGACATCCCACACGACCATTTACTGCCGGATGATGGCTACACCCTGGAACCATGGATGATGACACCTAATATAAATGTACACACACCCACAAAAGAATACCATAATGAGGCACATGCACAAAGTAGGAAAATCATAGAGCATGCTTTTGGGCTTCTGAAGTCACGGTTCCAGTGCTTAAATATATCTGGTGGAACCCTGCAGTATTCTACAGCCACATGTGTACATAAATTCACAGTATGTGCTATGCTACACAATATGGCCCTGCGGTAACAGCTGCAGCAGGATCAGCAAAGAGAAGGAATACACAGCCCCCACCATGCCTAGGTCACCACAGCCACAGTTACAGGAGGACTCAGAGGAGGAATCCCCTGCTGATGTCCCTGCAGCAGATGTAGGTGTGCTCAGTATGCGCTGGCTCTGGCTAAGAGGCAACACATAGCACATTCATTGATAACCTGGGGACCTACTGTAGTGACTGGCACCTTACTCCTACTCACATACAGAAATTAAAAATGATGGCAGCAACCCACACATCCTGTAAGTACCCATGTATTGGCTGTGTACTGCTTGAATCTGACAGAGTCAGCCCTGAACTACAGTTGTGTCACCTGCTGCATTTGCAAGCTAAGTCTATAACCTACACAGTGCACATAAGGATAATTCTGATATGGTATTGTATGAATGGATGTGCTACATTATGCAAGTAAATATAGTAGGGTACTTGGACATAAATAACATCAACATGGGACTACCTTTTAATAAATGGACATTAAACCCGAAAATTATTCAGAATAAAGAAGTAGCACAAGAAATAAATAGTATTCTAAATCAACTTGATGAGGATTTTGTATCTGTCCAGATAAACTCTTGACAAGCAGTGGGAAGCCACCAAAGCTGTTATCAGAAGTGTTTTAATACAAAAGGCTGCATGGTTTAAAAAGAAATAAAATCACACAAAAATTAACCTGAATCTCAAATTACCACTGCTGAAAAAAACTACAACAATATTACACAAAAGAACTTGAAAGTAAAATAAGTGATTGGCAAAAGCAGCTACATCTGCACTACCTAGAAAACGTTTCCCTATTAGAATTAAGAACCTTATATCAATACTCATAATGGCCACAAACACTATCTAAAATGTTAGCAAGGATTATTAACATAAAGAGACCCCAGAGGGTCAAGGAAATACATTATGAAGGATGTATAAAAAACGAAGACTGAGACATTCTTAATGTATTTGAAGATATATATAAAATCTATATAATTTATCCCTTCCTTCTTCTACAGACAAGTATCAAGATTTTATGCACAAATTACATTTTATCCAAATTATGAAAGAACAGAGCAAACATTTGGAGTCACTGCTACTATTAGAAGAAATAAAAAATGTGATAAACAAATTAAAACCAGGTAACTCGCCAAGCCCAGATGGTTATACGTCTGAACTTTATAAAATATTCATACAACCTGTCTCAGAAACACTTCTTAAAGTCTACAACTACATAATACAAAATGGGATAACCGACAATTACATAAACAACTCTAAAACAATTCTTATACATAAGCCTAATTCAGACCCTACAGACCCAGCTAATTATAGACCAATAGCCCTGATAAACACTGACATCAAGATTCTGGCTCATATTCTTGCAAACAGATTGAAAAGTGTTCTTCCCCCTATCATCTCAAATTATCAAATGGGCTTTATGACAAAAAGACAAACTTGCGACAACACCCTTTTTCTAGATATTATTATCAGGCTCCTCAATAAAGATAAACACCCCCGATATGCCATTACTGCTGATGCCAGCAAAGCTTTTGATAGAGTCAACTTAAACTTCCTGTTTACTACAATGCTAAGGTTCGGGATACCTCTGAATTTTGTTAACATTGTCAAGGCTCTCTATCAAAAAGCCTCCACCTTTATCCCAATAAATAACATCAGAACCAATCCCATCCCCATCTCAAATGGAACAAGGCAAGGCTGCCCGCTTTCATCTTATCTTTTTAACCTATACTTAGAACCCGTGCTCCTATATATATCTCAAAAAGCTTTTCACCACATTCCAAAAATCTTTAACACCAAGTTACTTTACTCAGCCTTTGCTGATGACTTAAATATCTACCTGCAGCTTCCCACATCAGATCTTCCAAAAATCATAAATGCCATAGACAGATTCTCAGAGATTTCCAGCTATAAGCTAAACTCGAATAAATACCATCTCTTCCCCCTTAATCCATTGGGACACATGGCATCCTATTTCCCTGTGAGTGAGTTCAAGATTAGATACCAGTTAAAACATTTAGGTAGAATTTACACCCCATCTTCAATGAAATTATCAAAAATAATTTATTATGGACTTGGTCTGTTATAGAAGATGACATAAATAGATGGAAGAATATAAATATGTCTCTACTTTCCAAAGCTAGCATAGTTAAGATGAATGTGCTCCCAAGAATTATCTTCCATCTAAATGCCACCTTCTCTGTTATCCCCAATAAATTCTTTATAGATGCAGAGAAAGCCTTATCAAAATGTATCTAGTTTCCCAAATCTACTAGAATCAAATATGATAAGCTCATGCTTCCAAAAACTAAAGGGGGACTGGGATTACCAGATCTTAAACTATATCATAGCATTATCACTTCATATAAATTAATTCATATAATAAACTTTGATTCTAGATCTGCAAATTGGTCTCCTCTATGGATCAAGGTCTGGTATGAACAATTTAAAACTCTTGGCTTCAATCCTAAAATGCTACTATTCTTAGAAATTAACCCAAAGTCTGTCTGCATCAAAAATGTATATCCTCTAAACATATGATTTTAGTTACCCAAACATTATTCAAGTCAATACAACTTTCTAAAGCCCTTCCCTTCCTACAGCTCCTTCATTTAAATCCCAATTTATTAATAAATAACCAACCAATTAACCTGAAAGAATTTCCCTTAATAAGGGATCATAACATTTGAGAGATTTACAAATGGAAAAGACCTAGTATTTCACAAATAAGACAGCAGCTAAATCTCACCAAAAATTACAATACCATCCTTAATTTGATATGCCATCTCATAAACACTAAATTCACATCAGATAACTTAGGCATACAGGAAATTAGCCTAGCTAATTTAATACTTAAAAACCTAGCTACTAAAGGTAAGACAATTTCTAGAACATATAAACTGGTAATGAATATAAAACTTCAGAGCTCTATTCTATTCTCACCTTATTGGCAAGATAAATCCCCACATATTAATGAGCAAACCAAAACAGAAGAGTAGAAAATATGGTCAAGTTAATTCCTTTCAAAAGGTTGTTGTACACTCAGATAATGATAAATAATAATGCCTATTTCACTCCAAGGAATCTTCATAAATTTAATTCCAAATTCTCACTCATATGCCCGCATTGCCCCAATCAAACTGCAGGCATTCTTCATGTTATGTGGGAATGTAAGAAGGTGCACAACCTCTGGTGCTCCCTAAGGGCTAGATTAGAAAAAATGGGATACGAAAAAAGTACATTATCATGGGAGACGGCTATATTACACATTTACATAAACAAGTTATCAAACATTCTAAAGCAGGCATTCATCACAATGTGTACACTCATAAAGTTCTACAATACAAAAAATTGGTTAATCACATCCACTCTCACATGGGAAGAATTTAGCAACTTAGCAATTAAGTATATTCATTCCCACAAATTAATATACTCAAGCAGTAAAAAAAATACTTTTACAATTACTGGCATTGCCTGCTTGATGTCATTCTTAAGTGATAAAAACACCTAGTATCTTTAGATTAGTATTTTGTCCGATCCCTAATTGCATTATATCTCTCAAGTTAAGCACTATAGTTCTTATAATGAGTTATGTGATAATGGCTTTTCATTAGTATCACCCCAATCAATTGACCAATTCTGAACTGTCTTCCTCATTTCTTAGTGATATCGGATTTTACCTGCCTTTATATATCTATTGTAGTAGTTGGCAAAAAGCATGACTTCTACTGTAAACGGTATGTATCATTTGTATTTGTTAGTTTAGTTTGTTAGTTAGCTCGTGTTAGTTATGTTTTTCCTTTTCTTTGTATTTATGTTTTTGCTACATAGATATAACATATCTGTGTCTTATGGTATTCTTGTGTGTGTTTATTATTGGAAAATGCAATAAAGAATTTTTTGAAAAACATCCACATGGGACTACAGATACCCATTTCACTATCATGTTTCCATTACTATTCACTAGGCCTCATGCATGAATATTCATGCAGTCCTACAGCAACAGATTACTGGTACATCTGTCAAGGGAAGTGTTAGTAGGGTAACATGATAGTCAGACTATTGTATATCTCAGCAGAACATGTGGTGGTGTTCCACCACCACTAACACAGCAGTGTTCCCTTGTAACTGTTGTTACGGAAACTCATCAGTGGTATATCAGCATTCCAGGCAGTCTCAGGACAGTGACATAGAAACTGATTATACATTGTATATTTTACTTAACGCAGGAATAACAATGCAAATATTTATGCAGCTGATTTTGTGATGAGTGATTCTGTCTGTCAAGCAGCTTGTGTGGTCTACAGGAATAGGGCAATTAGCCTGGGTAATGGCATTTATGATTCTAACCTAGAAATACTCACTTTTTTTGGATGTGAGGTATCATTACTTTGTGCTTTTCAGACTGTCAGTGTGTGGTGTAATATTAACCTGTGTCACATATTAATTACATCAGACAACTTTAGAAAGTCGTAACCAATGTCAGTGATGTGCAGCAGTGCAGAAACAGGGGCAAATATAATTTTCTGTAACACACAAATTCCGGATTGCAGTACAGATAGGTGTAGGCAGGAGTAAGTTTATAACTAGTGAAAATCCCACATGCTCATTCACTTAGCTAAGCATTGGCTAATTTTGTTGTTCCCCACTCAGAATTACTTTTTATATATAGATATGTCTACAGATACATACATATACATATACATATCTGTCTGTCACCATCTGTCTCTCTCTCTCCCCCTATAGATATCTATCTATCTCTATATGTATGTATATATAAATAAACACACACACACACAAACACACACACACACACACAAACACACACACACATATATTCCTGTCTTTTTCCATATATGTACATAACACCCCCCCCGCACACAGATATATATATATATATATATATATATATATATATATATATGTATATATATATATATATATATATATATATATATGTATATATATATATATATATATATATATATATATATATATATATATATATATATATATATCATACATACATACAAACACCTCCATTTATATATGCATCCCTGTCATAGACTTAAATATATATGTTTGTATGTGTGTGTATGTCTGTATTGCCCTACATACCCTGATAATGGTGATGCACTATGACACATATATAATGTTGCTCAAAGGGCCAAAAGTAATGGCTCAACAGTACATAATGCACTTACTTACAGCTCCCTGTGTCTGGTGGATGTCACCACACATACACCAACAGGTGAGCAGGTGGTGTTATGTACCATGTTGTGTATGCACACATTGATAGGGCACATTGTTTTTGTCCACAGGCTTGCCCATCCAAATACAAACAGCCACAATAGCCAAAATGGGTACTGTAGCCACATAGCTATGATAAAAAACAGTTATCTGACTGCTAGGCTACTAGATGCTGAGAAGAGTAAGAAGCAATGTCACTCTGCAGGCCACACACACACTGTTCAACACAAGCCTAGTTTATGTATTTCAGAAGTAGTCACCTACAGTCATGCATAAAACAGACATCGGCCATGGCACATGCAATAAATACTGTGATCTGTAGTGTATGAGACTAGATAGGTAGGGGTTCTAATCTCACTACAGGCCGTGTTTGTGTGTGTGTGCATCTCCCTGCAAAATAAGTGGGAATCCCACATTGACTACTCATACAGGTGATGCCAGCCACCAAACTCCTGTCTTTCAAAAGGCCTTCTGATGTCATGTACGTTAAGACTACCAACTGCAATTATCAAGCCAGACTTTAGCTGTGGTTAATTTGGTAAGTACTGTAATCTGTATTGTGTAAGACTAGATTGATATGGGTTCTAATCTCCCTCCAGGGCACGTGTGTGTGTGTGTGTGTGTGTGTGTGTGTGTGTGTGTGTGTGTGTGTGTGTGTGTGTGTGTGTGTGTGTGTGTTTGTGTGTGTGTGTGTATGTCTGTGTGTGTGTGTGTGTGTGTGTGTGTGTGTATGCATCTCCTTGCAAAATAAATGAGAATCCCATGTTGACTACCAAACTGCAAGGGATCTGTACTTTTTGTCCCTTACAGATAATGCCAGCCTCTAAACTCCTGTCTTCCACAAGGTCTACTGATGTCATGTACCTTAAGACTACCAACTGCCATTACAATGTCAGAGTTCAGCTGTGGTGTGTGTGATAAGTATTATGATCTGTAGTGTGTAAAATTATATAGGTATGGTTTCTAATCTCACCCCAGGCCACTTGTGTGTGTGTGTGTGTGTGTGTGTGTGTGTGTGTGTGTGTGTGTGTGTGTGTGTGTGTGTGTGTGTGTGTGTGTGTGTGTGTGTGTGTGTATGTGTGTGTGTGTGTATGTGCGCTTGTGCGTGTTTGCATCTCCCTACAAAATAAATATGATCACTGCACTAAGAAAGAGGTATGATTTTGCAGTATTTTGATTATAGCAGGTGACATGGGCCTACAAATTCTTGAGCCCATGGCCTGCTGATGTCATCTAGCATAACATTACCTAAAGAGATGTTAATAGCAGACTTTAGCTATGGTGTGTGCATTAAGTACTGTGATTTTTAGTATGAACTATTAGATAGGTAGGGGTTCTAACCTAACTGCAGCCAACTTGGAGTGTGTGTGCTGTGCAGTGTTCTTTAAACATTAATTGGTAGTGGTGCAGTAGCATTGTCGTCTCACAGTTAAACGTTGCACGTTCGATTCTCAGTTGGAGCGTCTTCTGTGTGTCGACATGCGTGAATGAGTGTTCCTTCATTGAAGGTTGTGCATTAGGCCTGGCAAGCCAGCACATAAAAATCTACTGCCAATCATTAGAAGACCGAAGTTCTGCTGTGGCGACCCCTAACCGGGAAAAGCCGAAAGACAATTTAAGACTATTTTTACTGTAGCCAGGTTTCTGTGTGCGGATGTTAGAGCATTTTACATCAGTGTATGTGATCATGAGATCATTGGACTTTAGTAGACTCCTGGCTCTAGCTCCCTTAAAATCCTAGTTATGTTCTTACCCTTATTACATGACCACCAACTAATATTGCCCCATCCATGGGAGACACAGGAAGAAGTCCTGTGGTAAAATGACTGTCATCCAGGCAATCATACAGATTGCATCTAAAGAGTGCCAATGAGGTGCACTGTTTGCCATTATGTGTGAGTTGGTTTCAAAGGTTTGTTATAGTCTGGTAGAAATATCTCCCCCACCAGCATGTATTAGTAATGTGATATACCATGTTAATGCCCTTACAGTGAGTAATCTGTATGCCATTCCACCTACAGATATGCATTTCCAATACAGCATGGTCAGACATATTCCTATATGCAAGGTAGAGATCACTTCTGAGTAGTCTATATGACACAAGCTACAGTCACAGTTATTTGAGATAACCCCCCTAGGACAGATACTAGGGACTTGAAGTTCCCTTGTGAAGAACTTTGTGCTGTGTGCAGTTGCCACTGGTGCTTGGAAAGGTACATGACAAAATGGCCATTGCACTCAAATATTGGCATGCTCAGGGAAGAGTAAATGGAGGTTATAGCTACATCATTATTGGGTGACAATGTCCTCAGTAATGACATGAGCATGATATACTTCCCTTCTTAACACGGGGGAGACATGGTGATCTATGATAAAGTAGGTGTAAACCTGTGTGGCCAGGCCTGTGTGCCCAGGTCTATCACTTCTGAATATGTACATCAGGTGTTGCTACTGATATGCTACTTACCAGGAACTTTGGTTTTACAGATGGAAATGATACTACATACACATTTGCATGGGGTTTACAGCCATGAGTATGTCAACAAACATTTGTTCATGATGACCCTCTTGTAGGAGATTGACATAACTGGGGGATTGTATGGCCACTCCCAGTTTGCTGAGCTATGAGCAGCTTGTTTTCCTCCTGTCAGGTACAGCCGAGTCTATGCAGTTGTACAGTTGCTTGCATAAAGAATTGGTGTAGAGCTTGGCATAGTTGCCTGTCCCATCTGAGGGGGGAGCTGCATTCAGGCTATTTATACCATCCCATTGGAGGTAATAATTTTCTTTGATGATGTTTATTACTTTGTTTTCCACAAGGGGAGTGGGAAGTTATGAGTCTTACTTTTATGGAGACCAATTTATGTTCAGATCTCACCAGTAGAGGTGCTACAGTGGTCATCCATATTGGTTAGCACATAATGTAGTACATCAGCTCCCCTTGTGGGGGTGACACTCCACTGGTTTAGGGCATTGTAGTTAAGGATGTGGACTTACCTTTGGTCAAGTGAGTTTGAGCATGTGTAACAAACACAGTTGATGGTTATTGAAAGTCAACCCACACCATGGTGTTGTGATGTACCTTGATAGACACAGGTAGATTCAAATAAGCACAACAGATGACGTAATTCATGGAGTTGCTCCAGTAGCTGGCAATAGCTTAATTAAGTGCTGCATCAGTAGTGAATAGCACCTGCAGTGTCTCCAGGGAATCACACTGTTTAACCAATCTGGATGTGTCTCTATCTTTAATTAATATGGATCCACCACCTGCATTATCTGCCACACTTTCAGTTTGAGGTCTGAAAATGTGGAAGGACATATAGCTTGCTATGGAACTGGTGCTGTCTACAGCCTTGAACAAGGTGTGTGTGACTGCGCAAATGTCTGCATCTTCCAAAGTGGGGACACCTTCCAAAAGTGGAGTTTAGTGTTGGCATTCCTAGGGTGTAGCAGCATACCCATGATGTTGTTTGAAGATGGTGTTTCCTCATTGAACATTTTCCCTTGAGACACTGCCTATAAGATGCACTATGGGGATGTCAGCAGCCTTGGCCAGTACACAAACTCCTAGGGGTGACAGATGAACATCATCTCTGGCAAAGCACTGATGTCTGTTGAGCAAGTCATCCCTGGCTGACACATACTGGATCCCCTTACAATGACACCACATTTTAAGCCAATTATTGACTTCAGTCATTTTCTTTGTGTATTGGAAATGAAGAATATTAGACTGGATTCTCATTAACCATCACAATCAAATTTACGATTCAGGAACTCTCCCTGATGATATAAGTGACCACTTACTTACCTATATTATTAGGCACAAAACCCATACTCCCAATCCAACATCTGTCAAAAATATCAGATCCAAAAAGAACTTTCACCCTGAGCTATTTGAACTAGAACTAAGAGCCTGCAATTGGTCTCCATTAAAACACCTCCCTTTAGAAGAAGCCATCAATTACTTTAACTCTAACTTCCTCACCATTCTCAACCAACATGATCCAACTAGATTAATTAGAGTTAAAACCAAGTCTGCCCCATGGCTTTCAAAAGTAACCAAACAGAAAATGCACCTTTAGAAATAAACATTGGGCCAAATGGGGAATGACTAAAAACCCAGTTGACCAACAAACCTTTAGACAGTTAAGAAATGACACTAAAAAAGCTATACTCTCTGATAAAAGAAATTACTACCAATAATTCCAACAAACTAATCAAAATAACCCTCAAAAATTCTGGACTAGCATTAATCAATTACTCCACCCAGGTCATTCCTCCACACCTAACCCTCAAAATACTGATCATACTAATCTCATGAATATAGCCAATACAATTAATACCTTCTTTACTAATACTATCCAAACACTAGCTAGTCAGTTATCACCAAATAGCTTTACTCTGCCTTCCTATAACTCTACCTCACCCCCTCCTTTTCACTTGAAACCTGTACCAACTACATATATTCTAACCCTTATGCAAAAACTAAAACCATGCTCTCCCTCAGCAGATCAACCACCTGCTGATTTCCTATGGCTATCAGCCAAAGCTTTAGCTTATCCTATTTCCATTCTGATCAATAGGACTATTACTGAAGGGCACATACCTAGCTTATGGAAAGTCTCTCATATTATCCCCCTCCATAAAGGTGGAAACTCCTATGAGCTCTCCAACTACCACTCTATTGCCCTTCTTTCACCCTTGGCAAAGTTCATGGAGAAATGTATCCATAGGCAATTACTTGACCACTTAACTCAAAATAACTTACTTTCCAGCTCTCAACATGGTTTCAGACCTTCACATAGCACCACTACTGCCCTTCTTTCCTTTACAGATTGCATAAACAAAAAACGTAACCTTAATAACCTTTCTTCAGCACTATTCCTTGACCTGTCCAAAGCATTTGACATGGTCAATCATCAGATTCTCATTAACATACTCAAATACCTATCTTTAGATGCACCTACCATAAAATGGTTCCAGTCCTACCTAGACAAAAGACAACAGGCAGTAATTTGGCATAAGACTCTTTCTAGCCTACAACCAGTTACCCTAAGTGTCCCTCAAGGGTCCATACTAAGACCTCTCCTCTTCTCAATATTTATTAATGACCTTCATCTAGCCATCCCCCAAGCCACATGCATACAATATGCTGATGACTCCACACTAATATGCTCAGCCAAATCCACATATGAACTCCTCTCTCTTACCCAGAAGACATTTAACACAGTTGAACAATGGTTTACACAGCGTTGCCTTCTTTTGAACCCCCAAAAAACTAAACTCCTCCTCTTTAATCTGACTCACAAATCCTCTCCACTTGATTTCTCAGTTGCATCTACCAATGGCATCATTATATCACCCGAGCCAACCACCAAACTATTGGGTATCGCCATAGATAACAATCTGAACTTTGACACCCATATCAGCAATACAATAAAAACTGTCAACAGAAAACTTGGCTCCCTCTATAGGATTAAACCTTACCTTTCCCATACAGCTAGAACAACCATAGCTCACGCTCATCTAATCTCTACTCTCCTCTATGCCTCACCTATTTTTACTAACCTTTCTAAAAATAACCTCAGCAAACTGGAAACTTCCTACAATAACATCGCTAGATTTGCAACAAGAAACCTTTACAGAACCCACCACTGCATAAATATAAAGCAGCTAGGATGGCTTGAACTACAAAATGTGATTAAATTCCATCAACTAACCATTGCCCATAAAACTCTCTATAAACCATTCAGTACTCTTATTTTATCTACCTTCATCACTCCATATACAAATCTGAAATCACTACTTTCCTCACATAAAAATCTTTTACATACCTCTAAACCTAACAACAAGGCTGGTGAATCTCTTTTCTCTAATGCTGTTGGAAAAAACTTGGAATCTTCTCCCTAGTAACCTTTCCTCTCTTCCCTCTCCATCACTCTTCAAAAACAGACTGAAACTCTACCTTACAACACACTGGTTGTGCCCCTGTACTAAACCTGACTAGGCATCCACCCATCAGATTAAATTTAGCTCTGCTTATCCCAGACTACTTATAAGCTTCTACATATTTCATTATAGAATTCTTTTCTCTTTATCTACTCTGTGTCTAGATTTATTCTCTTAAAATACACTGTGTCTAGTCTCTCTAAATACAAAGTTTTCTCTTATACAAATTTTTATTAGGAAATGTGTTCGAATGGCTAACCATAGCTGAAATGTACCATAATTCCTGTTTTACTGAAATGCAACAAAATGTAATGGAATGTGATTAGTATCTGTCATTTTAGCTGTATTTGTAAATGTCTCATATTATAAATGATATTGTGATTTTTTTTCCTGTGTTTGTTGGAGCTTTTCTCCTCGGGCCTCCACTAAAAATGGACATATATCCAGTTGGACTAGCCCGGTCAACAAATGTAAAATAAAATAAAATAAATAAAAATATTGAGCCATCATCCTAGGTAAAGGTGAAATTCAGCTGAAAGCTATGAGCATATCTGCCAGAGACACAGATTCTGTAAGCTCAGTCATGTGTCTGCATACAGTCCACTGAGTTATGTCTCAAGTTGTACACACCAGCAGGAACTATAAAGTCATCATAACATTACATGATGTTGACAGACCTACGTGCTTGGGTGGAATGGTGTATCCTGGCACTTCAAAGACAGCTAACTGGGACCTTTCCCATATGTAGCCTGGTGAGAGGGACATCAACGTGTCTCATCATGTAATCACCTACGAATCATAGTTTGAGTTTTTGTTTTCCCTCAGGTGTTTGACCGTGGAGACAGTGGTGCATGCTCTATTATGTGTACTTTGTTCTGCAGATGTATGATTATGTGTAGTGAGCTTGCAATTGGGTTTATGAGGTGTCTGGAGCAGCACACATGCAAGTGTGCGTGATGTGGGTGTGGGTGGAGTTTGTGGTGAGGTGTGCATGTTGGCAAACTGCTTATTGTCATATGTACTGACCAGTGTGTGAGACAGCATGGAATCAAGGTTTGTAATACAGTCACATCTCTCACATGTTGTGTTTGTGTGGCATAGGAGTATAGTCATGGGGACACTTTCCACATCTCCTCAGTGGTCATTGATAATGCCATTAGCAATAGAGACTTGCTTTTGTGTATATCCCAGCAGGTCATCATTAGGCAGTGGCATGACAGATACAGAAATATAACATGTTATCACATTTAAGTAGTTCTCCTAAGGCAACACAGCACCTGACAATGTACTATAATATGGCTGAATGAGTACAATGCCTTGCCAGGCATGTGGCCCTTGGATTAACCATAATCCCGTGATTAGGCATAGTCATAATAACATATCTACAAATGTAACAATGTACAACTCCAGCAAAGTTAGGGTCATGCTGCTACACCTTTGAAATTGACACCCTCAAACACACTGTATGTAGGCACTCCTTACAGTGAAGATGTGGATATCCATGCATACACAGAGAACTTGTTCAACTTTGCAGTCATTACTTTGGTCTTGCTAGTCTACACTGCCTGTCAAGCAACCAGACAGCAAATTGGATGCTGTGTGATATGATGTGAGAACATAGACATGTGTTCCAATTACAGAAATGTACAGTATGACATACCTAGGACATGTGTGAGGTACGCACACTTAGGCCAAATGTGACCACTCCTCTGCAGTAGGCCTCAGATCCTTGTCACGCAGATGTGCACCATGAGGATGTTGAAGGTCAGGTTGCATGAACTGCTGTGAAATTGTCACCCAACAGGGATCACTGTTGCTGTGGTACTTGTTTGAGCAACCTTGGTCATCTATGTCACCAGACATTGAACATTATATTGCAAAATTGCAGCTGTGCTCCGACTCACCATCTGCTCAGTGCCTTTGTGAAAACCTAACAACTCTGGAATACAAGGCATGATACATGCCAAACTCAAATTGCTCTGGTTACTAAGCAAGGCATCTACCTGGAAAAGTGTATGTCAAGCCTACAGAGCCATACATAATGTGGGACAACTATGTGGATGAACAAACAGGCTGTGGCCTGCTCCTCATTGAGCTTGGTACTAATGTTTTGCTTCAGGTGAGAGATAAAGTATAGGAGCATGGTATCCCAAGAGGGAGTGGTTGTGGTTAGACCAGCAGCAGTAGTAGCCAGGCACTAGCAATTCAGGGGACTCCCCTCTTGTCAGCATTCCTCACAAGGTAATTGTGTCATTTCAGTACACACTGCTTGAGTCCAAATGCAGAATAACTTTGTAAACACTCTCTCCTTACCTTCACAGGGTTTATGTATGACTTTCCCCTCCATGTTTGCCTGTGCTCTGTAAAGACATAGACATCTTGCATGACTATCTTCTTGGAAACCATGATGGTGTTAACTGCAATACTTAGTTGCACATTTAAAGCCATGAAAAGACTTATCATGAAAATGATCAGTAACAATGTAGTACACTTGCAGATACTGGCCCAAACCCAGTTTGTTTTGTTCAAGGTCAGATCATGCGTACCCTAATCAGTGGACCTCATTGAGTGTTAAACAAAGCAATGATGAGGGAAAAATTACTCACTGCACCTACCATGGCCTGAGAAGACATTTGGCAAGATTAGACCATCAGGCACTGTTGAAACACTGTACAGGTTATTTACAGACTAGTATGTCAAGTGGTCTAACAGTCATTATCTAGGAAGAGGGCATTGGGTAGTCCACCGATACAATGAGGCCAGTCATCAGTGGACTTCCCTCACAAATCATTCCTGGGACTATGCCTACTAGCCATTCCCTTCTTTGCAGTCATGGCCACTGTCAGTGACCTCAGAATGAGTACATTTGCAGATGATTGCAAATTAGGAGCTAACACTAAATCCCACACAGAACCAACAGTTATCCAGGATGGGCTGACACACACATTCAGTTGTTGTCAGAACCATTGAGAAATACTAAATGCCAAGGAATGCACAATGCTATACTTTTGGAAGTCATTCACACCTGAAAAATATTGTATTGTCAGCACATCTGCAACAGTTGACCCATTAGTCAGGGCCTTAATGACAAAGAGAGTGATCTAGCCTTTCACTTTCACTGGTCAGTAAGATGTGAGGATTCATTCAGTGTTGCACAGCCTATGGAGAAAGGCATGGCTTGTAAATCCCAAAGTGTCATAGTTACACTGTATTTGGCACTCATCACTCCTATCATTGAGTGCAATTACTCCTTTGGTATGTAACTACACAGGCATAACTGACACCTGTAACAGCCACAGAGGTTCCACAGTAAACCAATACACAGTGTACATAACATGTCATATGCAGACCGTGTCAAGGCCTTAACTGTGTATTCTGTCTTCTACGTGCTTTGGAGGGGAGGTGTATAGTTGCTATGCAGGGAGGTGTCAGATCCCACTGTGTACCTCCTGCATATAGGTTCATAGGTTCATAGGTTCATACTAGGCTATCTGCCCAAGGGCATTTATAAGCCTAGCCCATTGTTTTGTGGCTTACGCCACCCCTTTAGTATGGGGAACTATACCCATTATTTTGCTGTGCCTCTGTCGAGCAGTGACACTGAGGTAATTCCTGGGGTATATCTGCGATCTCCCATCCATTGGTCAAGATTTCTCTTGAACAAGGCCAGCGAGGTGCTCTGCCTCACATGTACCGGGATTTTGTTCCACAGCATAGGGAGTCTTTGGGTGATGAATCTATCCCTCCAGCACGTCCTATTAATAGCCGTGTCGAGGTTTAAGTCTTCCGCCCTTGTGGCTCTGATGGATCTAGATTTTTTGAGGTGAAGCATATTCATCAAATCTGGGTTTGACATGGCCTTGTATGTTAGGCAAAGGTCACCTCTGAGCAAGCGGTGGCGACTAAATAGAGCTGGAGTTCTTTCAGTCGGGCAGCATAGGACAGATTTTTGAGACCCTTTATCCTTTTGGTGAGGAACTTTTGTGGCCTCTCCAGCTGCTGCAAGTGTCTGGTCAGATACATTCCGAATGGGGCATTGTACTCAATCATTGGTCTGATGAGTGATGAGTAAAGGGAGACTATGACCTCCCTTGATCTAGATGAGAATCCCTTCATGATAAGGTGGGCAATGTAGAAGGACTTCCTAACTACTTTAGCTACATGGGTGTCGAATGACAGACTACTATCAACCTGGGTCCCCAGGTCCCTGATAACTTCTTCTGTGCTCAGTGGATTGCCACCTATTTGGTAGCTAGGGGTAACCTTGTTTTTCCCGAAGGGTATGACTATGCATTTTTGGCATTTAACTTTAGGCCGTGGCTCTGGCACCAGTTATCCGTTTCTGTGAGACCCTTCTGAAGGATATCTGTGTCAGATGTGTTTTCTACTATGGCGACCAGTTTGCAGTCATCTGCAAACTTTGTCAGCCATAACCCTCCTGTGTTTGCTTGTACTTCGGAAAAGTAGATGCCAAACAAGAGTGGGCCCAGGACTGAGCCCTGTGGGACACCACTTGTGACAGGCTTTGAGTCTGACATGGCGCCAGCAACTCTGACCCTGTGAGTTCTGTCACTCAGCCAGTTTGCAACCCATCTTGTGATGTATGGGTTAACATTTAAGCTGATGAGTTTTCAATGATACCCGAGTGGGGTATTGTATCGAAGGCCTTAGCCAGATCGAGGTAGGCTGTATGGACTGCCTTTCCCTCATCAATGGCTTTGGTGACTGTTTGAAAAAGTCAACCAAGTTTAAAAGGCATGATCTGCCTTTGACAAAGCCAAACTGGGTTGGATCCAAAGTCTGCAAATTCCTATGTCTTTATTTATGAGGTCCATTATGATCCTCTCCATGGCTTTGCAGATAAGGCTTGTCAAGCTAATGGGCGGTAATTTCCAGGGTCTGTGGAGGCACCGCCTTTGTGAAGTGGGACCACAGTTGCAGTGCGCCACTCCTGGGTGCGTATCCAGAGGTAAGACTTTGATTAAACAGCTGTCCTAGCTGTGGGTTTAATTCCTCATTGAGTTCGTGGAGCACACAGCCGGGGACACCATCGGGTCCCATGGATGCTGTGTTTTTGCTTTGGAGAGCAGTTCTCACTTGGGCTGGAGATGTTTGGGGGCTGCACTCATTTGGTATAGATATCTCTCCTTTTGGGGAGGGGAGAAGTTTGCACTGAACCTGTCAGCCAGTATGTTGGCAATGTCTGTAGGATCAGTAATCTTCACATCATTTTGAACTAGTTCTGAGCATATCTGGGAGTTTCCTCCTAGGTTTCTAACATAGCTAAAGAAGGCCTTATGATTGTCTTTTGAGTCTTTAGCTATTTTTCTCTCGAAATTTGCTTTGGATGATTTTATGAGAGCTCTTAGTTTTTACTTATAGTGATCAAGGGTGTCTTACCTTTTAAGGATTTTGCTCTATCTTGTAGTAGCTTCCTCCTTTTGCTGTAGAGTTTGTTTATGGCTGGGGTCCACCAGACTGGAAGCTTGCCTTTGGTACAAAGAGTCTTTGTTTTGCTTGGGATTGCCTTATCCATGCAGTCCTGCAGGTGCTGGTAGAAGGCGTTTGTAAGTGATTCAGCGGCTTGAGTATTGTTTTCCGCCCGGCTCGGGGCCTGAAAGGAGACCACACTAGTCTTTAGAAGTGTGAAGTCGGCTTTTGAGAAGTTCTTTACTGTGGTCTTTTTATTTCAGGTGGGGTGGGATGAGGACCTCCAGCGAGATTAGTTTGTGATCTGATCTCACCAGTGAGGGGTATACTTCGGTGTTGAACATTGTGCTCCCATGTTCGTGATGATGAGATCAAGTATGTTATCTCCTCTTGTGGGGATGGTGACTAGTTGTTCCATGGCATTTGAGTTTATGAATTCCAGGAACTTTTGGGCTAGGGTGTTTGGGCTTGAGTAGTGTTCCCAGTCTATATTAGGGTAATTGAAGTCACCTAGTATGATGGTGTTTGGTGATACATTTATCCCTCTAGTGTTTTCAGGACGGCCATGTGAGTTTCCTGAGTTTGTGAGGGTGGCCTGTAACATGCTACAATTTGCAGAGCAGTCTTGCCTATGGTTAATTGCACCTGGATGGTCTCCGATGCATCGTGCGTTGCCACCAGTCTTGAGGTGTGGGTGTCCTTGATGAATATGGATACCCCCTCCTTTCTTGGTATTGTCCGGATTTTGGGGCGGGCATGATATGAGGTAAAACCTGATAGCGCTGGGGTGCTCTCAGGAGCCTTGAACCAGGTTTCTGTCACAGCACAGACATCGATGTTCTCCATACTGAGAAGGGCCTCGAGTGCATGCATTTTGAGATTTAGACTTCTGGCATTGAGCAGCATTACCCTTAGTTTTTCCTTTTTGTGTTCTAGGGTGGTAGGTTTAGAATTTGAGCCTTGCCTAAAAAGGCACTATGGGGTGGCAAGAGCCTTTGCCAATATCCGGAATCCCAGGGGTGACAGGTGCAAGCCGTCCCTTGTGAAGCAGCGTGGCTTGTCCAGCATGTCATCCCAGGCAGACAGATACTGGATCCCCTTTGAATGACACCAGTGTTTAAGCCAATTGTTAAAGCTGATCATCTTATCTCTGTATTGTGGCATCATTCTTGGTGAAGGTAGGATACTGCTCAAGGTCAGGGTCATACCTGCCTGGGCTACATAATCAGAGAGCTCCTCAATGTCTCTTTTCATGTAGTCCAAGGAGGTACGTCTCAGGTCATTTACACCAGTGTGGACAATGACTGAGTCATATTTGTACCTGCTGTTGAGAGACCTGAGTGCTTGCGTTATGTGGCAGATTCTAGCGCCCGACAGGCAGCTTACTGTGACCTTCTCCTTACTCAGTCTGGTGAGCGGGACATCAGTGTGTCTGACTATGGAGTCACCAATGACTAGTGTGTCTGGCATTGTGTTTGGCCTTAAGGGCTGTGACTGTTTGACACTCTGACTGTGAGGTCTATGTGTTGCGGGTGTTGTGTTCTGAGGTGGTGGTTGTTTGGGTGTCTGCTTTGGTGGCCTCTGCTGTTTTGGTAGATTTTTGATCAGAGCCTCCGAGTATGTCTTTGTGTGTTTATGTGTATGATTTGAGGTTGTAGTTGTAATGGTACTATGTGAGACTGGGTCTATAGTGTGTGTGGTAACCTTCTCCTCCTGACTGGTCTTGCCAGTCCTATGTTGAGAGAGCTCAGCCTCCAGTTTGGCCGTATAGTTGCATCTCTCGCATGTATTTGTGTTTTGTGGGAGGAGGAAAGGGTTGTCTGTGTACATGAGGCAATTGAAACATTGCCTCAATATTCCCAGGTTCACCAGCTGAGCAGGAGAGGACACTAGCAACTGATCCCTCGACATGCTAGAAGGGTAGACGAAAAACTTTAAAAAAAGATTCCGCGGGACGTGGGTGACCGAGAAATGGGGGGTTGCCTTTTTGGGGTACTATCTATGACAAGAGTGCCGTATCAAGGTAATAAGTACTGTAGGAGCAAGTGCTAGGTTTAATAGATAGAGAATAGTCTACTTGGAGTCAAGTAGAGTTGATCTTTTTAGTTATAGGATACGCTGATTTGATCAGTAGTATAGTTCGAGGAAGGTAGTTTTAAGGGAAAATTTGAAGATTGGACTTTAGGTAGCCCGAACAGTTTAAACCTGCTTGACCGGCACTGCCCTAGTGTGCAACAGTGGCAGCTCCACGCTAAATCGCGCTAACGCGCGTTTAGCGCGTTTTATACCAGGGGGCTGGAAAAAGCTAGAAACTGGCCCAAAACGACCAATAAACTACTAGTTACTGGCTGAAACCTCACAAAACTGGACAAAAGGCAGCTCAATGCTTCCCACTCCCACTGGTAAGGAAGGTAGCTTCCCTTCCCCCAAATAAGGCAAGGAAACAGTACACAGGAACTACAACCAAAGCCCAGGAATCAGCAACTCTGAAACTGGACTAAACTAGTAAAGCAGGAAAGCAAGGTAGCTTCCCTTCCCCCAAATAAGGCAAGGAAACAGTACACAGGAACTACAACCAAAGCCCAGGAATCAGCAACTCTGAAACTGGACTAAAACTAGTAAAGCAGGAAAAACAAGAGATATTTTTTTTTTTCTTTTTTTCACAAAACAGGCAGAAACAGGTACAGCAAACACTTATAAATGCTATGAATCAGCTACTACAGCTTACACAGAAGAATTTGCTACAAATACAGTCAAATAGTAACAAACAAGGATTCTAAGTGCAATATTAAGTTAAATGCAGTAAAACAGCTTCAATGTAACAGAAAGGCAGGCGAAATACAGTTGCTAGGTATTCAGATGTGGAAAGCAACAAAAAATATACTTAGTATCAAGAAAAGTCGCTTATTCAGCTCTCTGCAGCCTGGATTACTCTGCTGGCCCACGTGGAGTCTGTGCTGAGTAGGTACAAGCTGAAAGTTTTATACCAGGGGGCTGGAAAAGCTAGAAACTGGCCCAAAACGACCAATAAACTACTAGTTACTGGCTGAAACCTCACAAAACTGGACAAAGGCAGCTCAATGCTTCCCACTCCCACTGGTAAGCAAGGTAGCTTCCCTTCCCCCAAATAAGGCAAGGAAACAGTACACAGGAACTACAACCAAAGCCCAGGAATCAGCAACTCTGAAACTGGACTAAACTAGTAAAGCAGGAAAAACAAGAGATATTTTTTCTTTTTTTTTCTTTTTTTTCACAAAACAGGCAGAAACAGGTACAGCAAACACTTATAAATGCTATGAATCAGCTACTACAGCTTACACAGAAGAATTTGCTACAAATACAGTCAAATAGTAACAAACAAGGATTCCAAGTGCAATATTAAGTTAAATGCAGTAAAAACAGCTTCAATGTAACAGAAAGGCAGGCGAAATACAGTTGCAAGGTATTCAGATGTGGAAAGCAACAAAAAATATACTTAGTATCAAGAAAAGTCGCTTATTCAGCTCTCTGCAGCCTGGATTACTCTGCTGGCCCACGTGGAGTCTGTGCTGAGTAGGTACAAGCTGAAAGTTTTATACCAGGGGGCTGGAAAAAGCTAGAAACTGGCCCAAAACGACCAATAAACTACTAGTTACTGGCTGAAACCTCACAAAACTGGACAAAAGGCAGCTCAATGCTTCCCATTACTAGCATGAGAATTACCTAGCATGAGAATTACCTGTTCTAACAGCTACACATTGACTGTGGCATAAATAGGACATGCTGTAGAGACAGGTGTGTAACCCCGATACTATTCCCTATATGTAACAGGCTCCCTAGCCATGTGAGCACACTTCCGCTGTAATGCACATCATGTGCAAGTTATACAATGGGATGCAGAACAAGACAATTATAAGTGGTTTAGATCAAATGTCTGTCACAGGGAAATTGTAGATGTTTCATCTCTTGCAACACAGCTCATAGATGTGTCAGCTCCCAAAACCCTGCTTGCACTTATCAGGGGTACTAGACCTTGTCAGAGATTAGGGAATGCATGATTAAGCTGAAAGAAGCCATTGTTCTTGCTAGCCTGTTATACACATATGAACCTATGGAGCCATGCTCCTATACTGCTTTACCTTTCTGAACACATTTTTCTTCTTTGCTGACATACCATCCTGTGACTGATGTTTATGGGTTTATTGTAGCTGTGTACCCATAGGTGTGTCCTACACAATCCTGAAATTGAAACATAAACAGTTCCATGAGACACCTTTCATTGTGCAAGTATACAGCCATTACAACATCATCCAACTTAATGTACACAAAATAATGTGGCTTACTCATTACAAATGTCAACATACAATATCTATCAGTGACCATTACAAGTGGTATGTCAAAGGCATCAATGAATGAAACAAATACATAGTAATTTAGATAGTCAGTCTGTGCATCAGACACAAAGCTTCATGTCCTTTCATCGATGACAAGGATGACAGGGATGTGGTATAGGTATCATCACTTTCACAGGGTGTTGTGTGGGGGTGGAGGAGGCCTAGGCTGACCAACTAGATTGGCAAGCATGTGTCAGAGTCAGGAAGGAAAGCAGGCAAGATGGATCATGGAAATGTGCCATGTGTGTCTATAGGTGACCTGATTGTGACAGTGGTGTGTGAGTGTCTGTGTGAACACAGTCAAGCTCAGTGCCAGTCCTACATGCCTGCATGTTGGACAGCTTTGAAACATGCATGATAGAACTGACAGTTTACCATCTTTACCCCCAAACATGGGAAATGGCTCTGCCAGGAGTTGCACTGTCATGTCCATACCCAAGGCTAGAAACAGGGCTACTACCTGAGGGTGACTGCTGTCTGCTGAGACTGTGTCCTCCATAAGAATGCCCAGGACTATGAGCCCATGGCCTGCCATGTCTTGGTGTGGACAGCACACTCCCCTCTGGAGCACTGGGTGTACTGTTACTACAGATGTGTGATTGTGCATGGCCATATGGACTCTCAGCAGATGTAGTTGCTGACCTACATCCACAGGTCTGATGCTCAACTCCAACAGATGTTCCATCGCAGACAATGTATGTTCCAAGACAGATATTCTGTGATCTGTGCCAAACTAATATCTTTCCACTGTGTCAGTCAACAGATCCAGGTATCAGCAACACAGTGGAGGCAATCACGGATGTCAGATTGTGCTGTATCCATAACCCTGAGCATTCATCAAGTTCATTTCTGAATGTGCTTTTGCGTCCATGATGGCCCTGAACATACGCCAAGTGGCATGGGATGAGACACCTGCAACACATGGTGGAAGGACAGCAGGCCTCCTACAAGCACCCTTATCAATACACCTGTGTGGAACCTTGCCATCTCTTTGGCTATGGCCAGTATCAACACTCAATGGAGACATAGCAGCCGCACTTTCCTGTTCAATGTCCCCACCCTCTGACTACACAATATCTGTGGCCTCAGGGGACTGGGTACGCATAGGCATACTGACTGTGTACAAAGATAATGAGGGCAGAAGAGGGATGTAAACTTCTGTGACAGATTCAGCCCCTGCAACCCTCACATGTGCTTTATTTTGGCCACCATCATCATCAAGAGTCTGAACAGACACTGATATTAGGTTGTGAAGGGGACAGAGATCTACCCCCGGTCATCTGTGATAAAAAGGGAAAAACAGTACATTAACACCTGCACTACTATGCTCTACAGAACTATCTTGCAATCTATATTAAACTGTATACAATGCTACCAGTATTATAAACTTGTTTAACCTCAACCTCATATAGTAGAACATGAGCACATCATTTTACAAACAAACATCTGTAGTTACTAGTAAATAAAAAGGTATTTAATCCAGAATCTTATGAGCAACAATGATGTACACTGTTGACAGTTGGCAAAACTCTGCACAGGTGACACATACGGCAATCTGTAATGTCCTGAAAAGACTGTCAAATCTATCAGTGTGGTCACACCTACAAGGCATAGGTATGACTCTAAACTGTGTTCAATTGGAAAATATCTGAGCAATTGGTAATCATGCAAACAGTACCTCAATCCTGCCAGCAGGCCTGGGATGACAGCTTAGCAAATACAGTACACTAAATCTATATCTCTAACAAAACAGTGTTGTGCTTACCAGGAGCAGGAGGACAACCACATCTGATTCTTGATGGTCCTGTGAATATTTGAGGGAGATGTAATGTACACAGCACCACATATTGCACTATAACAGGCTAATATGTCCAAATATCTCACATTTACAGTAGGTACTATGTTAATTGGTATGTTGGTCACAATCTGAACATGAGATTCAAACAACTAACCCCCCAAAAAAATACCTGGCACCCACATAAAACTATGTACACACTTACACACTGAATGCTACAGTATTCCAATCTTGATCCAACTAAGCATACCTGGTCACTCCTCTTGCATGGAAATGGTGGTACCCACATCCACAACATACCATGTGATGGCTGCCTGGGAGCTTTCCTGTGTTCCTAGGTTCACCAGGAATTTCTCAGTGGCTGACAGTGGTTGTTCCACCACAGGCCCTCCAGCAGTGACACCATGATCCCTGGCCATGTCTGCTGCTTTTCTGCATGTGGCATAGATCACATCGATGGAGTGGTGTCACATCTACTCCTATGTTCTGCTCTGGTGACTGATAGCATTCACATTGTGAAACAGGTCAGCCCATAATGTTGCCCTCTCTTCCCTGCTTGGCCTCCCATTGAACAGCAGAAGCTGATGGTGTTGCTACATGACCTCCAGGATGATGTAATTCTCGGTGTCTGTAAAAGGGCCCCAGCATCATGGATATGTATTTCCTGAAAGACAACAAAATGGGAACACATGTCAGGCTCACATACGCGGGAGTACAGTTTGTAGAGATACAGCAATAATGGATGGCTACCAGTATTCACTGCTTCAGCAATAACAAATGGCTACCAGTATTCACTGCTTGATTACACATCTCACATTCAACACTATGCAAACATAGTAAGAGTGTGGATGCAACTAGGATACTACCAATAGGCATCTATTTCTGTTTGTGCCATGACAGATACTGATGTATGATCACACACCCATCACAGGAGTCCATTAAAGTGAGGTGCCTAGGTGTAACCCCCCTTATAATATAAAAAAGCAACAGTGCCAGTCAAATAGAGTGTAGTATTACAATCGCTATCAAAGGAGATTTCCAGGAGACCTGTGTACCTAATTAACAAAAAAGCATTTTACCCTTACTGTACTCTAGTTCGTATGTAGGTGTAACACATCTGGAGATCAATGTCATGTCATCATTACAGTTCTAAGAAAGGCTTAATGATCTAATCCCCATTCCCCTAAGTATATTGAAACATATGCATCATGCTGAAAACCAAATGGTTACATACCTGATGGAGTACAATACTTCTCTGTTGAAAGGTACATATATATAAATGTTGTGCTGATGAGTTCACCTTGTGAAGTAACTCTCATACACGATGGCTCCCCTAGCTAGCTGTTTGCCTTTTTAACATGGTACTCATTAGCAAGTATTTGCCTCTGAACCAATCTGTGCTTCTGAAATGATAATTTCAGCCAACACAGCTGATTTGCAGAATAACTAGCCAATCCCATACAACCACTGCACAAGATATAATGTCTCAATGTAGATTACAACCCCTTTCTCATATGCTGGGTTGGAAATTGTTAGATACTATGTCATATCAGTGAGAATGTCTGTAGCAGCTACTTTTTACATACAAATGTGTGTGCTACAGGCTGAAGCTGAAGGTGATGCTGCAGGCAATAGGCATAAGCAGAGAGGATGAACACTTTGCAGGACAACAAGCTTTAAGAGTAAGTGTGGGACCTGTGGCAGCTTTGTTGTATAGATTGGGGGTATCCATCCCACTGGGAATTAAGGTATGTGTTACAGGTAAGTATGTCACCCAACAATATCAGTAACACACTACAGGGGAAAATGCTTGGTATGTCTTAGAAAAAGGTAGGGGTACATTAACCATAATGTCACGCTGTTGGACAACTGCCAAGTCACATGTTATGTCACTATAGTCCCTTGTTAAGTGTGTGCTGGCAGATCTATCTTAAAATAGTGAAAACCCACTAAATCAAATTTTATTTCATCCAGACCATATTAATGAATCCACTAATCATCGAAATCCAAGATCCCCAACTTCTGTTTCATCAACATTCTTCTCCAGCATTATACATTGACTACCAATCAATAAATTGCAAGTAAATTAAACCATGCCCCTGTTTGAAAAGTGTAACAGAATCTTAATTCATACCGAGAACACACCATAATTTAAGCATACTGGAATGTCTCATAATCTGTTAGGAAATAAAAGCTACAGTCCTTGAAAAACATATAAATCAAATTACATTTTCAACACTTGCTATAGCACTAATAAATTGCATACAGTTATAATCATTTCTATGCTGTAATGTGTCTTGAAACTGATTATGCCTCTGCATTAACTTTCTCTTCTTTGGTGATGTTGGACAGCAAGCATTCATTCTTAACCTCATTTCATCTACTCTGCTTTGTTCCTGAATAACAGCTGCAATCACATTAGGAAAATCTAAAGTTTGCTTTCCAATGAAACACTTTAACCTGCAATGCCATGCTTCTACTGTGTTTTGAGTTCTTGGCAAAAATAACTCATTAAGTGCAGAGATATTCCAAAACTGAATGGGAAATAAAGGAGGAAAACATGTAGTAGATGTTAATCTAGTACTAAATTTCCTCAGTTTTCCCAGCAGGTACCACTCTGGAAAGTACTTTAACAGCTCTTTGCCTTCAGCTGGAAAACTATCCTTCGACTCATTGTACATGACTAACGCATCATTTTCTGAGAGAAATGCTAGAGCAGCAAGCTTTTTACAGACATTTGGAATCTTATATTGCAATTATACAAACTTGTCATTCCTAAATTATGCACCTTCTTAGACAAATTTTGTGCAAAATTGAAAAAAAAACATCCTTTAGGAATAGTTACGTTGACATTCATTATAATGCTTTTGACAGCAATGCTTTCAAAGTCACATAATATAAACTGTACGTTACACTCAAATTTGTTATCCTTCAGAAGCTTAAAAACACAGTGCTGCATGTAGTTATAACACTTTAGAGATTTCTTGGACATAAAACAGAGCAATAATGGTAATTATTTCTTATATCCTCCATAATTTACAAGTCCATGAATACTGTACAGTTGCCTGAGCTGCTTATCTTTATTAATGTGAGTGCCATCCATCATCCAAATTGTGGCACGGCTAAGATCACAGACAGTCTCTATTGTACTAAGGACCAGCACCACATTTTCACATTTCACTACTAGGATCACTCAACCTTTTCTCAAGAAAATGTCTTATTTTTAATGAATAATTTTCAACATGAACATGTAAAATTACTCTGCTAACCTGCTGTAACAGTGCCTTTCTGGTAGGCAGGCTAGCTACAAAATCTAGTGAAGTAGACACGAGAGCATCGTCTACTGTCAGACATGGGTTATCTCTAGATACAGATGCTCTCAGCTTCATATCACTGCATATTTTATACCTTTCCACGTCTGCTGGATCGGCAAAGTGATTATGAGCAGCAGACTTTAACTCCTCTTTATTCACTACACAAAAAGTGACAGCTCTACTTTTATATGTATTTGTTAACTTAAACTTACATGGCCAGTATTTCTTATTTTTTCCTGTTTTCTCAAGATTGTAAATGTAGCTACCCAAAACTAGAATTTCCTTTCCTCTTTGTGGAGTTAACATGCTATAAATAACTTCACATCTTCTGGGTTTATACTCTATGACTTCCATCATTCTTTAGTGGTATGCTGTACACTGGTGATGTATTACAGACTCGCTTTTATAGACCTACTAATTTACAGAAGTGATTCACTGCTTTGATGAAATGAAAGTAGATAAACTGAGATTATGATGATTAGTGGTTTTGATAATATGGTCTCAAAGAAATGATATTTGATTTAGTGGGTTTTCAATATTTTAAGTTAGACCCATACTGGCAACCCTTGTGTCTAGCTCAACATCCATAAATGTATTGTACTTGTGCAGCTGTGGTTGTCTGTAATGTCACCAGCAAATCATTGTAAGCTGCAGCCTGATATTACTGGGCCACAATTACAGTCCGCACTTCAACATCCTCTGATAATTCAGGCTAATGCATGCCCTGACATTTTCTGCAATTTCTAGTGTTGTACTAGGACTAGTTAAGAGTGGTCATATATGTAAGCTTTTGACCTCTATTATTTAGATGCAGACATTGCAACTGTACTGCTTTGGATGGATAAATGGGTAATGAGACAGACATACATATCGCAATGTACAATGTTGATGTCCACCTGCATCTATTCTTATTGTGAAGCACAGCTGTAATTGACCCCAGAACCATGTGTACCAGAAAGTAATGCTGTCGATGCATTTTACAGACTGAACTACAGAGTCATTACTATAGCAGGTTTATTTTTACATGCTATAGTTATCATTACACAGGCATCTGCTGTTAAATACTGCACTTACATATATTAATTATGTGAATGGCTTTAGACTACTATATTTGTATACAAGAGTCCCAGTTAATTTCCATTAATGTATTGTTGTTCCCAAAACAACATGTTAAAAAGAAAAAGTTTTACAATTTGACTAATGCTGAGTTTGTTTCACTAGCAACTTTAAGGATAAATAGTAACATAGTAGTGAAAGCTGCTGATAAGGGGGGGGGTTGTTTTATTTGATACTAGTGACTACATCAAAGCTATGGATTTATTGTTGGAAGATAGAAACACCTACAAACCAATAAGTATAGATGATGTGAATAGCATTGTTACCAACATACATGATAGACTATATGACTTATTGATGTGCATGCAAATCAGTTATGAGATGTATGAGTTTTTGTTTATTGAAAATCCCCTTGTTCCCTGCTTAAAGGGACTACCCAAACTTCATAAGAATATACATCCTGTCCCCATGCGTCCCATCGTATCTGGCAAGGGATGGTCCACGTCTACCATTTCAATTTTTATTGAAAAGATTTTGAGACCAGTAGTTGACAGCATAACCTTTATTCTCAAGGACACCTACCAATTACTCAATGATATAGAATTGTTACAACAGGATTGGATAGGCACAGATGATATCTTATTAATTTCATTAGATGTCAAAAACCTCTTCACCTGTATACCTAATGAGTATGGTATACAGGCTGTTAGAGAAATAATGGCTCATGAAACTACCTTCACAACTAATAGACAAACCCTTTTATGCCAACTACTAGATTTGGTTTTGCATAATAACGTCTTTTTATTTAATAAAAAATATTTTCTTCAAACATGGGGTGTCGCCATGGGCACCCCATGTGCCAATACGTATGCAAATTTGGTGATGCATTTTTGGGAACAACAATACATGTTCAATAATGCTTGGGCACACAGAATTAAGTTCTACAGAAGGTTTGTTGATGACGTGGTAATAATATGGGAAGGGACCTTTATTTTATTTCAGGAATTGCTAGTTTATCTTGAGTCTACTACAGATTTCCTGAGATTTACAGCAGAACATTCCAATGTTGCTACAAACTTTTTAGATGTCACTCTTACATTTGATGTTAATAAAAGACTAGTTCCATCACTTTACAGAAAACAGTGCTGGAAGAATAATATATTAAGCTATAGTAGCATGCATCCTAGGTTTGTTTTTTCAGGAATTGTTAAGTCAGTTTGTTCGTCTATCTAGGTTATGCAAAAATACTGATGTATTGATTAAAGAAGCTGATCATTTAGAGGCCTTATTTTTAGATAGAGGTTATGATGCCAACCTAGTTCGATCCATTAAGAACAAAACTTTAGGTCTAGAAACAAGTTTGGATATCGTTGGTACATCTAGCAGTTTTAAACACAATATGGGGACATTACCCAAAGACAATAAACTAAGCTATGTAACAAAATACACAAATGATATTACAGACCTAACGAAAATTATCACCAAACATTGGAATGTATTAATCAGTGATGACCACGTTAAATATTTGGTGGGCACTAAACCTCACTTCTTGTTCAAGAACTGTGATAATCTCAAACTAATTTTCAATTTTAATGACAATAAGACTAGCCACACTACAAATTTATTTCCAGATAATAAAGGGACATACCCATGCATGAAATGTAACATGTGTAAATATATCACACATACACAAGTCTTTAATTTTCCATCTGGTTTTCTTAGGTTTGTTCCTAAGATTTTTGCTGATTGTAATACGATGAACGTAAAATATTTGGCTACTTGTGACTTTTGTGATGCGTTCTACGTTGGCTTAACGAAAAGGAAATTCAAAGAGAGAATATACAATCATGTCTATGACATTAGAAAAAACAATGATCAGAATGCACTTGCCAGACACATCAACATTCACCCAGAACACAATTTTAGTTTCAGAGTATTACAAGTCATTACACCTAATATAAGACAAGGAGACAACATGAACTCCTTAGCGAGGTTAGAATTAAGTTGGATTTTTAGAACTAAGGCCCATATACCACCCGGCCTAAACCTCTATATCTCCTTGAAACCAGTGCTAGAGGCTATTTAGCTATATAATTCATTTAATTAGGTATGTTGTTTTAATGCTGTCATCAGTTTCACTGATTAATATAGATCACTACACTTTGCATTATCTATATGGTCTTGTTTATACCTTCCTTATTGTCATTTTGATGCATATTTATTGCCATGTCACATCTCCATTCCATACCCAAGCTAGGGGGCTATGACACATTTCATACTTATTAACATAGAACATACCAGTTCTATGTTTTATATTTTATGTTTTATATTTCATGTTTTGTATTTATGCTTACTGATTTTTGGAAGGTGTTTCTTCATTTTAATTATTAATTTTGTTTACATTACCATACATAGTTTTACATGTAGAATCTATCTATTAATTTCGTTCAGATTAATGCATATGGTTCCATATGTATTTCACATAATTTACAATAAGATTTAGCACATTTGAACCTTTTCAAAGTTCCCATACATTGTATTTAATTTTACATCTCCATGCATTCTATATGTCTTTGCACATTTTTATACATATTAAATGTACATTTATGTTCATTCATTAGGGACATGAACAATATACATTAGTTTATACATTGTTGCACATGTTATATATTTTTTCCTGGATGAGTGTCATGCATAAACTATTATGTTTTTTACATATTTTCATACATTTTTATACATTTATATGCTATTTAGCCACACAATATTTATATAGTTTTAAATGTGTCATGAAAAGTTTATTTGAATGTATTATTCAATACAGTTTGTTTTATATAAGAGTTTTTAAGCAGAATGCTTCAAGCATAGTTGCACTAGCACTTTAAATGAATTTTCAAAGACTGCTTGACAGCTGATTAATTATTTTGATATAATATTGTTTAATTGATTAATTGATTAATTATATCAGCTGATACTTACATCTTTGTATATAAGCCTTAGAACAATTCATTGTGTTAGATCTGATGAAGCGTGCAGTCCAGCATGCGAAAGCGCTTATCTTTTTATCCTTAATAAACCTGTGTTTTATCGAGAATTTGGTGTGTTTCGTGGAAGACTCTACAACTTATATTTCTACATTTTATTCTTCATTTTTTGGTTGCTGAGTCCTCAGGAGGTGAAAGACACTTAACCTCTTGTTGGTGAATTTTGTAAATAGTTATATGTCATATGTGAATATCAACATGATTTATATAAGATGCTTTTGTTACAATTGTATTAGAACTGAATGTCATGTGTATATCAAACTGGTCTGTACAGACGTGTGTTAAAATGTATTTTTATAAAGTGCTTGTGCTTAAAATGTAACCACAGTATGTCCATCTGGAAAAGAACATAAATGTACATGCACATTTGTAACTGTTTAAATGTATATATTTTAACAGTGGAAACTGGAACACAGGAGGTTAATTTCAGAAAAATAGATGAAATTAAATCACTTTATGGCTAGGCCATAAAATATGGTAGCTGTCAGTTTTCAATGCAGCTAGACACAGAGTCTGTGCTGAGAAATTTTCTGTATTGTCTTCAGAGTGAACTAATTACTTGTTTTGAAAGCATGAAGGAATGTAATTGTTTTATGACTGCCTGCATCTGCCAAAGATCTGAGGTCTATATATTTTCACAGGTAGATGCTAAATTCTGCTAGCTTCCAGCAGTGGGAGGTTCACCTGGGATAGAGTCAGATAACAAGAAATTATGTCATTCTGTAAGGTATTCCGGCAATAATATTTGAGATATTAATCTGACAAGTCTGTCAGAGACAGTGCATTCTGTATTCTGTCTTGGACCTTGCAACAGCAAGATCCATTCTCCACACATCTGCCTTGCTCGATTAATAGTAAGTTCTTAGGGTACAGTAATTCTCTTAGATTCAGTCAGGAATATAGTGAAGCTTAGTTTGGATATTTTTATTTGTTTCCAACAAGCAGACGTAAGATGAAGCTACACCACGCTATCATAAAACCAACAACAGTTTATTCAGAAAACAGGCACAGGCAAAGGCATAAGCACTTTCGCAGTATTACAACTACTTCATCAGATACATCTAATGAAGCAGCTGTAATACTATGAAAGCACTTATGTCTTTGCCTGTGCCTGTTTCCTCAATAAACTGTTGTTAGTTTTATGATAGCCTGGTGTTGCTTCATCTTAATTCTGCTCATTGGATTTACTTTTCAGTTCGTGAAGCATTTATTCAGCACACACTGGTATTATTGGACTTTTTCCTGTGGTTTTAAACTCTGATGTCACTGTGAATATCTACCGAGTATTTTCTTATTCTTTTATTATTTATTATTAAATATATTTAAACCTTTCATCGTGGCTGATCTTTGTAGAGGTATTTAAGTTTTGAGAGTATTTGCATATTTATTTGGCGACACTGGTGTGGGACACTCCTAATAGTCTTGCCTGTGGTCAAACTACCATTTGTGTTACTATTAATATTACACAGTAAGTTTGGACACCCTTTGTTAAGGGTCTTAAAGTAGCTGATAATGAGTTGGCTGGTGGCAGTGATAACTACCTTATAGTCTAGGCAAAAGCCAGCCTTTCCCGTGTGTGTGTGTGTGTGTGTGTGTGTGTGTGTGTGTGTGTGTGTGTGTGTGTGTGTGTGTGTGTGTGTGTGTGTGTGTGTGTGTGTGTGTGTGTGTGTGTGTGTGTGTGTGTGTGTAAATCAAACCTCAAAGAGTGTGTGTGTCAGCTACTTGGGCAGGGACATGAGGCAATGTTTGGACAGAGAGGGTGCTGGATGTCTAGGTTTGGCCACTCGGCTGAGATCTCAACTTTAGACCTGTGCCAGTGGAGTGTCTTATTGGAGAACTGGAGAAGGAGGGAGAAACCAGCCCCAGACTGACTGTGGTCTCTGTGAGCTCTTAAGGGAAACTGTACTTGATGCAGAGAGCTTTATCTGAAAATGATGTGTGTGCACCTGTTATCTTCCCAGTGTACATCCCCCACTGTCACCAGTGGTGAGGACTAAGGCTCCTTGATTACTGGTCCAACAGTGGGTTGTCACATACTGCAATACATGCATATCTGAAATTTGATGATGCATTACTTTTTAGTTAATATGTAACAGTTGACTGGTGCGTGAATGGAACACACATGCAGTGAATACAGGGATAATGAAAACTTATTTGAAAAGATTAGTTGCAAAGCACAATCCTGTTTTAAATGTTATTGATAATGTTCCTTTAAACCTGGCATTTAGACACATGGATAGCAGTCTAGGACTTCAGTTACAGTAACTTACTCATATACCGTGTTTATTGCCTGGGTGGAATATACAACATTATTTCAGAAAGAATGAGCAGAACACAGGCTTGAGCCTTACTCTGATTATTGCACTGCATTCATTTCAGACATTTTTGGCTACATTCTTTATGAATTAACATGTAACAATTGACTGGTGTCAGATTAGAACACACATGCAGTGAATGTAGGAATAATGAATATGTATTTGAAAATATTACTTATCAAAGCACAATCCTGATTTAAATTGTATTAAAAATTATCCCTAAAATTTGCCATTTAGACACATAGATAACAGGCCAAGACTTCAGTAACCTTACCCATATTCGATGTTCATATGTGTGGAATATACAGCAGTATGTCAGACAAAACTAGCAGAACACAGGCTTGAACCTTACTCTGGATAATGCACTACATTTATTTCAGTTTTTGCTGCATTCTTTATTCATTTACATTTTACAGTTGACTGGTGTCATATTAGAACACACTTGCAGTGAATACAGGAGTAGTGAACACTTTTTATTTGAAAACATTACATATCAAAGCGCCATCACCCTTTAGATTTTATTGCTTAATGCTGTTTCAAGTCTGGCATGTAGACCATGGATAGCTGTGCGAATCGTCTACTAAATAACCCATATACCCAGTCCATTAATTGAGTGCAATCTACAGCACATTTCTGACAATGAGCAGTGACTACCACAACATTAAGAGATGTTTGGAAGCTATATTACACAGTAGTGTATGTTTACCTGATTTAACTTGCTTTACCATTTCAAGTAGGCAGTGACACATTTCTAAATATGTTACATGTCTCAGGTATGTCATACCTGACTGTTAAGACTGCAAACTCTGTAACTAATTTATTATAAGATTATGTTATGCATTAGGTTATTACTGAGATGTTTCCCTACTTATCACACTCTTGCTTCATCCTCGCCAGGCACCCTGCATGGGACTGGACATTGTAAGCCCTGTCATCTGCAGCTGTTGAAAGAGAAAGAAACCATTATGCTTACCAGTGTTGCACAGATTCATAGATTCATAAGTTCATAGGTAGGTACTAGGCTACTGGCCCTGGAGCCTATATAAGCATAGCCAAAAAGGTACCCTGGCTTTTGCCACCCAAGAAAATTATTTTCCTGTGCCCTTGTCAGGCAGAGCCACAGAAGTGATCCCCGGGGTGAATTTCCTATTTCCCATCCAATCATCAAGATTTTTCTTGAAGAATGCTAATGAGGAGCTCTGCTTGGCATAGATAAGTAGTCTGTTCGAGAGCATGGGAAGTCTCTGGGACAGGAATCTACCCCTCCAACATGTTCTGTTTATTGTGGTGACAAGGTTTAGGTCTCTAAAGCATGTAGCTCGCAGGGATTGGGATTTCTTTAAGTGGAGCATGTCCAACAGCTCTGGGTTTGACATTGCTTTGTATGTTAGTCAGAGATTGCCTCTGAGTAGGCGATATGCGACGGAGTAAAGCTGGAGATTTTTGAGACGGTCTATGTAGGGTATCTGCTTGAGGCCGGTAATTCTCTGTGAGGTATTTCTGTGGCCTTTAGTAGATGCCTTTTGAGGTACATACCAAAAGGGGCATTGTACTCTATAATGGGTATAATGAGTGATGAGTAGAGGGGAACAATGACCTCTTTTTTCTTGGATGAGAAACCTTTTGCGATGAGGTGTGCCATGTAGAAGGATTTCCTGACTACTGTGGCAATGTGATTATCAAATGAGAGACTGCTGTCCACCTGTGTCCCAAAGTCTCTTATCACTCTTTCAGTGTTAAGTACACTACTGTGTATGTGGTAGTTCATGGGTACAGAGTTTTTACCAAAAGGGATGAAAATGCACTTTTTGGCATTGAGCTTGAGGCCATGGCTTTGACACCGGGCAACTGCCTCAGTGATGCCCTTCTGTAGGATGTCCACATCATTAGGAGTTTCGATTATGGCTCCTAGTTTTCAGTCATCTACAAACTTTGTTAGCTAAAGACCTTCTGTGTTAGCCTGTACTTCAGAGAAGTATACACCAAACAGGAGAGGACCCAGGACTGAACCCTGTGTACTCCACTTGTCATGGTCTGAAGTCGGATTTGGAGTCTGCTACTTTCACAGTGTGGGTTTTGACACTGAGCCAGTTGGCAACCCATCTTGTGACATAGGGATTTATACCTAGTTTATTGGGTTTATCTATAATTCCAGAATGGGGGATGGTGTCAAAAGACTTGGCGAGATCTAGATAGGCTGTGTGAACCACCTTACCCTCATCTATGGCTTTGGTGACTGCTTCAAATAAGTCTGTTAGGTTTAGGAGACATGATATGCCTTTTACAAACCCAAACTGGGTGGGGTACAGAGTTTGGAGATTACAAATGTCTTTGTTTATAAGTTCCATGATGATACATTCCACGGCCTTGCAGACCAGGCTCGTCAGGCGAATGCCCGGGGTCCATGGTGGCTCCCCCTTTGTGAGAGAGATAACCATCACTCTGCGCCATTCAGTGGGTACGAAGTCTGAGGTGAGGCTATGACTGAACATGGTACTTAAATGGTGTGCCAGTCTGTTCTGTAGTTCATGTAGGATGCTGCATGGGACATTGTCGGGTCCCATGGATGCTGTGTTCTTGGCTTTTATGAGTGTGGTTTTTACCTGTGCAGCTGTGATTACAGGAACTTTGCATTCTTTCAGTATAGAGATGGGTCCTTTAGGGGGTGAGAGGGGGGTAAAGTTAGCACTGAACCTATCCAGGATGTTGGCAATATCAGTTGGTTCTGTATATTTGGTGCCATTGTGCTGTAACTCAGAGCAGACCTGATTGTTGCCAAAGGGATTCTTGACATTGCTATAGAATGCTTTGTGGTTGTCTTTAGAATCAGTGGTGATTTTGTTTTCGTAACTAGCTTTGGAGGATTTTATGAGGGATCTCAGCTTCTTACTGAAGCTGAACAGGGAGTTCCTCCAATCATGGGATTTTACTCTTTTTTTTCAGCAGTTTCTTTCTTCTGTTGTAGAGTTGTTTATGGCAGGGGACCACCAGATTGGCTTCCTTTTTTTAGAGGGTAGCACCTGGGTTCTGTTAGGGATAGCACGATCAATGCACTCGTGTAAGTGCTTATAAAGTGCATTTAAGTAGGATTCAGCAGTCGTACCTCTATTGTCCATCTGCATGGGTATACTGAAGTTTGCCACTTCTATCTTAAGAAGCATGAAGTTGGCTTCGGCAAAATTTTTTACGGTGGTTTCCCTAATGGGTGGTGGGGGCGGGATGTGGATGTCTAGGGCGATTAGCTTGTGGTCGGATCTGACTAATGAGAAATTGACCTCTGGTGCAGAACACTAGTCACCCATGTTGGTAATGACCAGGTCTATGGTATTGCTGCCCCTGGTGGGGGTGTGGATAAGTTGATCCAAGGCATTGGAATTTATGAATTTCAGAAAACATTGAGCAACAGAGTTAGTGCTTGAGTAGTTTTCCCAGTTAATGGTGGGGTAATTGAAATCACCCATTATTAGGGTGTATGAAGAAATGAGGAGTGGGAATCCTGGGGCATGGTGGAGGATCTGTAGTAAGCTACAATTTGGATTGCAGTCTTGCCCAGAGTTACTTGCACTTGGATAATCTAGGATGCATAATGCTGAGCAGCTAGCCTGGATTTGTGGATATCCTTAGTGAATATGGACACGCCTCAGCCTTTAGTGTTTCGGTCCAGGTTAGGTGGCCGAAAGGTGGGTGCTCTCTGGAGCCTTGAACCAGGTCTCTGACACTGCACAGATGTTGATGTTCTCCATTTTAAGGAGTGCCTCGAGTGAGTGCATTTTGAGGTTTAGACTTCTAGTATTGAGTAGCGTTACCCTCAGATTTTGCTTGTTTGTACCTGTTACGGTGGCGAATTTGTCATTTGAACCTTGCCTAAAAAAGGCAGTATAGGGGTGGCAAGAGCCTTAGCCAGTGTCCGGAGTCCCAAGGGCGAAAGGTGTAGGCCATCTCTGGCAAAGCATCATCGTCTGTCGATCATTTCATCCCAGGCAGACAGATACTGGATCCCCTTTGAATGACACCAGAAGCGTAGCCAATTGTTGAAGTCAATCATTGTGTCCTTCTACTGTGGTATCATTCTGGATGATGGCAGGATGCTACTCAGGGCTAAGGTCATACCTGTCATACATGTGATTCTGAACATATCAAAATAGTCCTGTCTTGGTTTATGATTTGTTGTGGAGTTGACTGGTAAGACCAGTTTTTCTGAATTTATATTGCATTTGTTATCACTATTTTTAACTGTTTGTAGGTAGGAAGAGAATGCTTATTAACAAGCTTTACTTTGATTCATATTTTGTTGTTTTAGTTTTAGTTTCACTTTTGGTTGTGAGAAAGGGATAGGTTTTAGACAGGTAAGCTCTAGCCAGGGTTGCCAGATTTCCAGACCCCCAGGTAGGGACAAAAAAAAAAAAAAAGAAGGTCTCTCACGGCAACTGAAGACCAAAAAAAAAAAAAGGTCTTTAATGCGGAACAGAGTTCCACATTAAAGAACTAAGCTCACTCAGTAGCTCTGCACTAAACATGGAGCTTCTCGTGTTTAATGCATTGCAGTTCCGCATTCAACACAAGTAGCTCCGTGTTTAGCGATTTTTGATTGGCCCGTATACCGGCATATGGGCCAATCAAAAACCGCTAAACACGGAGCTTCTCGTGTATAATGTGGAACACAAGAAGCTCCGTGTTTAACAATTTTTGATTGGCCCGTATGCCAGGTATACGGGACAATCAAAAAAAAAAAAATACAAACAAAGCGGAGGCTGGCCGGGATTTAAACCGGCAGGGCGGGACTCGGGATCAGGCTACTGATCTCGGGACAGTCACACCCAAATAGGGACATCTGGCAACCCTGGCTCTAGCGACCCCAAGGGGCTTAGACAGCTATATATTTACACAGACTGCAGAGAGGAAAATTCTGAGCATATCAAAACAATCCTGTCTTGGTTTGTGATTTGTTGTGGAGTTGACTGGTAAGAGCAGTTTATCTGAATTTATATTGCATTTATCACTATTTTTAACTGTTGGTAGGAAGAGACTGCTTATTAACAAGCTTTACTTTGATTCATATTTTGTTGTTTTAGTTTTAGTTTCACTTTTGGCTGTGCCCTCCTAGATAGTAGAGCTTGTACTGGTGTTAAGACATATTTTTCACAAATCGCCTATAGAAAGGATAGTCAGGTCACTGTGAATGAAAAGATTTTTTTGGATAAACACCTACATGGAAAAAATATCCTGTTTGAAAAAATGGAAATGTGTAGAGCATCCAAGCCTTCTTTTGGGCACACGTGTTTAGACAGGATGGTGTGCATTTGTCTAGTTCAGGGAATAGAATTTTTGCAGCAGATATTTTGCAATATTTGACAAACACTAGCCAGGACTTTTGCCAGGTGAAAAATGTAACAGTACACAGATAGCAACATTTGATGCATCTCTGGTGGTTGTTAATGCTCGCAGCATTAATAATAAAGTTTTATTTATTAGAAAATTTGCTATGTTCCCACAAGATTGATGTTGTTATAGTCTGTGAAACATGGTTAAAGAACAATGACTGGAAACTAATTCTGACAGGGTATAAATGTTTTTACTGTAACAGACATTCTAACAAAAAAATCAGGTGGAGGTGTTATGATAGAGATTAAAGATAGCTATGAGACTTGTGATTATTACATGTTCAGTGATTACACCAATACTATAGACTGTGTAACTGTGACAATAAAGACAACCCTAGAACATATAACAATTGTTGGAGTATACAGACCACCAAAGTCAAGTGCAGATGACCTAGAGGAATTCATACATTTCTTACATGAAACACAGGAGGGAAGAATAATATTAGCTCGGGACTTAAATTTACCAGAAACAGACTGGAATAAAATTATTCACAGAGTATATTCAGGAACAACAAATGCTTCAGATTGTAAAAAAAACTACCAGGGGACAGAATATACTAGATATTGTTTGATTTCCCAAAGAAATTACTGTAACTTCAAGTCAAGTTTTACCACCATTGATGTGCAGTGATCATGGGTTTATTAAGGTTAATTTGTTGCTAGATAATTCTGCCAAACTGAAATCTAGGACAATGCACAGAAGGTTAATTGCAAATTATACAGAAGCAAAACAGTTACTATATAAAACTAACTGGAGTGAGGTGTTCAGTGGGAAAACTGCAAATGGAATGTGGAAAGTTTTGAAAGAGAAATTGTCTGAGTACAAAACGTCAAAAAAGTTTAACAACAGGATCTAGGCACGCAACATCAGGGGGTATATTTCCATAAGAACAAGATACCTGATTAAGGTAAAAGACAAAAAAAATATAAGAAATGGAAGAGAGGTCGAACTACAACTTTGAAAACTAAAATAAACGAGCTGGACAAACAGATTAAGCATAGTGTTAGACAAGATCAAGAAAAAAATTGAAGAAAATTTATATAAAGATATTGACCATAAAAGGAAACCTTTTTATTGATACATAAGATGTGGAAGGAGTAAAGATACACAAATTGATAAAATATGTGCAGATTCTAAAATTTATTCTCAGACACAACAGATTATAGATATATTTACGAAATCTCATGCAAAAGAGTTTGGCTCCACAAAAGGGGTGGTAAGTTGTCCTAGTGACATCCAGGTAACCCCAGATACTGGAATCAAATTAGATTATATTGAAAACAAACTGTGCAAATTGGATCCAAACAAAGTCCAGGGAGGAGATGGAATAAGTAACAATGAACTGAGAGCATTTCAGCAAGAACTTACACTACCATTACATCTATTATTCACTAGGTCATATAAATATGGGGACATTCCTCAAGATTGGAGACATGCAGTTATTAAACCTGTCTTTAAGGGAAAGGGGAATAGGACAAACCCAGAATCATATAGACCCTTAAGTCTACTTTCATGTTGTGGAAAAATAATGGAGAAGGTAATACTGGATAAGTTATTTTCAGAACTGGATAGGTTGGGACTTGAAACCATTTATCAGCATGCATATGTTGAAAATAGATCTATTACCACCTGTAACATGATGTTCTATAACAATATAATAACAGCTATGAATGAATAATTGTGCTGTGATGTGATTTATATAGATTTAACTTCAGCACTTGACAGGGCCATACACAACACTGATCAATAAATTAGTACAACTAGGCATTGATGTACTATTGATAAGATGGATAGCTACATGGCTTACAAATAGGACATAGCAAGTATCACACACCAACTGGACAGGTGAAATCCTTGGTTGCAGTCAAGGTGTCCCACAGGGCTCTGTACTAGGCCCTTACTTGTTTAGATTGTATCTTTTAGACCTTACTTTTTCATCTGAGGTGTTCTACAGTCTATATGCTGATGACCTGAAAATGGGTAAACTGTTTACAAGTGTTACAGATAAGTCATGTCTGCAAAATAATTTGACTAAATTGACCATTTCGGCACAGGAGAATAATATGTTGATAAATACATCAAAAACTAAGCATATGAGATTTGGGAGACATAAACTGAAAGGTGAATATTTAATACAGCACACAGTGATTGAAACTGTAGACTCATTTAAGGACCTGGGTATATGGGTAGATTCAGCTATGAGTTTTTCTAATCATGTCAACCAATTGGCTAATTATAGTTATAGAACTATAGGTTGTATAAAGTCTAGGAGATCAAACATAATGAAGTCATTGTTTGTTAGTTACATTAGACCCAAACTTGAATATGGAATAACAATATGGAAACCCTATAGGAAAACAAGCATGAATAAACTGGAAAGAGTACAGCAGAAATATAGCAAGGGCATCCATGGATGTGAAAGTCTAAGTTATTATGAAAGACTAAAATATCTGAACTTACACATTGTCTCTTACAGATATTTAAGAGGAGATCTTATTCGGGTATATAGGGCATTTAGGGACAACTACCTCTGGGAATGTTTGAGATTATCAAAAAGTATTAGAGAATTGTCAAATAACCTATGTAGAAGATTCTATAGGAATGAGAAGTGTACTAATTGGAACAGATTACCAAATTATATTAAAGCAAGTACTAGTTTAGATATTTTTAAGAACAGCCTGGACATTTATTATGGGAACAAGTGTTTTGGTATATTGTCAAGCTAGAATGGCTTAATGCCCTTGCTTGAAACATTTGTATGTATATATACATGCCTGGGCTACAAGATCGGAGAGCTCCTCCATGTCTCTCTTCATGTAGTCCAGGGAGGTACGTCTTAGGTCATTGACACCCACATGGACAATGACAGAGTCATATTTCTATTTGTTGTGGAGTGACCTGAGTGTGTGAGTTATGTGTTAGATCTTGGCACTGTATATTTCTACTAGAAAACATGCTTCCATATCTGTGAGGGTCTTCCCAGCCTGAGCTTCTTGGACCCTGGTGTCCAAGGTTTCCTCTTCCTCCACCTCAGGTCATCATAGTGGTGATGGCGTTGCTCACCAGTGTGGGTGATACCAGTAACACTGGTAAGCTACCTAGCCAGCTCATCCCAGGTGTCAGACTTACATTCTGAGTTGTGGTAATCATGCTGCAGCAGCTGGTGTTCATAGATCTTCACCATGGGTCCAACAAACACTTCGAACTCCTGCACACTCCACCTCTGTGAGTGAAAGAGAAATCCCTCTCCAACACCACCAGGCATATCGACAGCCAAGTAAAGACTCCAATGAGTGCTGTGAAATTCCATGATACTGTGATATCCCTCAGCAGTGCACCATAATTAATATGTACGGTGTGCTGCCAATGAGGAACCATATCCTTGTACACAGATATATTGCGTGTAGAGCCTACACAGACTTTATTGAATCATGGCCCAAGTCTCACATGCAAAGGGAGTAGTATGCATCATTTGTATATGACCTCTTCTGATCTATGAAACATTTTGTTTCCTTTCAGAAGCAATCTAGAAGCACTGTCTGGTGAACTAACTTGCTAAGTTTCATAGGCAAATGGATGCAGATTCCAACTAATGCATAATAGCTCTTTGCTGTATCAAACATATTTTCTCAGCTGTACATAGCAGATATAATAACTTGCTGCAGTTCACATACCATCAGTCAAAACAATTGGTCTTCAAGCTATGTGCACAGCTGTTATGTATCCACATAACAAATCTTTGCTAATAAACACCTTTGTTAAATTATAGTAAAGAATTGCACTTGTTCCTTATTATAGCTCCTAATATTCAACAAACTCTAACTACCAGTTAAGTAGTCACATTTGCAATTATGGATGCTTACATGGATGCTGATGTTGCTTGCTGGTGACCATTTTGTACCTCTTTTACAGTATCACAACCGACACCAGCTGGCACCCAGAATAGCCACCCCTTTGTACCCTCTATTGCTACAGATTCCCTATGAGGACAGGCTGTAGTTCACAAAAGTGGGAGGGGTTCACATTAGACTCGAGCAGCTTTGGGCCATTAGTCTGATCAGAATTCTGCATGAAAAACATAGAGAAAGTCATAATGGATCCCATCCAGAATGACACAATGTAGCATTATGGCTTGACTGAGGGAGAGCTTGTCTTCTGAATCTTGCTGTATTCATTGAATATGTAAGAAAAGCAATTGTTGAAGAACTGACAGTGTGTGTGTTGCTTATAATGACCTTACTAATGCTTTTGACAGGTGTTAAAGCATCATAATTAGATGGGTTTGCCAACAGAGATGTGTAGATAATGTTATTCTATTCTAGTTATGTAATTGTTATTATTTAGAGATATGACAACCTCAGATAATTTTTCACACTCTAACCAGGGAATTCATTCTAAATTCCATGTAGGCTTTGCTCAAATGGTACATGGAGTATACACGTTAGGGCGATGAACAGCACCAGTAATCAGATATTCCTGCTGGTCATCATGCTTACATGTATACATCATTTCCAGTAACAGCGCTGCCACTAGGAAACCATGCAGAGCAGCACAAGCACATAAACAAGAAGCAGTCAAGTTTGTCTATGAGCAAACCTGCTTGGTAAGATTGTGCAGACAGCCGCAATGATTACCAGGGTGAAAATACTGCAATAACAGCAGTAATAACACAGTAAAGAAATGTGCACTGAGTGCAATGTACACAGCAACAACAATTATTTGCAGAATGACGTAATGGGGGAACAGTAAGGGCACATACACAGTAAATATATAGTGGGCAGGCAAAGTGTGCTGATGAAAATTAGCATAGACATGGAGGATGGGAATGAATAAAGAGGAAGAGGGATGGTATATATGGCAATGTCCCCAGTATAGGATATGTCAATGAATGCACACTTCCAAGACAATTCAGTAGCATAAAATGAAACACATATGTAGATAGCACTGTGCACACTGCTGTTTACACCTCCTGTGTGAGCATATTATATCATCACACATGATATATATATATATATATATATATATATATATATATATATATATATCTGATGGTCACACAAATTTGCATGCCAATGGAGTTGAATGGTTGTGTTATGAACATCACTAACATGCTCCCTAGAGAGGAACTTTGGCAAGGATCATATATATATAATAGAGGGTATGTGCTTATTCTGAAGATCTGCAAACTGACTTGCTTGAATATGACTGACATGTCACCATAGCTCTCAACCAATCATGGAAATACAGCAACAGACTCTTGGACAAATGTAGACAGAAACAGGTACAATTATGGACACTTTTAAAATATTATGACCATAAATCTGCATCACTGACAGAATATGTGAGTGTAAATTATACATGTTCTGTAGTAACAGATATGTACGACCGTAAAGATCGTCAGTAATCTGTAAGGGGAACACACCACCCTTCCCCACAAACGACCAGTTTTTGGCGGTGTTATGAGGGACAGTGTTAAAAGTAGAGTTGAAATCAGGGACAATCCTGCCCAGATGAGAGATTTGCAGGACACATTGGCCTCAATCCCCATCTGAAATAATCAGTTCCTCACTGTTGTCTTTGAGCTGTGTATTTACTGGATTCAACTCAGAAAGACTTATCAGAGAAACATCTAGTAGATCACCTTGAAGTCTGCACTGTCAAATCTTAATGAGTATGCATCCCAAAAATAGTTCTGTATGGCCTACCATATGTGTGGGAGCTCACTCTGCCAAATGAGATACACTTGAGTAAAGCATTTCTGGCTGATGTAGGTATTGGCCATATGGATAGCAACACATACAAACACCACAATTTTATGAGTGAATTCCCTACATATAGCTCGGTATTGCATGCATCTACCACATGACATGGCTATGGCTATTGTCTGAATCATCTGCAATTGATGTGTGAGTTAAAAACTGATCCATAGTAATGAATGGAACAGTGGTATGGAAGACTGATGGCAATGCATCACCTATGTCCATGTGCACAGAAAGTAGAGCAATGTAAAGTCAAGTGTCAATGATTGAGGAAGCTGTCACTGCAATATTGTACACATACCAAACAATATATGGAACAGCCTTTATAAGTACATGTCAAACAGCAACTCACATGCCACATGATCACTTTGTCCCTGACATTGCCAGTGGAAATGTTATATTGCTATGAAATCCTGACATACATCTATATGTGTTCATGCAAACTATCAAGTGTTAATACTGATGGGATTTATTTGTATGTCTGTGATACAGTACAGTCACACTATAGCTGTACCTATGCTACAATTGGACTTCAGGCTGTACATTGCCTTCAAATAAAACCTCGGGTAAGAGTCTGAGACACAGTGGAACAGTTAACACAGTCATACAGCTCTACCTATTTCACATCATTACATCAGCTATGCATCATATGCCTATATGTTTATCAGCAGAAATGTGTGGGTGAGGGTCATGGACACATTACAAATAAGATGGAGGCGGTTCATGCAGAACAGTTAATGACACAAATGCTGACAGTCACACAATGCTGTTGGGGAATACCTGTATAATCCTTGTGAACAGCAACACAATAGTGCATACAGTGAATTTCTCAGAGTTGCAAGAGAATCCCAACATGTTATATGTTTGTCTATATTACAAATAAAACCAGCAGGTGAGGAAGCAGAGAAGAACAACCACAAAAGCATCCACTTCCAAAGCCAATAACTAGTCCCCAACGCCACAGTTGAAAGGCAACACTTTATTATAAAACCACTGGGATGTAAAAACAAAAATACGGTCAAACGCTTTCGTCAAAATGACTTCATCAGAACAAGAGTGCCAAACATTCCATCACCTTTTATACATGTTCCTTGATAAATCAATTGAAATCAATTTACCAATTAACAAACATTTAAAAAGGCAGTCGTTGAAAATCTTCTGTATAGAATAAACACCTGGTACAGGGTTTTTACATAAAATTTCCTGAAAAAATCCCTAGCAGAAAACACACAATTTGTAACAACTATTGAAAAGTTATTTGATATTATATTACAATTTGCTAGCTCTGAACTTTAACTCAGGTTTGATGCTGATAGCATCATTTATACCTGGGAATTCTGCAGCATTTAGTTTAAGTTGCCATTTGGTTTCAGCCCTTAATAATTTGTTGGTCCAATCACCCCCTCTAAAATCAAGATTAACCACTTCCAAAATACCAAACTTGAAACTATGAGATGGATTGGCATTAACATGTTTAGATAAACCGTTTTTTTCATCCTTTTTCAAAATGCTATAACAATGTTCATATATTCTACGATTTAATTTCCTCTCTGTCTTACCAGTATATAATAACATTGGCAGGACGTACATAGAGCTAAATAAACAACACCAGTAATGGAACATGAGCCTGCTGCAAAGAACACTTCTATTTCATAAGGACCCACTTTTATCTTGGGGTTTTCTAGAATATAGTTACAATACTCACAGGTCCCACATTTATGGGTACCATTCCTTCTATTTTTCTTAACTGGTTTATTTTCCAAAATATTTTTCAAGTGGTCGTTAACTCTATAAGTAAATAGTGGTTCAGGACCCAGAACGGACAACACATCCCTATTTCCCTTTAACATGGCCCAATTGTTCCTAATAATCTTTTTCACCTCATAAGATGTTTCACCATAAGTAAGGACCATAGCCTGGGAAAAATCCTTAAACCCACTATAAGTTTTAAATACTACCTCTTCACCTGCCCCTAGTAATGGTTTGTACCTAACATTCCACTCACCCATAACTTGATCTCTAATTTTCTTTAACAAATCCAGTGGATAACCCCTATGAAGGAACATATCCATAACTACCTTAGTTTCATCTTCAACAAGGATCAAGTTGGAACACATTCTTACCACTCTAACCATCTGCCCCTTAACTATATTCCTCTTAGTGTATGGAGGATGGTTACTGGAGTATTCCAAATAGTCATTGGAAAAAGTGTGTTTTCTATATACCCTAGATTGAAAACTATTATTATGAAAATCTTTGAATAGTTTTACATCAAGAAAATTAATCTCATTAGGATTACCAGTACCTGTAAATTTAAAGTAATCACAGATATTATTAATATATTCAAGAAAGGTTCAAAAAGTGTTTCATCTTTCCACAAAATGAACAAATCGTCTAAAAACCTTAGATACAAACACCATTCATTTTTATAACAAGAGTTAAACACATAATGGTTCTCCCATTGATACATAACAAGATTTGCAAATATAGGGGCACAGCTATTACCCATCGCTACCCCTTTTACTTGTCTGTAGAATTCCCCCTCAAATGTAAAGAAATTATTTTTCAACACTATCTCCATTAACTCTATAATGAAGTTGATCATATTCCCACTTAAATTAGTATTATTCACTAATACGTCATTAAAAAATTCCAGTCCTACCTCATGAGGAATGGAAGTGAAAAGATCAACTACATCTATAGTGGAAAAATAGATCTCATTAGTGAAAATTTCTTTCTTCACTTTTCTCAAAAAATCCCATGAATCTACAAGTACATGTTCTATGGGAAACAAGGCCTGTCTAACCATCCGGTCTATAAAACCCCTAAGGGGTAAGTTATACTGTTATGGCCGGATATTATAAGCCTATAGGGGGGATCTTTCAAGTTCTTGTGGGTTTTAGGGATTCCAAAAGCAATGGGTATAACTGGATGTTCCACATGAAGGAAGTTATAAACTTCTTTGTTAATGACTCCTTGAAATAAGGAGTCTTCCAAAAGGAGTTTTCTCTTTCTATAACTTAAGTGAATTTCGTTCCTAGAGGCCACTTCATATTTAGTGCTGTCAATCAACATACTAGTAATTTTGTTATTATAATCTTCAACGTTAGTAATAACCATACCCCCCACCCTTGTCGGGTTTCATAAATTTGACATTTTGGTTATCCCTTAATTCAAAAAGCAACTTTTTCTCAGCCAAAGGGAGATTGTGTTTCCTGTATCTATGTGTTTGCAGGGTTTTAAAAATCACCTGACAACTGACATTTTCAAAGGAATACAAAATAGGCAAAAGGGGGGGTTATAGCAACTTTTCTTATTTGTTACTGAATTCCTATTAGTATCCAAGCTAGCTTTGTCTTTATTCAAAAACTTTAAATTTAGTTTTCTTACAAAAATCTTAAAATCCGTTAAAATTTTGCTGCTTTCTTCCTTAGTTGAGGGGACGAATTTCATTCCCTTCATTAATAACCGAAATAAGTCTTTACACACAGGAAAATTTGCGTAATTGTAAATTTTAAAACCCTTGTACAAAAAAAAAGTATCATCGTAGTTTATAATATCATCATTATCTTCCTCACCATACCTGTCTATCGAACCTACTCATAACTGTTCTTCATCCTGTAGGGGGAGTTCCTGAATTTCTGTCTTACCCCTCCTTCCCCCCTTGGGCCTAAAAAATCCTTCTCCTGTCCGGATTGATTTCTATTGAAAATCCTTTCGGACCTTCTAAGTGGTGGGAACTCAACATCATATTCATTACCATTAATGTTGGTCCTGTTCAAAACACTGTTCACATTAGTGGACTGACCATACCCCTGTGTATAGTCCCTACCCAAATCATTACCCAGGTATGCTTTTGGAAAAGGATAAGCCAAACCTTTCTTATATTCAAATTCATCCCTTGCTAATTTCTTCTTTTTCCTAAAAATATTGTTATTCAGTTCATTTTCTACTTTATCAAAAATAACATTATATCTGAAAGAGTACTGATTAAAACAAACATCATCTAATACTACTTTATTAACATCATCAATTTCCTTTAGAAATTCACTTACCTTTTTGTTATTAATGTCAACAATAAATTCCATCAGTTCGACCCCATGTCGGTCGAACATTTGTATTAATTCATCACATTCGGGTTCCCCTTTTTTCAAGCCATTTGGAAATTTAAACATACGGAGGCCCTTAGGAACCCGCCTTCTAGCAATACATTCCCTTAAATAGGAATTGTCACATTGCAATGCCCGCACTATATGCATTTAATTTCAAGAATTGCTAACCTACTGTCCATACTGTTTTTGCCCGCTTGATTATTATTACCAAAAAATGCATATTCCCTTTTAGTCCAATCTTTTAAATGATCAAATGCGGAATTAATTCCATTGTTGTCAGTCCGATTTTCCAAACTATTCGCGCCGCTGATATCAGTTCCTAGTAGGATAGTTTCCTTGTTACGAGCCCCACTGGAAACAGCTCCACAAACCACCTATATTACAACATTACAACATGTGGATGGATCCATGCGTATGTGCCCATATAATCATTATAATGTAATATTGCTGTATGTCGTTTATTACAGAACTGCCTCTGTCCATATGGAACATGGACACTACCCCATGAGTGATTTATCACTTACACATCCAGTGGTCTGGAGATGGTTTGCAGAGCGTCACAGAGGGGCTCTGCTTCACAATGTGTGTAAGCATCTTTGAGATGATGACATCCTCAGTTTTCCTGCAGAAAGGATGTTGTGGACAGAGGAAAAAAGGGATGTTCAACTTAGGGGGCTATGTAAAAGGATCTCCTGAGTGGGAGTCAAATGTGAACAGAGTTAGAACATCATACAATGATTATAATACACCACCAATCAGACCCACACCTGTTGCCTGAGGTCAAATTCAAACACCACACATATGTACTGCTCACCACTAACTCACCTTGAACTAAAAAAAAGTTGACCTACTACTTTACAAACTTTCTTCTTCATCTTCATCATCCATGCCCTTTTTCTCACTACTAGAATAAGAAGAAGCTGCCCATGGCTTTCTAAACAAACAAAAAGATAAAATGATCCTCAGAAATAAAATCTGGGCCAAATGGAGATCTACTAAATGTCCATCTGATCATCTCCTCTTCAAACAATTAAGAAATGCCACCAAAAAAGATACTGTTAGAGATAAAAAGGAATATTATCTTCACCTGCAACAAAGTAGTCAAAAAACCCTCAAAATTCTGGTCTCAATAAACTTCTTAAACCAGGACATGCACCTACTCCTACCCCTACAGGCTTTCACCTCAACAATGCTACACAGATCCCTGATACCTTTAATAAGTATTTCACAGAAGCCATTCAATCCTAGCTAACTCATTACCCTACACCAACTGCATCCCCACCAAATACCTCTGTACCCTCGACTAAGAACTTTCAAATTCAACCCGTTGCTACATCTTTTATTTATGAAACTCAAACCTTGCCCCATCTGCTGACCAACTCCCATCTGAATACCTACAAATAGCTGCTAAAGCTATCAATTATCCAGTCTCCATACTGATAAATAGGACAATCACTGAAGGAACAATCCCACCTTATGGAAAATATCTCATATAATTCCCTACATAAAGGAGGTTCATCAACTGAACTCTCAAATTTTCGTCCTATTGCCCTTACTTCCCCATTAGCCAAAATTATGGAAAGATGTGTTCACAAACAAATTCTTAACTACCTTCTACAAAACAAACGACTGTCAACATGGGTTTAGACCATTCCACAGCACGACAACTGCCCTCCTTTCCTTCTCTGACTCCATAAACAATAATAGAAACAATAATTGCTTCTCCTCAGCACTTTTTATAGATCTGTCCAAAGCCTTTGATATGGTTAACCACAATATTTCTTTCTTGACAAACAACCCTTTATTCTCTTAGCCACCACACTCACTACAGTTAGAAGCTATCTCTCCATAACAGGCAACAAGCAGTCCTTTGGGAGAATAACCTATCTTCCTTACTCCCAGTAAATATTGGAGTTCCACAAGGTTCAATCCTAGGTCCCTTCTTTTTCTTTATTCATCAATGACTTACATCTGAATATACCCTCCCTCCAGTCCCTCACCCAAACAGTCTTTCAATATGTAATTGGTTCATGCAACACTGCCTCCTCCTTAACCCCAAAAAACAAGCTTCTTCTCTTTACTCCCACTCATAAATCTCCCACACCTATCTCCTCAAATAATGCAACTAGTATAGATAAGCCCACTCGACTGCTAGGTGTAACTATTGATAATCATCTACATTTTGATGAACACATTAATACCACTATTAAAACTGTCAATAAAAAAATTGGAACACTCTACAGAATTAAACCCTTTCTTACCCCAGAAGCTAGAAAAACCATTGCTCAAACACACCTGATCTCCACCCTCTTCTATGCCTCACCTATCTACACTAACTTATCCAAAAAAACACTACTAAACTCTCTCTCTATACAATAACATAGCCAGATCATTTACTGCTACTACCCCCCCAACTCACTATTTTATTTAACTAAAACTTAAACTGGTGGTTTAAATAAAATAACCACTTACTCTATCAACAACAACTCATCATTCATAAGACCCTTTACTACCCTGATGTTACCCCTAGCCTTACAAAACTGATCAGACCATATAAAAACCTAGCCACACTCCGTTCTGCTAATAAACTCCTAGTATCTCTAATTAAATCACATAATAAAGCTGGAGATGCATTACTCTCAAATTCCATAGGTAAAATCTGGAATCAACTCCCACAAGAAATAACTAATCAAACCTCTACCTCTCTTTTCAAAAAACACATTAAAGAACATCTCAAAACACAATGGCTGTGTCCTTGTGCAAATCCCGACTGAAATCATGTTCTCACTGACCTATTTTACCCCCATTTCCCCTTACTGAGCTACTCATGATAACTTTCAAGAGTTTTAGAGTTATATCTAAGAATTTTTACCAGAAATCTTTTATCTGCCTGTGTTAACTTTTTTTGGTGTTATTTGTTTCTGTTGCTGTTTTTAAAAGCAGTTTATAGTAGTATGTAGTATAAATTCATCTCCTATTTTACTATGTGTTTTGTGTTGAAACATATTTTTCATTCTACCTTGTATTGTTTTTACTCATATTATGCTTTATGTAATAAATCATTGTTTATTGCCTGTACTGGAGCGGATATTTATGTCCAGTTAGACTAGCCCGGTCAACAAATGTAAAATAAAATAAATAAATAAATGTAGGATTACAAGCTGGTTTCCAAACAATGTAAGACTAATGCCACAATAAATGTGGACTTTAAATGAGTCAGAGTGCACTTTATAATGGATGACATCAGCAGCGTCTGCTGAGAAGGAGGGGTGTATGACATAGATGTGTGCTCACATCCTGCTGTAAAATCTTTTCCAGAATGATAGTTGAATGAACACACACACTCTCAAGTTAGCTTCTGTGAGATAAAAATCCCTGTGTAATTACACAAGCTGCAGAACACAGTACTTAATACTAGCACCACCACACTTCTCTCTTTTATACTGTCAGAGTACACTTTACAGAGGATGACAGTTTATGCTGAGAAGAGTATGTTTTGAGGGCTGTATTAAATTGCTGTTGAGTCATGTAGTAGCATAAAAGTCCATTCTGAATCCTATTTGAGTGAGAACATCTGGACCTTGACTCATGCTCTTCTGACTACACTGACTACACACACTCAGGTGTAGACACACACATACTGACTGCTGTGAGATTTGAAACCCAACCTGTCACATTACACAGGCTAGAGTACAGTACCTAATACTCACTCCACTGCAGAAGTCTGATTTTAGTGTTATTTCAGTGCACTTGTAGAGGATGACATCATCAGTGTATGCTGAGAAAAAGATATTGGGAGGGCTGGATGAAATTGCTGTGGAGTCAAGTAGCAGTGTAAAAGTATCTTCTGAATGCTACTTGCTTTAATTTAATGTAGTATGCCTTCCTTCATGCAAACAAGCTCAGTGATGAAGCCTCTCTCGTCAGTAGTGAGTGTGGAAAATACACCTACTGCCTAGCTTTCACTGTAGCACAGGGTGTGAGAACACTGAGCTGTTGTTCAGAGCATAGGTGAGCCGTGGTTCAAATTCAGAAGACTTTTTGTTTTGTTTTGTTTTGTTACACATAGTGTCAGGATGTCACTACCTAAGTAAATGTGATCAGGAGTGCAAATGTGACTATCAGTGTCTATACTAAAGTATGAATCTTCCCCAAATTGTATCAGTAATGCCTAACTCAATACACTTCTACAAACAGTAGCTGTTTTGCTATCCTCATTGTAACTCATAAACTTATTGTGCATAATACTTGTTATAAACGACAAGTATGGTACATCTTCTGAAATAATTGGTAGGACTCATCAGATATGCTAATTATGAGTTTCTATCAGGTTGTCAAAGATGCATTATTTTGAATGTGTCTTCATTGAACTCATAAATACAAAAACCAAAAACAGCGAACATTCATATGAGCGATTTCTTTCCCTGGGGAAAGAAATCGCTTGTCCGCCTCCGATAGTTTGCTGTGTTGTAAACTGTAGTGCGATCTCGGAGTTGGTATATTTAGTTAGGGGGTGTGTGGGGGGAAGCCCCCCAATTTGTTTTGTCTGTAGTGATTTTTTTTTTGGCCAAGCGATTTCTATATTCCTATAGTGCAGCATGCTTAAGCACCTTTGTGCAGAGAAGAGCAGAGTAGTGTGGATCATGGCAAAACCTAACCAGGTTTTCCATAGGACATGATCAGCTATTCACTGCCACTTGGCATTGATGGGTGATGCCAAACTCTGCACAAATGCAGAAGAAAAAAGTGAATACTTTTTTAGCGGGCTGTTTCTGGCCATGTGTGTTGTGTATGATTCTATCTTCTGACCAGATTGAACATGTGAAAATGGGCTAGATAGAAAAGTGGTGAGATGGAGGGAAAGCAGAGGGATGGACAAAGGGAAAGCAATAAATGAATTTGCAGGAGGGAATTAGAAAAGAACCATAGATACCCACTTGTTCAACACAGTAATGTACAGATTAAGACAAAATTTGATGAATCTGGACTTTCACTACAAAATAACTCTCAACCGTACCGAATCCCTCAGAATTTCCTGTTTTGGGGTCTAAAATAATAGGATGCTTTGAATTCCCAAGTGGCCCCTTTGAATCCTGATTTTTTTTTACATCTTTTTAGTTGACACCGACATCATCCCAAATCTTCAAATGTCTTCAATGTGTAGGGGGTGCATGATGAAATCAGCATCAGACTTGGTCAGGAAGAGTTAACGTAAGATAAAAAAAAACAATTATTTATGGCTGCAGGTGGCAGCCAATCAGAGAGGACATTGTGTCACAGGTTTGCAGTCACAGCTTTGCAGGATGAGGCAGTTTACCTTCTCCTCAAGAGAGTAAGAGACTAGGATAATAACAACAACCTGTCCTGCAATGGTCACATATTTGTAGTAATTAGTGGGGTGCACACTACCTGCATTTTAAAAGGCAAACTTAACTTTTTTTGCAGAAGAATGCTGTTCCTAATTCTTACAAAATTCTGCAACAGATGTTGTTTGCCTCTTAAAATGCAGGCAGTGCGCACCCCACCAATTACTGTGTAAATACGTGACTGACTGACCATCTGACCATACTAGAGTTAACCCTCAGCTATAAGGGAACAGACTATTGATTTTGACAGTGTAGGCTGACTGCTTAGTTTACAAAGAGAAAGTTGACAATAGGTCTCCTTTATGTTTCTACTAACTTCCAGCTTTCATCCTGCATCAAGTCATGAAATGTCAGTTTGGTGAAGCAAAAGCAAGCATTAATGTAAAGGTGCTGACAAAAGCATGATAAAACTGAGAGAGAGAGATTGCTAAAGAGAGAGAGACTAGGAAGTATGAGTTATGACAAGGATGGGCAGAGATAAGGAAGGAGAAAGGCACAAGTGCACTTTACATTGTCTGTCAGGGAGCTGAGCTCATCTATGGGCTTGCTCTTGCATAAGAGAAAAGTCAACACCCACTGGAGTGCTCCCTATTCAGGCAGTTCACTGTTGTGTGACACTTGGGGCAGCTGTGGTGGTGCAGCTGTTAGCATTGCCAACTCACAGCAAGAGGTTCTCCAGTCTGATTCTCAGCAGCAGTGCCTTCTGTGTGCAGTCTGCATGTCCTCCCTGTGCTCGTGTGGATTTCCTATGGGTGCTCCAGTTTCCTTCAACATCCCAAAGACATTCTACAGGTGAATCAGGCACTCTAAACTGGCCCTAGGTGTAAGTGTGTACCTTCTGTGAAAGATTGGGTGCCAGGCTGGCAACTTGACACTGTAAAACTTTACTGCCAGTCATTCTGCAGACTGTGGTGCTACTGTGGTGACCCCTAACAGGAAAAGCCAAAAGGAGGAGAAGGCTGTTGTGTGACACTTAGTGTTACACAATCAACAAAAAACACTGTGTACATTAAGTATTTCCTCTAGGCAAAAAAGAAACAAGACCACAGAAAAAAAAATGAGTTTCACATTGACAGAATGTTGAAAATGTCATCAAGAAAGAGATACTTCTCAGGAGGCACAATGCACTCCTCACTCAAATGTCAAAATAGATGGGGCCAAGGATGGTGGTTTGTCCTTGTACATGCAAGGTTTCAAAAAGGATACTGCATGTCTTTCTCAAGATGCATGACTTAAAAGGGTTATGAATGAAAGGAAATGTGGCTTTAGTAAATCAATGCAGGCTAAATTATTTGAGCTGCTGAATAAATTATTGATCAGTGTTTGTGATGGAATAGCAAGTGACCTGAACATTCTAGAGACAAGTCGGCCAGATTCAGCAAGCTCTGCACGGAGTGCAAGAATAGTGCAAGAGCTGCTGCATGCAATATGGCTGATGAGCGATCCAGGATCAAACTCCTGGGATGTGCATGACAGCTCCTACACTATTCCAACACGGACACCACTGCTATATGCTAATTACCTCATTTGCTGGTGAAATCCATGCGTATGAGGTGAATTAATGATCCAGGAAGTAGGCAGTTGTCCATGCCTCAACAGTGTACAAAACAGAAATGAATTTAGCTAGTAGCCAAATACATTTCTGCAAATTACAAAATGGAGGCATGACAGCTCAAAAGAAAGCATGTATTACATTTAGTAGGGAAACCAATAGCCAAATATATGGCTATTGGCATGAAAAATTTAGTGTATGGCAGTGGCTTGCAAAATGAGATTGTGCTGAAAATAAAAAAAAGGAGAAAAAGCAATTGTCAGAGAAATCTGCATTTTGCCATTATAGTCAATGGCATGCAGAATGAAAACAATACCAGGGAACAGTGGTTGCTAAGGGGAAAGGCTCAGTGTGAGTGCAGTAACTATAGAGTAAGGCAGTGGGGTATGCAAATGAGGAGAGTCTTACTAAATCACAAATTTCTTCTAAGTGTCAGACTGCACCTAACCGTGTAGGTGCTCTAATACGGCCATATAAACAGGAGAAGTAAATGACATCAAAAGGGGGTGTGTTGCTTGCTGTAAGCACATTGGAGCACTGTTGCTCAGGTTTGCACTTAGCTAAGCAAGGGGGGGTGTCTGAGGCTGTAATGTCTTAAACCATGAAATGAAGAGTGCTTTCGCTTCCAGGGAGAGACAGTTCTGTTAAAATGTGTTTATCTTAGCTAAACAGGTGTCTGTGGCATGCACTGGGCTTTAAACAACCCTCCCCCCGCAAAAAAATAAACACAAGAAATGGCAGCACTGTGCATATGTCAGCAAGAGGGTGTGTCCAAGGCTGTATAGCCTTGTTTACCATGCCTAAATAGGTGTGCGCGGCACTCACTGCGATTTAAACCACAAAACTAAAAAATATAGGAAATGGCAAGTGGAACAAGACAAAAATGGGAAATAACAGAACAGAGGCACTCAAATACAAGTAATACAGGTGGCAGGTGGAATGTATCATATTCAGCCAATCACACAGGCAGCATCTGCAGCACACCACTATAAACTATGCAAACATCTTGTAGTCTGTTTTTTTCCCGCAAACTACACCACCGATGTACACAGACAGGGAAATTTTACCTGACAAAACTAACAAAATGTTAGGGGCTGCTGTTGCTCTCATACATCAGTATGTGGAAGAGGCTGAGGGTGGTGAAGACAACAATGCTGACAACCACCCCAGACTTATGAGGAGGAGGAGAAGAGTGTTAAGACCCAGATTAACCTACCAGGGGCTACATGATCTGAAGATAGTAGAGCACTACAGGGTGGACAGGGACATACTACAGCAAATTTGAAGCTGTGCAAGCCTCACCTAACATCCAGAACAAGCAGAGGGGAACCCAACCCAGTGGATACCAAGGTATGTGTAGCTCTAAGAATTCTAGCTACAGATAATTTCCAAAGAGCAACTGGGGATAGCATGAGGGTCTCACAGGCATTTGCATCCAGGATACTCCACCTGTTCCTGAATGCCATGCGAACACATGCCATTGAGCACATTAAATTCCCTAGCACCCTTGAGAGCTGAATGACAATATGCGTCTCTTCTACCATGTAGCAGACTACCCGGAGGTACTGGGTGCCATAGACTGCATGCACATCTACATCAAAGCACCACCTGGTGACTGGGGTAGGGTCTACATAAACCACAAGGGGTTCCACTCCATCAACTGCCACTTCATGTGCAATGCTGAGGGCAATATCATGAATGTGTGTGATGGCTGCCCTGGAAGCTATCACGACCCCCACATCTGGCATTCCTCACAGCTGTATCAGTGGTTTGCCATGGGGGACATCCCATATGGCCATTTATTGGGGGATGCTGGCTATGCACTGGACCCATAGATGATGACACCCATCAGAAATGCGCACACACACCCACACAAGAATGCCTTAATGAGGCACACGCACAAACCAGGATCATTATAGAGTGTGTGCTTGGGATGCTCAAGTCATAGTTCTGCTGCCTTGACATATCCAGTGAAGCCTTGCAGTATTTTCCAGCCACATGTGCATACACGGTCATAGTATGTGCCATGCTACACAATATGATCCTGCAGAAACAGCTGCAGCAGGAACAAAAATGTGGAAGGGCCACACAGCCCCCCACCATTGCCAAGGACTCCACAGGCACAGAATGACTCGGAGGAACATCCTGAGCCTGCCTCTATAGGTAGATGGAAGCATGCCAGTATGCCCTGGCCTTGGCAAAGAGGCAATGCATAGCACATACACTGACACTGTAGGGCACCAGGGACTTTTGTCTCTCTCTCTCTGACTCACACATGCAGTAAAATGGATGCCAAATATCACACCAGGTGTACCTAACCATATAGAGGCAGTGTATCATGTGCATCCAACATAGTCAGCTCTCAAGCACCACCCTCACAACAGCTGCAGGCACAAGGTAAGCCAGTCTTTGTAACAAATTAAAATAATGGGGTGGACATTTCCGATAGCAAATTTATGGTATTGATCAAGCATGTAAGGGGAATGGTGTGGTTAACTGGGATAGCAGCAGACATCTGACAGCTCTGTGGGACAGCAGGATGTGTATCCCTATCACTGCCCTATCCACACCATGCAGTACCACCCAAGTTGACAAATAGCAAGCAGTATATGTTGTGAGCCAAATAACTGGGGGGTCATAGGTCACATGAATGGATGTCAAAGTGACGGTCCCATACCCACCACCAACACCACACAGCAGATCAGCTGTATACAACCATATAGAAATGCCTGGCAAAGGCCCCACATGGCAAAACCCATCTAATCCCCACCCACAGACTATTACACAGTGATATCACAGCAGGACTGGCAGTGGCAGTATGGATTTGAAAGTTAATATGTCTGAAACTACACATGTCTATGACAGAACAATCAGACCTGTGGTTGATACTGTTATGCACGTAGTCTGAAAGATAGGGCATACCACCATGTTACATGGGATCAAAATGTTAAGAAAATATCAGCACAGTCTGTGCAGATGTGTAACGTGTACAGTCATGTCACCCCCCATAGTCCCATAGAAATGCAGTTACATGTTCCTAGACATAAGCAGCATCTAGCTGTCACTCAGACTGATGGCACAATAGTGACAGAAAGCAATTGTCAGTAACACCCACAGTCAACACAATGGTGCTATCCCATGGGTGTCTCCTGCTGGCAGCTGGGAACATATGATCATCAGAATGCACTGCCCTGCCACAGATGGCTGGCAACTGTCACAACTGTCCTACAGGCCTCTGGCAAATACCTATGCCCCACACACAGTGCCATTAAGGAAGTGTCATGGGGTCCACAACACCGACATAACACAGTCCGCAAAATGTAAAGAAAGGCCATGCTGACAACTACTAGGAGCAAACCTGCCAGCCTCAGGGAGCCAGAAATCGGGACAAAGCCATGAATAATGGGGTGATGAAGGTCCAAAGAGAAGGACACCTGTGAAATACTGCTCTAATAATGTTATAAAGTTGATGGAATGATTTGTCGTAGCATGGAATGTGTGATGAGTACGAAGTCTGAAACTGCAATGTCAACTGTCTGTAATATCTGACTTCAACCCTAAGTGACTTGAAAAACACTTGTGCTGGAAAACCACACTTTTTTGGGTAACCAACAAGATATATGAGTAATGGATGTGGACATTCTGTGATACTCTGTACATTTGACAGGCAGGGCTTGGAGTGTAAACATGGGAATGCACCCACTGCAGGCAGGCCTAACCCTGGAAGATGGTGACATGTCCGCATCCACAGATCCCTGGGCCACAGCCATGGAAAGTAACATACCCCTCCCTGATCACTCATCCTATGCAACATCCTAACCCCAACATGTGGCCATCCAAACAAAATGAGGTGGGCCATATATATATATATATATATATATATATATATATATATATATATATATATATATATATATATATATATATGTGTGTGACAAACACACACCTCCAGGCTGGTCAAACAGTCTAACACACAAAAGACCCTCCAAGTACAGTTAACCACTGAGGAGAGCCCAATGCAAAGTACTGGTAGCTATAGCCAAACATGTCTGCCCAGGACACCCCCCCCCCACATATCCTATCCCTTACAAATATATCTGGAGTCTGCCTGTCACCCTGATCCTGTCTGATTTATATTACCCAACTGTGGACTGGAAATCAGACTAGGCCAGAACATAAATGCACAGAGATTCCACCATTGTAATATATCACCAAGGTGCTGGTCCATTTCCACAGCACCAGCAGTCAATTTTTTGTAGGCACACCCCTCAACAGGCTGGATAGTGCACGAATGCATAGCATTAGGCCATAAACCTTGTGTGTGCATCATCCATCCTGTATTCCTCTGGTAAATCCCTGTGATGATTTGAGGAGGTATGTCACCAGGTACTGAAACAGTATATGACAGTGTCAAATGCCATATATAACATATGTCTGCTAAAACCAGCCCTGTAACCCTTGCAACCCATACATTACTGAGAGAACTTGTCACAATCATTGTATGGCCTATTGTCCCCACATTTTGATAGGCTATCTTCAGATATCCTGCACCAACAGGTTGACGGGTATGGCTGTAGCACAAAACAAACAGGACTGGAGTACAACAGTCCCTGGAATGGAGTCCCACATGTACTATAGAAGGACACACTGGGCATGCTCATACACTTAGAGAAATGTCAGTAGGATCTAGGAATGAACAGATCTTCCCCACCCAGTGCACTTTCCATTGCCCCACCTTAGCAGTCCTGAAGATGTCTGTCACCATACCAGTCACTTTTGTTAGGCCCAGCCCCATAAGCTCTGTGGTGCATGTGATAACTGCATAACATGATAGTACAAATAACTAATTAGGTAGAAGGTCTAATCTCAGTCCTGGCAAATGTAAAAGTGTGTGTGTGTGTGTGTGTGTGTGTGTGTGTGTGTGTGTGTGTGTGTGTGTGTGTGTGTGTGTGTGTGTGTGTGTGTGTGTGTGTGTGTGTATGCTCACAACTAAAAGCTTTTGTGTCCATTCAAACCCAGTACACCTCCCCTTTCCCCACTTTAGCAGTCCTGCAGATATCAATCATCTTAGAAGTGCTTTCCGTCAAGCCTCAGCCCCATAAGCTCTGTGGCACATGCAATAACTGCATAACATGATAGTACAAATAACTAGTTAGGTAGGAGTTTTAATCTCAGTACTAGCAAGTGCAGAAGTGTGTGTGTGTGTGTGTGTGTGTGTGTGTGTGTGTGTGTGTGTGTGTGTGTGTGTGTGTGTGTGTGTGTGTGTGTGTGTGTGTGTGTGTGCAAGACTGAAGGAGTTGTGTTTTTTTTTATAGGTGAAACAGATTTATGCCATTCCCACCCATGACACTTCACAGTGCCCCACCTTATCAGTCCAGATGATGTCAGTCCCTTATCAGCAACCTTGGCCAGCTGTCAGCTCTGTAAGCTCAGTAGTGTGTGTGATAAATGCTTAACACTATAGTACAAATGACTAGGTTGGCAGGGGTTCTATTCTTCTGGCAAATGTGTGTGTGGGTATGTATGTTTATAAGTAGTAGTATTTTGATGTTTCCCACCCACTGCCCTACTTTATCAGCCCTGCCAATGTCATTCCCCGTATCAGCACCTTTGGCCAACTCTCAGCCCAGTAAGCTCGGTAATGTGTGTGGTAACTGCGTAACACTTTGCTACACATCACTAGTTATGTAGTCACTAGTTAGGTAGGGATTGTACTCTCATATCTGGCAAGTATGTGTGTGTGTGTGTGTGTGTGTGTGTGTGTGTGTGTGTGTGTGTGTGTGTGTGTGTGTGTGTGTGTGTGTGTGTATGTCTGTTTGTAGGACAAAATATTTTGATAGGTTAAATACCCACTGCCCTACTTTATCAGTCCTGCTTATGCTATTCCCTTCATAGGTTCACAAGTGTGTAGTAGGTAATTTCCCAGGAGCCTTAACAAGCCTAGCACATAGAAGGGTCCTGCCATTGTGCCACCCGATGTTATGTCCCAGTGCCTGTATCAGTTATAGCCAATGCAGTGATCCTTGGGTTGAACTGTCTATTACCCATCCACTCATCAAGTTTCTCTGAAACCGGGTCAGCTAGGTACTCTGCATGACATGTATGGGAAGTGTATTCCAGGGCATGTGCAGCCTCTTGCTGTGGGACCTGTCCCACCAGCATGTTGTGGAGATTGTGATATTGAGGTAGAGGTCTCTACATTGCGTGGTGTGGATGGATTTATATGTAGCATTCCTAAACCATCTGGGTCAGTCATGGCTTTGTAAGTCAAGCACAGATAGCTGCTAATTAGGTGATATGACACAGAATAGCTTGGGTCTGCTGATTCTGACTGTGTAGGATGTGTGTCTAATGCCTAGAGACCCCTTTGTGAGGTGCTTCTGTGGCTTCCCCAGCTGTAGCAGGTATCTAGTGAGGTACATGGCAAAGGGGACATAATACTTAAGTAGTGGTTTAATGAGGGAATAGTAGACATTGTAACCCCTGTCTTCCTGGATGCAAAACCCTTGGTAATGCAATGTGCCATATAGAAGGACTTCCTGACTACAGTGGCAATATGGTGCTTGAAGGAGAAATTGCTGTCAACCTGTGTCCCCTGATCTATTATAATGCATACAGTGTTCATTGGGCTCCCATCAGTGTGGTAATTACTGGGAACTGAGTGGTTTACCAAGGGGGATGATGATGCATACTGTGATGTTAAGCTTCTGGGCATGGTTTCCACACCACTCAGTGATCTCAGTGAGGCTTTTCTGTGGGATGTGTGCATCACTTGTGGAGTCAATGATAGTTCCTAGCTTGCAGTCCTCTATGAACTTGGTCAGCCAGAGTCCCTCTGTGTTGGGCTGGACTTCTGAGAAGTAGATGCTGGACAGTACACTACCCAATACAGATCCCTGTGGGACTCCACTTGTGACTGCTTGCCAGTCTGACCTGAAGTTTGCTACTGTCATACTTGTGTGTTCTGTGAACCAATTTGCAAAACAAACAATGATATATGGGTTGATTCCAAGTTTGTGAGTTTTATCAATAATCCCTCACTGAGGGATGGTAAAACAAGCTTTGGACAGATTGATGTAGGCTGTATGCAGTGCCTTACGCTCATACATAGCCCTTGTGACTCAGTCAAAGACTTAACCAGGTTGAGCAGGCATGATCTGCCATTCACAAAGCCAAACTGTGTGGGTCCAGAGTTACAAGCTCAACTATATCTTTGTCAATCAGGTCCCTGATGATGCAGTCCATACCCCTACATAGTGGACCTGTTAGGCTAAGGGTCCAGTAATCCCCATGGTCTGTATATGCTACCCCTTTATGGAGATGGATGACTGTAGCAGTGTGCGATGTTTGAGGGACCAAGCCTGAGGTGAGGCTATGACTGACCAGGGTTCACAGATTTGGTCCAAGGTCACTTTGTATGTCATTTAGAACACAGCCATGGATATGTTGGTGTCCCATGGAAGCTGTATTCTTGCCTGTGAACAATGCAGGTCTAACCTAGCCTGCAGTACTGCTAGGTGCCTGCCATTCATCTGCCATTGTGACTGTACACTTGTGGGAGATGAGAGGGGTAAATCTGGCACTGAATGTGTTGCCAAGACTGTGGCCAATATCTGTTGTCTCAGGATAGGTATTAACATTGTGCAGTAACTCACAGCACTTGTGTTTAATGCTGTGGAGGTTGTTGATGTAACTATCAAAGGCTTTTTTGATTGTCATCAGTGTCTGCTGCATGTCTACCTTCATAGATGCCTGTAGGTGATTCCATGAGGAATCCCAAGTTGTGTTTGATGCTAATAAGGGAGTTCAACAGTCATGGGACACCATCTTTCTCTGCAACAGTGTCCTCCTTCTGGTGTACACTTTAGTAATGGCTGGGGACCATCACATTGTCTCCCAGTGTTTGGAGGACAGTGTCTGGGTTCTGTTGGCTATGGCTAGTACCATGCATTCATGTACCTGTTTGTACAGTGCATATGTGTATGATTCGACAGTCATGCAGCTATTTCCCATTGCCATTGGTGCAGTGAAGTCATCCACTCCTGTTTTTATGGCTGCAAAGTCAGCTTTGGAGAGGTTTTACAAGGTGGTTACCTTTGTGGGGAGTGTGGCTGACATGTTGAGTTCCATGTAGATTACAGCTTGTGTGGATCGCACTAGGTAGGGATTGACAAATGAGGATGAGCAACACTCAAATATTTAAGTAGTCAACACAGGTCAAAGTTGTTGCATCCTTTACTGGGGGTCAGTATAAGCCAGTCTAGGGCACTGGAAATGATGAATCCCAGGGAGTGTTAGGCCACTGTACAGGCACTTAGCTAATTTCCCTAGGTGATGGGAGGGTAGTTGAAGTCTCATACTATTTCAGTGCTGCTTTGGACCTTCATAGATGGCAGGGTGTTGAAGAATGTGCATTGACAGTCTCGGGACATAGATTGTGGACCCATAGCATGCTATGGTCTGGATTGCACTTTTACCACAAGGCAGTTGTCCAGGAAGTATCTCCAATGCATTATGCTGGGATACTAGTCTGTAGGTGTTCCTATCCATAATGAATATGGAGACACATCACCTGTGGAGATGTGTGGTCCATGTTTGGGGCTTGACAGCTGTAGAAGGCATTATAGCCTGATACTGTAGGGCTGCTGTCTGCTGTTGTGAACCACCTCTCCATTACAGCAGAAATGTTAATGTACTGCACTCTGACGAGTGCTTTGAGTGACTGCATCCTGGCAGATGTCTACTGTTGAACAACATGATCCTCAGACTGCATACATTTCTAGCTGTTATGGTGGTAATTGCATTAGGAACACTGCCTAATAAGGCATTATAGGGGAGGCAAGACACTAAGCCAGTACTTGGAAACCCAGCGCTGACAGATGTAGGATATCTGTGGCAAGTCATTGAGTTCTGTCAATCATGTCATCCCAAGCAGAGAGATACTGGATCCCCTGAGAATGACACAAAACACGTAAAAAGCAGGCATGGCTTAGTGGTAGGTCATACAGACTAATGTTACCAAGGTCCTGGGTTCGAGACTGACAGTGGGAATTTATTTTCTACTCAAGCCCGAACACTCTAACCCAAAGATTCCTGGAGTTCATAAACTCAAATGCCATGGAACAACTAGTCACCATCCCCACAAGAGGAGAAAACATACTTGATCTCATCATCACGAACATGGGATCAAAATGTTCAACACCGGAAGTATACCCCTCACTGGTGAGATCAGATCATAAACTAATCTCGCTGGAGGTCCTCATCCCGCCCCACCTGAAACAAAAAAGACCACAGTGGAAGACTTCTCAAAAGCCGATTGGACACTTCTAAAGACTAGTGTGGTCTCCTTTAAGGCGGCTGAGCCAGTGGTAAACAGTACTCAAGCTGAATCACTTACAAATGCCTTCTACCAGCACCTGCAGGACTGCATGGATTAGGTAATCCCAAACAAAACTAAGACTCTGTACCAAGGCAAGCATCCAGTCTGGTGGACCCCAGCCATAAACAAGCTCTACAACAAAGGAGGAAGCTACTACAAGATAGAGCAAAATCCTTGAAAGGTAAGACACCTTTGATCATTATAAGTAAAAACTAAGAGCTCTCATAAAATCATCCAAGGCAAATTTTGAGAGAAAAATCGCCAAGGACTCTAAAGACAATCATAAGGCCTTCTTTAGCTATGTTAGAAACCTAGGAGGAAACTCTCAGATATGCTCAGAATTAGTTCAAAATGATGTGAAAATTACTGAACCTACACATTGCTAACATACTGGCTGACAGGTTCAGTGCAAACTTCTCCCCCTCCCCAAAAGGAGAGATATCTATTCCAGAGGATTGTAGCCCCCAAACATCTCAGCAGGTGAGAACTGCCCTCACTAAGGCAAAACACAGCATCCATGGGACTGGATGGTGTCCCGACTGTGTGCTTCATGAACTCAATGAGAATTAAACCCACAGTTAGGACAGCTGTTTAATCTTAGCCTCACCTCAGGATCATTACCCAAGGGTGGCGGCAACTGTGGTCCCACTTCATAAGGCGGTGCCTCCACAGACCCTGGAATTACGCCCCATTAGCTTGACAAGCCTTATCTGCAAAGCCATGGAGAGGATCATAATGGAACTTATAAATAAAGACATAGGAACTTGCAGACTTTGGATCCAACCCAGTTTGGCTTTGTCAAAGGCAGATCCTGCCTCTTAAACTTGGTTGACTTTTTGAGACAGTCACCAAGGCCATTGATGAGAAGGCAGTCCATACAGCCTACCTCGACCTGGCAAAGGCCTTCGACACAATACCCACTCAGGTATCATCGAAAAACTCATCAGCTTGAATGTAAACCCATACATCACAAGATGGGTTGCAAACTGGCTAAGTGACAGAACCCACAGGGTCAGAGTTGCTGGAGCCATGTCAGACTCAAAGCCTGTCACAAGTGGTGTCCCACAGGGCTCAGTCCTGGGTCCTTACTTGATAGGCATCTACTTTTCTGAAGTACAAGCAAACACAGGAGGTTATGGCTGACAAAGTTTGCAGATGACTGCAAACTGGGCGCCATAGTCGAAAACACATCTGACACAGATATCCTCCAGAAGGGCCTCACAGAAATGGATAACTGGTGCCAGAGCCATGGCCTGAAGTTAAGCCAAAATGCATAGTCATACCCTTTGGGAAAAACAAGGTTACCCCTAGCTACCATATAGGTGGCAATCCACTGAGCACAGAAAAAGTCATCAGGGATCTGGGGACCCAAGTTGACAGTAGCCTTTCGTTTAACACTCATGCTGCTAAAGTAGTTAGGAAAACCTTCTATATCGCCCACATGATCATGAAGGGATTCACATCTAGATCAAGGGAGGTCATCGTCCCCCTGTACTCATCACTCATTAGACCTATGATTGAGTACAATGCCCCGTTCGGAATGTATCTGACCAGATGCCTGCTGCAGCTTGAAAGGCCACAAAAGTTCCTCACCAAAAGGATAAAGGGACCCAAAAATATGTCTTATGCTGCCCGACTGAAAGAACTCCAGCTCTATTCAGTCTCATTGCTCAGAGGTGACCTCTGACATATAAGGCCATGTCAAACCCAGATTTGATGAATATGCTTCACCTCAAAAATCTAGATCCCTCAGAACCACAAGGGCGGAGACTTAAACCTTGACATGGTTATAAATAGAATGTGCTGGAGGACAGATTCATCACCAGAGACTCCTATGCTGTGGAACAAAATCCCGGTACATGTGAGGCAGAGCACCTCGCTGGCCTTGTTCAAGAGGAATCTTGACCAATGGATGGGAGATCGCAGATATACCCCAGGGATTACTTCAGTGTCACTGCTTGACAGAGGCACAGAAAAATGATAGGCATAGTTTTTATTCAAACTAAAGGGTGGCCAGCCACATAACTATGAGCTAGGCTTATAAATGCCCTTGGGCAGATAGCCTAGTATGAACCTATGAACCTATGAACCTATGAACCTATAAGCCAATGTTGCAGTCAATCATCTGTTGATAGTACTGCAGCATCATTCTGGGTGATGGCGGTACACTGCTCAGGGCTATTGTCACACATGCCTGGACCACATAATCAGAGTTCAACCATGTCTCTTGTCATGTAGTTCAGGGAGGTGTGTCCCAGGTCATTCACAACCACATGGATACTGAGTGATACTCGTAGTTGTTGTGGAGTGCCATGACTGACTGTGTCATGTGTTGGATGCTGGCAGGGAGGTATGTCCCAGGTCATTCACAACCACATGGATACAGAGTGATACTCGTACTTGTTGTGGAGTGCCATGACTGGCTGTGTCATGTGTTGGATGCTGGCAGGGAGGTGTGTCCCAGGTCATTCACAACCAACCACATGGATACAGAGTGATACTCGTAGTTGTTGTGGAGTGCCATGACTGACTGTGTCATGTGTTGGATGCTGGCATGTGATAGATATTTGGCTGTTAGCTGCTCCATATTCAACTTAATGAGTGGGATATGTGTGTGCCTCAGTATTGAGTTACCCATGATCACTGAATTGTGCAAGGTGGTTAGTCTTAGGAGCTTAGGTTGAGGGGCACACTGTGTAGGTTAAATATGTGCCCCTTGGCATGTGCCATGTTGTGGTGTCTGGGTGGGTGTATGTCTTGCTGGTCTGTGCTGTTTGGGTAAATGTCAATTGAGTGCCTCTGTGAAGGTGGGTGTGTGGCTTTTCACTATATGTCATGGCTGTCAAAGTGGGTGTCATGGTGAGCTATGTGTTCCACATGGTGTGGTGCAGGTGTTGATCTTATCCTCTTGACCTGCTAATCCAGTCTTTGCTGGAGAGTGCATATGTCCACATTGGGTGATATATGGGTAACTCTCACAGGTCTGAGTGTTTGGAGTTTAGAGTTGAGGGTTGTCTGTGTACATGAGGAAGTTGCAACAGTGCCTCAGAATAGACAAGTGCACCAGGTTAATGGGTGAAAGCACAGAAAAATGCCCTTCAATCATGCCAGGAGGGGCGGACATAACTAGTAAGTACTGGGGCTACTTCTGTGATGAATGAGTAATGCTGATGTCTCCCAGGTGTTCCACACTTATTGACACAATAAATTGCATGCCCTTCACATGCCTGAGGTATTGCCAGGTAACAATAGGACAATGTCATACTCACCAGCTTTAGGCTGCTGTCTCATATGCAGACTAGAGGGTCCTAGATAGTTGTGAGATGGAGGTATTGTCAGCAGACTCACATGTGGCCTGGTACAGGATGGATGCAGCATGTCTGCACATTTACTGTACTAACCCCAATAATACACAATGTTCTGCCTCACCATAGATGTGCACCTCTGTGCATTAGAAAACCCCATCCACAACTGCAATCAGACCAGACACATAGGTGTAGATACAATACAGATACATGTATGCCTGATACATTAGTGTACTAATCCCCACTGGGCCCTTAACTGCACACTCCCTGTCCATTTTGTGGGTGCCACCCACCTCCAGCATGTTGACCTCTGTACCTTGGTGTTGTACTGGGGTGTGTGACCCAAGATTGGTGGGGGCTCATATTCTACACAACTTGGTTGTGTGATGGATGAAAAAGAGAAATGTGAAGTCATTTGTATGATGTGGTGATGACTGTACCCAAGGATGATAGAGTGGTCATTGCAGCAGATGTCAATGCACATTTGCACATTTACTTTTTGGTAAAGGGAACAACGAGTCTGTAAGAAGTGATGGGTATGCATGGTATTAAAATTAATGCACATAGTGAGATGGTAGTGGGGTTTGTGAAACAGACGGCCATGGCCGTGGTGAAAACGTACTAAACATGAGGGAAGAGTATAGGGTAAGTTACAAGACTGTAGTAATTTGCACACAGGTGGAATATATCCAATGTAGGAGGGCCAGTTTGAAGGACATTGGAGACTGTAAAGTGGTGAATGGGGAAAGTGTATTTAGGCAGCATAGAATGTTGGAATGCAGCATGATGTTGGTGATCAAGAAGAGGGGGAGTGTGAGTTTAGCAGCAAGGATCACATGGTGTGAGTTGGAAAAGGGTGATGTTGAGGTGGAGTTCAAGGAAGGATTAAGACAGACACTGGGTGGTAGAGCTACTAAGGGAGATGGCTAGAATGATGCATGGTGTGACATGTAGATGGAGGAAGTAGTACAAGGAGACCTGGTGGTGGACTGAGGAAGAACAAGACAGTATACAGAGAAAGAGGATGGTGAAGAAGGAGTGGGAATATCAGATAGATGAGGAAAGTAGACAAGAGTGTGAGGAGATGAGGTGCATGGCAAAGAGATGTGGCAAAAGCCAAGGATGAGGCATATGAAGAGTTCTATGACAGTTTGTAAATTACTAGATGGTTATATTGGTCTTTGCCATGTTCAGTCATTTTAGTTGTTTGCTAAGAGGTCATTGTATGTCTGGCCA